>NC_047089.1:150899688-151202949 GCF_902459505.1 Geotrypetes seraphini
TCCATCAAACGTCATGCCCCTGTCTGTTTACTCAAGAAGGGATTGCTGGAATGAAGGGGTAGGGGACCTGGCTCATGATTACCTCTTAAAGAAACATGAGCAAAAGCTCCTCATGAACATACCATTAAAAAAAATTAGTCTTTCCCCTGCCTATATATAAAATTCCATTTTTCTTGTTGCAGTCACAGTAGCTCTTGGATGTACTGTATTGCGGGCATAGAGGAATGAAGGAAAACACAGGTAAAATCTGATAGAAGTGATAGGGGTATATGGAGCTGCTAACCATTTTTCTTATGGGAAGTATTACTGTGATCTGGAGAAGTTGGTTTATAAGAGATGATTAAAATTGCACTGATAAACTACCTTTGCTTTATATAAAAGCCTGCTTCTGATTTTCTTTGTACCTGTCCATTTAGAGCAGAGGTGTCCAACCAGCGGCCCAAGGGCTCCATGCGGCCCCATGAAGTATTTTGTGCAGCCCCGATTGAGGGCAATGCAGTGTTTTCCTTTGCTGCCCCTGGGTGTTTACCGTCTTGCTGGCTCATTCCTCTGTCTTGCTGCAGCATTTGCGCGGCCCAAAAAACATTTTTTTGGGCCAATGCGGCCTAGGGAAGCCAAAACGTTGGACACCCCTGATTTAGAGCATAGAACAATGACAGGCATCTGAATTTTCCATTTAGGGAATTATGCTTGAGTACATGAATAAATTCATGTAAACCGTTCTGAGCTCCCCTGGGAGAACAGTATAGAAAATTGAATGAATAAATAAATAAATAAATAAATCACAGAACAGTAAAGTGTTTCCAGACTGATAAAAGTCACTTTGTAAAACTGAGTCTTCTAGATTGCATGTGTGTGTGTGTATGTGTGTGTATGTGCTCTTTGTCTTTTAGGCTATGTTTACTTAGCTTACTAGATAGACCAAATTGCTTTTTTCACATTCTCAGCTACTGTGCTGTGAAAATGGCTTAGGAAGTTGAATTTCTCCTCACTCCCTTTCCTGAAAGCCTTAGACAAGTGTCCATAGGTTGAAAATTAATAGCCATAGTACGAGTAGGAAGAAAATAACCTGTACTTTGACCAACAAAAAAACAGCACATAGCTTGAAGTTCACATAGCATTGTCTTTGTGCCATTATAAAAATATTTTAAAAGTCTTCTCTGTTTTTGTACATGAAGCATGGCCAAAAGATTAGCAAATGAACATATGCAAAGTAGGTGGTTTGTGAAGGGACACTTTAAATGCATGATTGGAGAACTGTCATACTTTTTTTTCTCTCTAAATTTATCTGTGTTTACTTGTGTAGCATATGGTTGTAAAATAACATTTGCTTGCAGAAAACCATAGCCCCCCAAAAAACCAGATTCCCTAAACAGAACAAACTTCAGAATACAATTATTTCTAGTTTTACTATATGAAACTTGAGAGCATGAAATAAATTATGATCCAATAGCAGTGCAAGGATTTAATTAATTGGTGAAAACTGGCTCAGCCTTGGTTCTAGTTAGCCCTTGTCACCACAGTTCAATTAAAGTAGCTGGCAGTCGTAATAGTAAGCATTCTGAATTAATTATGATATCTTCAAATACAAATCACAGAACATGTTATACAGTATTTAGGAACGACATTCATTTTAGCTGGCAAATACATAAGTGTTACAGGATAATGTTAACATTATCATAGACTTCAACGGAGACGCCTACACGCAGCACTTTCCATCAGCTTCTAATAGACGTCCATTGACACTCAAGCATTGAAGAAAGGCATGGGGGCTTGGAAGAAAATGAAAAATTAGCAAAAGTGAGATGCTAGTGTTTGAACCTCAGACCATCCTCAAAATGAGATCCAATGACTACTTCTATCAGACTTGTATCTACTTCTATCATACTTTTATTTGCAATAGTGTGCAGATAGAACTGTCAGTCTCATAAGCAATCTGTATCCCATACTAAAAGATCCAAGACAGGGCTTCCCAGGCCTGTTCTATGAAACCCCCCAGCTAGTCAGAATATCCACAATAGAAATACATAAGATCTATTTGTATACATTAGAAATCTAGCAATGCAAATTGTTCTCAATCCCAACTGGCTGTGGGATCCCCAGGAAAGTTTTGGGAAGCTGTGTTCAGCATCAAGCCCATTGTCTTCTATAGCTACTGTATGCCTTGCTCATCACCCACTGGTTGGATCCACAGCCCCCAGAACAAGACAATGGCCACAATAACGGAGTAATTCTTTAATGGGGTAACTACATTTATGTGCCACAGGAGCATATAATAATGCAAGATACGGCCATTTTCATGGGTATGTATTCACTTACCGTATATACTTGCATATAAACTGACCCAAATTTAAACAGAGGTAACGTTTATCCCCTAAAAAAAGGAGGGGAAAAAGTTGACTCGAATATAAACGGGAGGGGGGATTAATATTCAAGTGCAATGTCGTGCTTTGCCCTGCCTTGCTTTGCTCTGCCAAGCTCTACACTCTGTACCCCCACCCTCACTGCTCTGCATACAGACCCCTCACAAACTCCCTCTCCTGCCCTACCAGTCTCTGCACCCAGCCCCTCCCTCCCTTCTAGGTTCTGTACCCTTTCCCCCTCCCTCCTGATGCCTTGTAGACCTGTGCCGTGAGACTTGGTGGTCCAGTGGTAGCCAGGACAGGAGGGAGAACTTGCGGCAGCTAATAAGCTAGTTGGTTTGCATGGGCAGGAGCGAAGGAAGGTCACTTGTGCCGTGATTCATCACTGAACCACCAGGAAAACTAAAGGGACGTAGGGGAGGCAGGAAGGAGAAAACAATAATTAGAATCGGTTGGGACAGGAGGCGAGAGGGATCATTCCTGTCTTGGCCACCGCAAGTCTTGCTCCTTAATGCGCTCCTTTGTGTGCAACTTTGCGCGTTTCTTTGGCTATCCCTCAATTCCTTCTCAAGCTTTATCCTTCTCCATTGTTTATTACAAATATCTTCTATAAAAATTACAACAAAAATTCATTTTTTCCTTCTCAATTTTTTCATAATACTTTCAGGTCATTATATCCATTACCCCATGGAATCTAACTCAGCTCAAATTCCGGTTCTGTGGGGACATCGCCCATTAGCTAAAGCCAACTTAACTCTTTCCAACCCTTCAAATCTAATTAAAATCCTCCTTGGATCCCCTCATTTTGATACTACTTCCTCTGTCTCCATTCCCCCACAAAAGACTTTAAATGTAGGCCTCACAAACACTAGATCACTGCGCACCAAATATCACATCATTAAAGATCTTATAATCAATTATTCTCTGGATCTGGATCTAGATCTGGAAACATGGCTAACTGAAGGAGACGAAGCTTATTTAACTTATGCCAGCCCCCCAGGTTATAACTACTGTTTTAACCATCGTTCAGGTAAGAGGGGGGGAGGTCTTGCAGTTATTTTTAAATCTTCTTTATCTGTGATTGTTGATATTTCACCGACCAACTGTTTCATTGAGTTCATCCAACTCAAAATCAATACTAACCCTATCATTGACTTAATGCTGTTATACATTCCCCCTCCTATTAGCCAGACTACTATTATGCAAGTTCTATCTTTTCTTTCTGAATTTTCAACTGCTTTTCGATTCCCACTCATATTGGGTGATTTTAACATCCATTTTGATGATTCAAATAATCCCCTAACTTCAGATTTTTTGACCCATTTACATGATCTCAACTTTGTTCCATTATTCTCTGGCCCAACTCATTCAAAGGGGCATACATTAGATATGATTTTTGTACCCACCATTATACTACTCCAACCTATCAGTACTCACTCTTTTCAAAACCAAATATATTGCATGTTCCTTGGTCCAGCCATAGTTTCATTTTTATATCTTATCCATTACAGTCTTCTCCAGTGGTCACCTTAACATCCCAAACCATTTCCTCCAGAGATTTTCACAATCTTAATGAATCCATTACCCCTGCTTTATTTTCTATCAAAAATAAAGACTTTGAAACAGCAGTCCCAAATGAACAGCTACAAATTTGGAACACTGCATACTATTCTCTTTTAGATATCATAGCACTAATCATCACCCAAACTATTTCTATTAAAAAGCACCTTAATCTCTGGTTTAACTCCACTTTACTTCTCAAAAAACAAATGTGCTTTTGGGAACGCAGATGGCAATCTAACCCCATACAACTCAACCTACACAGATACAAGGAACACTCACAATACCATCGTCAAACACTAAATGCAACAAAGAAAAAATATTATATAGATAAAATCATCAAAGCAAAAAAACTCATCGACCCTTTTCTCTATTTTAAAAAAAACTAACCTATTTCAAACACAAAACAATAATTTCTAGGTCAGAATCTCCTTCGTCTCAAAACCTGGCCGACTTTTTTCAAACTAAAATCAAGTTAATTATGGATAAGATCATAAGCACAATTCCAAGCCCTTCAGATCCCAGTACAGTTGATTACTCCTCTTCCGGAACTGTTAAAAGTAGCACACTTTGTGCCTCCTGCTCTAATTTCATCTTACCATAAATCTCTGAACATAAAGGGAACCAGTACAAAGCCTCTTCCGCCATTCATTCTAAAACATCATTTTTCCATCTTTGGTCCCTATATTCTCCAAATCATTCATAATTGTCTTGTCTCGGCTAGTCTACCCGCAGACTGGAAACACTCCATTCTTTATCCAGTCATTAAAACCCCAAAAAATAACTCTTTGGATTGCTCGAATTATCACCCTATAGCAAACCTCCCATTTCTAGCTAAAATAATGTAAAAAAATCATCTTTAACCAGCTTTCTGATTATGTGGACAAAACTCGAATACTACATCCTAACCAAACTGGTTTTCGTAAGAACCATTCTACAGAACACGCTCTTTTAGGTCTAACCACAACTATCCATTATTTTCTTGATCAATACAAATCAGTGATCCTCATTTTCCTGGACCTTGCTGCAGCCTTTGACACAATAGATCTCAATTACTACTCCTGGTTTCTATTGGAATCTCAAACCAGGTTCTTGATTGGTTTAAATCCTATTTCTCTGAAAGAACTTCAAACATACATTTCAATAGCTCTCTAGCAAAGCCTTTTAAAACTCACTCTGGCATTCCCCAAGGTTCAATATTATCTCCTTTATTATTCAATATTTACCTTGCCCCACTTTTAACAATCTGTCAGTCAATTGGTTTCACTGTTTACGCATACGCTGATGACATTCAACTTTTACATGTCATTTACCCCTTGAACCCTAATGACATTGCTGCTATTAATCTTAAACTGGATAAAATTCATGATTGGCTAACTTCAAACTAGAGAGTTGCGCGGGGACAGAAATCCCCCCCGTCCCCGCCAAAGTCCCCCCCGTCCCCGTGAGGACTCCCAGCCATCCCCCCCGTCCCCATGAGGAATCCCTCTGACCCCCACCAATCCCCGCGAGGAATCCCCTACGTCCCCGCCCGTCCCTATAAACTTCAGAAATAGTTAATTATGCTACTGAATTAAAGGCTCTGGTAGAAACCCATTTAAAAATAAGCAAAAAGACTTTATTAATTTGGAAATATTAATTGGGAAGAATACATACTTTGTAAACGGGTTTCTACCAGAGCCTATAATGTTTATAAATTTTTATCAACACAACTAATATACTACTTTATCCTGAAGCAAAAAAAAAAAAAGAATTTTTTTCCTACCTTTGTTGCCTGGTTTCTGCTTTCCTCATGTTCTCATTCAATTCCTTCCATCCACTGTCTCTCTTCTCTCTGTGTCTTCCATTTGCTCTGTTACTGTGCCTCTCCCTTTCTCCCTCCTTCCAAATTGGTCTGGCACCCATCTTCTTCCCTCCGCTCCCCCCACAGTCTGGCATCTCTGTCTTCTTCCCTGCCAGCGTCTTCTCCCCACTCTCTCTTCCCCATTTCCTTTCAGTGTCCTTCTCCCCTCCATCTTCCCCATGTCCTGTCAGCATCCTTCTCCCCCTCTGTCTTCAACATGTGCTTTCAGTGTCCTTCTCCCCCCTCTATCTTCCCCATGTCCTTCCAGCGTCCTTCTCCCCCCTCTGTCTTCCCCATGTCCTTTCAGCGTCCTTCTCCTCCCCTGTCTTCCCCATGTCCTTTCAGCGTCCTTCTCCCCCCTGTCTTTCCCATGTGCTTTCAGCGTCCTTCTCCACCCCTTTGTCTTCCCCATGTGCTTTCAGCATCCTTCTCCACCCTCTGTCTTCCCCATGTGCTTTCAGCATCCTTCTCCCCCCTCCCATCTTCCCCTTGTCCTTTCAGCGTCCTTCTCCACCCCTTTGTCTTCCCCAGTGCTTTCAGCGTCCTTCTCCCACCTCAGTTTTACCCATTTCCCTTAAGCGTCTTTTCTTCTCCACTCCACCTTTCCTCCCTTTCTCCCTCCCTGCCCCTTACCTTTGTGGCGCTTCCCCACCCAACCGACAACAGAACAGGCCCGGTCCGACAAACCTCCCTGCCCTGTAGCCACGAATCTAAATTACCTTCTTACAGCAGCTGGAGTATTGAAGTTGCTGTAAGAAGGTAATTTAGATTCGCAGCTACAGGGCAGGGAGGTTTGTCGGCCGGGCCTGTTGTCGGTCGTTTGGGGGAAGCACCACAAAGGTAAGGGGACTTGACTGGCTGTGCACACTCCCCCCCCCCCATGGCTGCACCCGGGGTGGACCTCCCCCTCCCCCTTTGGTACGCCACTGCCTTTTCCCTACCTGCCCTGCCACACACAGCCGACCAGAAGTCTTCCCGATGTCAGCGCTGACGTCGGAGGAAGGGAGAGCTTTGCTTAAGCCCTCCCTCCGACGTCAGCGCTTACATCGGGGAAGACTTCTGATTGGCTATGTGTTCTGCAGCAGGGCAGGCAGGAAATGGAAGATGAGCCTCGCAGCAGGGCAGGTAGGAAAATCAGATGAGCCTCGCGGCATTGAACCCTGTGGGATCCCCGAGAGTACGAGGGCGTCCCCATGGGATCCCCGCTACCCTAGGGGGCATCCCCACGGGATTTCCGTGACCTTAGGGGGAGTCCCATGGGATCCCCGTGACCCGAAGGGGGAACCCGCGGGATCCCTGTGGGTCCCGCAGGATTCCCGTCGTCCCCGTTCCCGTGCAGCTCTCTACTTCAAACATGCTCTCTTTAAGCATTACAAAAACAAGCAATGTTCTCTTCCCCTGGAAAGAAGGATTACAATTAGTTTCACCAATATCCATCAATAGTACCCCACTTGAATCTTCTGTATCTACAAAAATCTTAGGTGTCATTATTTTCAGTAAACTCTCATACCATCCTGAGATTAGTGCCTTGATCAAAAACTGTTTCTATAAGCTCAGTATGATTTGACCTTAGTTCCTCTTCTGGATACTAGGGCTCTTAACATCTTAATTCATTCTCTCATCATTTCGAAAATCGATTATTGTAATTCTCTTTATAAAGGTCTGTGTCAAAAAGAGATTAGGCATCTCCAACTCGTCCAAAATACGGCCATAAAAATTATCACGAACTCTAAACGATTTGATCATGTTACCCCATTATTAAAGAATGCACACTGGTTACCCATTCAGCACCATATTACATATAAAATTGCTTTACTATCCTTCAAAATTCAAAAGACTAATGCCCCCGCTTTTCTAGACAAACTTTTAATACCATATGATTCCCCCAGAACACTAAGGTCCACTTCGCAACATAGCCTAAACGGTCCTTCACTTAAACTAATCGTCATTCGTCGAGCCATATTTTCGGTCCCTGCCCCTTTAATCTGGAATTCCCTCCCACTTTTTATTAGAGCTGAACAAAGTTTGGACAAATTCAAAAGTACTTTAAAATGTCTTTTGTTTAAAGATGCCTGCGAATGAGATTTCCAATTCTTTAGGTTTTTAATTTTAAAATTAACTTCCTACTTCGCCTTGCCCTATTGTGTTATCCTTTCATGTTTACTTTACTTAAGAATTGTAGTTCTCCCTGCTTTTCCTCTTGTTTACAACCATCCTTTCCCAATCAAGTATGTCTAATTATATGAAGATTTTGTCTACTACTTGTTGTTTGTTTCCCCATTTTATATTTTTAACTTTTTAAATGTACAACACTTGGAATATTATGCTAAGCGTTTAATCAAATGTTTAATAAACTATAAAACTATGAACTATGACCACCAGGTCTCACAGGTTTGGGAGAGGGTGCGGGTCTGCGCTGGCCTGAATATAAACCAAGACCCCCATTTTGGGGCCATTTTTTTGGCCCAAAAATCTCGGTTTATATACGGTATACACACAAATGGTAACAAAACACCTAAGTGCTATTCTGTACGTGAGTGGCATTATGAATAAATGCAAGGGGTGTTCGTATGGGCAGAGCATGGGATGGGCATAGCCAGTGCTGTCACTTATGCACACAACTTATAGAATACAGAAAGTCACATATGCCTTTGCCTCATTTGGGTGACAATATTAAGTTACACTAGTATTCTATAATGGTATTTGGGTATTCAGATGCCATTATAGAATAGGATCTCACCATGCAACATCGGGGCACCTACAAGGAGGTACCCATTTAAGGCAACTTGACTTTAAAGAGAAAGTTTGCATAATCCAAGTTACCCAGTTCTGATAGAAATATTTAAATCCAGACTTTGTTTTCTTACAACCCTCTCCTGGTGCATAGAATAGTGGATAGAATAGTGGCAGCTCTGTAAGCATGAGTGAGCAGATGAGGACAAGGAGAACATGAGTCAGTGAATTAATGTAAGGCAAGCATATGTGAATGGAAATAAAAGAGAATAAGGAAGAAATGTTGGAGACAGAGAGTGCAAGCAGACTCGGGGCAAGAGGTGAGTAGAAGGGGAAGCAAAGAAGCTTGAGTTAATAAGGAAATAGGGACAAGGGAGAACAAGTGATAGGATGGGGGATGAGAATCTTTGCTCTTAATCCTTCATTATCTCAGTTACAGACTTAAACACTAAGCCCTCTTGGGGCAGAGAAATACCTACTGTACTTGTATTCAACTTGCCTTGTGTTACTACCAAAAGAATGTATGAGTTAAATCTAAAATATCTTCTCTTCATTTCTGGGATACTCTTCTCTCTACCCTTTGGGCACCCTCTGAACAGTTACTGGGCTTCGTGACTCCCCAGGACCCTTTTTTGTACCTGATGCTCTAAAACATAACTCTCCTCATCATACTTCCTTACCTTCTCTTCCTCTGGAAATCACTGGATTCCTGATTTAAGCACTGATGGGGTGGTTTCTCCTTTATGCTCCTTTCTAAAATCAGATAACAAAACATAAGCACTTCCAGAAATGAAAAGACAGAAACACTACAGAGTCTCCTTTGCTGGATACTTTGCTGCCACCATACAGAGCTCAGGACAAGAGACGGAATTCCTTCTTTTCAGAATTCTTTGTTCACCTTGCTGGTAACAAGTACCATGAACAGGTTGCTGTCTACTACAATACCACAAATATCACCTCCTACTCTCAAGACTCTCCATAGGCTGCTTCCCAGCATATTGTCTAATGGCAACTCCTCTAGCCCCTTACAGAACTCTGACTAATCCCTTGGGAACTACCATTCTTGGTCATTCATAGGAAGAGTGTTCAATAGAAAAACGGTTAAATTCCTCCTCTCCTCCCTCTCATATTTTTCACTTCCAAATGCTACCTAACAGAGAAACCTAGGTGTCTAGTAGAAGGTATCGTAACTCTTAATATGTACACATTTAGATGATAATTTTATATAAAATATTCACACATAAAGTGCTGTTTTACACATGTAAATGGCCATACTTGCAGCTGCTGCAAAGGGAAGCATTCCTCAGGGCAGAATCAGGAAGGGGTTTGGAACTCCATGGAAACATAGAAACATGATGGCAGATAAAGGCCAAATGTCCCATCTAGTATGCCCATCCACAGTAACCACTATCTCTTTCTCTCTCCAAGAGATCCCACGTGCCTATCCCAGGCCCTTTTGAATTCGGACACAGTCTCTGCCTCCACCACCTCTTCCAGGAGAATGTTCCATGCATCTACCACTCTTTCTGTAAAAAAGTATTTCCTTAGATTACTACGGAGCCTATCACCTCTTAACTTCATCCTATGCACTCTCATTGCAGTTTTTCCTTTCAAATGAAAGAGACTCGACATGCATATTTACATTATGTAGGTATTTAAATGTCTCTATCATATCTCCTCTCTCCCGCCTTTCCTCCAAAGTATACAGATTGAGATCTTTAAGTCTGTCCCCATACGCCTTATGATGAAGACCACATACCATTTTAGTAGCCTTCCTCTGGACTGACTCCATCCTTTTTATATCTTTTTGAAGGTGCGGCCTCCAGAATTGTGCACAATATTCTAAAGTCTTATACTGGGGCATCAATACCTCCTTTTTCCTACTGGCCATACCTCTCCCTATGCAACCTAGCATATTTCTAGCTTTCGCTGTCACCTTTTCAACCTGTTTGGCCACCTTAAGATCATCACATACAATCACACCCAAATCCCCCTCTTCTGTTGTGCACATAAGTTCTTCACCCCCTAAACTGTACCATTCCCTCGGGTTTTTAAAGACCAAATGCATGACCTTGCATTTCTTAGCATTAAATTTTAGCAGCCAAATTTCAGACCATTCTTCAAGCTTCAGGTCTTTCTTCATGTTATTCACACCATCCGGCGTGTCTACTCTATTGCAGATTTTTGTATCATCCGCAAAGAGGAAAATCTTACCCGACAACCCTTCAGCAGTATCCTTTATAAAAATGTCAAAAAGAACAGGCCAAAGAACAGAACCTTAATGCACACCACTGATAACATCCCTTTCCTCAGAGCAATCTTCATTGATCACTACCCTCTGTCGCCTTCCACTCAACCAGTTCTTGACCCAGCCCATCACTTTGGGACCCATCCCTAGGGCACTCAGTTTATTTATTAGATGTCTGTGTGGAATACTGTCAAAGGCTTTGCTAAAATCTAAATACACCACATCTAGCGCACATCGTCTATCCAATTTTCTGGTCACCCAGTCAAAGAAATTGATCAGATTTGTCTGACAAGACCTACCTCTAGTGAATCCATGTTGCCTCCTGTCCTTGTAATCCACAGGATTTCAGAAACTTGACCATTCTCTGTTTTAAAAGTGTTTCCATTAATTTGCTTACTACAGAAGTCAGACTTACTGGCCTGTAATTCCCTTCTTACTTCCACTTTGGTGGAGAGGGACCACATCCGCTTTTCTCCAGTCCTCTGGTACCACTCCTGACTCTAGAAACTCATTGAAAAGGTCAGTTAGCGGAGCTACCAGAATTTATCTAAGTTCCTTCAGCACCCTAGCTTCTGGCCCCATCGCTTTGTCTATCTTTATTTTAGCTAGCTTCTCATGAACACAACTCTCTGAAAATTGATCAGGGTCTATTACTCCTCCATCCCTAGTCACATTTGTCTTCTGCGGTCCCGCTCCTGGCGCTTAAGCCGTGAACACAAAATAGAAATATTTGTTAAGCAATTTGGCCTTTTCTTTATCAGCTTCTACATATTCCACCCCTTCACCTTTGAGTCTCAAAATGCCACTTTTGCACTTCTTCCTATCACTAATATATCTTTTAAAAAAGTCTTGTCTCCCCATTTTACCTTGTCAGCTATTTTTTCTTCCATTTGCATCTTTGCTTTCCTGACTACACAACCAGCATCTCTTAAGTTTTCCAGATATTTTTTGCCTGTCTTCCTCTTTCTGCAATCTTTTGTAGTTTATGAAAGCTAACCTCTTATTCTTTACCTTCTCAGCTACTACTTTTGAGAACCAAAGCGGCCTTCTTTTCCTCTTACTTTTACTTACGTGACTCACAAAGAGGTTTGTTGCCCTTACAATTGCTCCTTTCAGTTTTGCCCACCGCATTTCACTCCTTCTAGACGTTCCTATCCAGACAATAATTCCTTGACATAAATGCCCATCCGAACAAAGTTATTTTTTTTAAGTCTAGAACCTTTACTTTTGAATGAGCCTTCTGTATACCCATCTTAATATTATACCGTACCATTCAGTGATCACTGGATGCCAGATGATCACCCACTGTAACATCAGAAATACTTTCTCTGTTTGTAAGCACTAAGTCCAGTATGATCCCATCCCATGTGGATTCCATTACTAACTGCTGCATACTTTTGAATATTTAAAAATATCCATATATATTTTTCTCAGGAAAAATTAATTGCATGAACTAGCAAGTACTCTTCCTGAAATACTTTTCAAAGTGGAAACACATATGTACTTTTCATTAATATGGGCAATTATAAAATTAACCCAACAGTTAGCATTATTTTTTCAGTTAGGAAGCCAAGATGGTGTCGAGTGCAGATGTGTGAATGGATCAGCTCCCTCATTTTGTTGGCTATGATGAGTGCTGGTGCTATATTTGTGGATTTTTCCATGGGGAAGTGATCAGGTGTATCTTGTGCTCTTCCTTCAACTCCAGTGGCTCTGAGACATTTCATTCAGACCACGATCACCAGAGTGGTGCCTTGTAAGGTGGAAGCAGCAGTCCCTGCCTCGGAAAGATTTTTCAACAGAACATCCTTCAAGCTACTATATTATCTGTTATGAATTACTGTAATGTTGTATTTTGAATGCACTGAAACATCCTTAACTTGTTTACAGGTTCTGCAAAATACAGCAGTAAGATTGATTTTTAATGCCCATCGTGTTGAAAGAGTTACTCTATATTTAATCAAACTTCATTGGCTGCCAATACAAGCATGTTGTGTTTTTTTTTTTTAAATAAATAGTGGAATTTAGAGCTCTCCATGGACTAGATCCTAGGTTTATGTGCAAACCTCTTCTCCCTCTCTGCCAAAAATAATTTCTCACTTGAAGAAAGCTTTGCTTCTAAATTTTCCAGCAAGAACTGCTGTCAATATCAAAGATATACCGTACTTGTTTTTTATTTTTTCCTTTCAAGTAGTGAAGCACACAAATTTGTTACCTTTTCATATGTTAACAAAATTTTCCTATTGTTGTGTAAAGAGATTGCTGATTATTAAAAAATTTTATTTTGATTTGTCTCTTTCTAAGAGCTAATTTATTATTGTATATTCCGGGGATCTTATTATGCTTCCTTGATCTTGTTTCTTTTGTAATCAGCACTGAACCTACTGGTAATGTAGCAGACTAGAAGTCCATTGTATTATATTCTTATTTTGATCATTTCTGTACTTGACCCCATTTTACTGTTGGCTAAATCAGTGCTTCCCAAGTCAGTCCTGCATACAGTGGAGAGTACACTGTACCTTGGGGTACACTGACTCATAGTGGGATAGCAGTGGAGGAGGATCCACCACTACATACACTAAAAGTGTGATGGGAGAGATAAGAAGAAAACCAAGAAAGAACAGAGCCCTAAAATCCATGTGAGGACATCGTATCAAGGAGTAGGTGTGGTCAACAGTGTCGAAAGCAGAAGATAGATCGAGAAGGATGAAGATAGAATAGAGGCCTTGGATCTGGTCAAGAACAGGTCATTAGAGATTTTAGCAAGGGCAGTTTCTATGATTGAAGTGGGTCAAGAAAAGCTAGTGATGAAAGAAAGACAATGCTGGTGAAAAGCATATTCAAGTAGCTTGGATAAGAAGGAGAGTAAAGAGATGGAGTGATAGTTGGAAGGGAAGATAGGGTCCAGTGAGGGTTTTTTTTGAGGAGTTGTTTAACTAAGGCATGTTTGAAGACATTAGGAACAGTTGGAGTGCAAAGTGAAAGATTGAGGATATGACAGATAGAAGGGGTGATAGTAAAAAAGATAGTGCTGAGTAGATGAGTAGGAATTGGATTAGAGGAACAGATAGTGAGCTTAGAAGAGGAAAGAAAGTGAGCAGTTTCCCCTTTAGTGATCAGAAAAGGTGGCAGGGGCAGATGGAAGGGGAGTGTGTGATGCAGTGGTTAAACCTACACCCTCAGAACCCTGGGGTTTTGGGTTCAACCCCACATTGCTCCTTGTGACCCTGGGCAAGTCACTTAATCTCCCCATTTGCCCCAAGTACATTAGATAGATTGTGAGCCCACGGGGACAGACAGGGAACAATGCTTGAGTACCTGAATAAATTCATATAAACTGTTCTGAGTTTCCTTGGGAGAGCGGTATAGAAAATTGAATAAATAAATGAAATGGACTGGAGGAAGGAGAGGTAGAGGTGACCTGTTTGAGAACTCCAGGTTAATCTTGTGATCTTGTCATAGAAGTACTCAGTCATAGCCTGGGGAGAAAGTGAAGGGAGACTGGAGTTGAGGACACTTTGAGTAGAGAGTTAAGTGTGGAACCAAAAGAGTTAGTCAAATGAGTGTACATAGTAGTCTTGTTTGGCAAGTGAACAAGCAGATTGGAAGGAGTTCAGCAGGAATTTGAAATGTATGAAGTCAACATGTGTCATAATTCCACCTCCATTCTGCCAAAACTAAGCCCTTGGAAATGCTGTACATGATCATATGTGTATAAACAGCCTTGTGTTTTTACCGTAAAAAAAGGCCCTTTCTTCAAGTAAAACAGTATTTGCACTTGGAAAAAGCATTATAATCTTATCTCGTATAAGTATAGGTATTATCAGGAGCATAGTTTGGAGGGGCAAGGGCAGAGTTGAGATATATACATGACCCCCCCAATATTCAAAGCTACCTAAACAGCCAGAAATTGTCACTAACCATTTAAATAGCATTTAGTTGGCTAACTGCAAATATTCAGCCCCTTCCCTTACCTTGTTTAAAAGCAGACTGAAAACGCACCTTTTTGATATAACCTTCAATCCATAACCCTACTCCCCACTGCCCATCAGTCCAGCCAGCTGATTAACCATTCCCATTAACTATATCCTGTTTATCGGTCTTGTCTGTTTAGATTGTAAGCTCTTTTGAGCAGGGACTGTCTTCTTCTTTGTGACTCTGTACAGTGCTGTGTACACCTGGTAGCGCTATAGAAATAATTAATAGTAGTAGTAGAGATAACCGGTTATCTCTGCTGAATATTCACAGTTAGCAGCTAAACCTTAGCTGCCTATATCACATAATAACTGCTAGTATTAAACACTGACCAACCAAATTTAGCAGCCAAATTGGGCTGTATAAATAGCAGGCCTCTCTTTGGCCACTATGAACATAGCTGTTCAGCACTGAATACTGATTTAGCTGGTTAACAATGGCCAAAAACCATGGATATACATTTATTTATTTAATTTTCTATACCATTCTGAGGGGAGCTCAGAATGATTTACATGAATTTATTCAGGTACTCAAGTATTTTTCCCTGTCTGTCCCATCAGGCTCACAATCTATCTAATATACATGGGACAATGGGGAGATTAAGTGACTTGCCCAGGGGCAAAAGAAGCAGCATGGGTTTGAACCCACAACCTCAGGGTACTGAGGCTATAACTTTAACCACTATACCACACACTCCCCATATACAATGCTGATCATTGGAAATTTGTACGTGCATAAAGTACTAGGGGTGGGTTGTCATTTGCAACAACATATAATAATAATAATAATAACAGCTTATATACCGCAATACCGTGAAGTTCTATGCGGTTTACAAAAGATTAAGCAAAGGTACAAATTGACCGACTTCAAGAGGGGAAGAAGAAAGAGAAGTAATTAGACAGGAAATTCATTGTTGAGGAGAAAGTGATCAAAAGGACAGTAGGTCGCTAATGAGAGGAAAGAGATAAGTGGATCAGTTGTCAAGATGTTTTAGGAACAGGTGTGTTTTTAGACGTTTCCTAAATACCTCATAAGTAGAGGGCGAAAGTAATTGTTCTAGGTCTTTACCCCATGATGTTGCTTGGTGTGAGAGAAGGAATTCATGGTGTTTTTTCAGTTTGCAACCTCTCACTGGGGGGGAAACGAAGTTGGAATGTGAACTTCTCTTGTGTCTGTTGGTTGAGAAGGAGAAAAGGTCAGTAATGTATTTGGGGGCAAGTCCGTGTAATGCTTTAAAGCAGAAACAGGCAAATTTGAACTTTACTCGTGCCTTCATCGGCAGCCAATGTAGCTGCCGGTAGTAGGGTGTCACGTGGTCAAATTTTTTTAGTCCAAAGATTAGTCTGACTGCCGCATTCTGCAACAGTTGTAGGCGTCGCATATTTTTTTGGGAAATTGCCAAATAGGCGATGTTAAGTAGTCAAGCAGGCTTAGTACGAGGGATTGGACTAGGATTCTAAAAACCGATGTAACAAAATAAGCTTTAAGGGATCTGAGTTTCCAGAGAGTGAAAAATCCCTTTCTGATTAAGGAATCTACTTGGTCTTTCATGGTTAGGCATTGATCCAGAGTTACACCTAGTATCTTTAAAGAGGGCTGGATAGGGTATCTAAGGTTATTGATACAGAGGGGTGATTTAATGTCAAGTGGTTGTGGTGAAGCAATGAAAAAAGTCGTTTTATCTGAATTAAGTTTGAGCCTAAAGTTTGTCATCCATTGTTCCATCATGTTTATAGCTTCTGAAGCTTTGGGAATAGTTTCGGAGACAGAATTGGTGAATGGGATGATAATCGTAAAATCATCTGCATAACTAAGTAGTTTTATCCCCAGCTGGGTTAGCTTCGTGCCCAGTGAGGACATGTAGACGTTGAAGAGCAATGGGGATAGTGGAGAGCCTTGGGGCACACCGGATGGATTGCTCCAGGTGTTGGAAAGCACATAATTAAAACGAACCTGATAGGTGCGGGATATAAGGAAGCCACGGAACCAGTTCAGCACCTTATCCTGGATACCAATGGCATCTAGGCATTGCAGCAGTTTCATGTGGTCCACTAGATCAAAGGCAGAACTCATATCGAATTGCATTATTAGGGCATTAAGGCCTTTACTAAACAGTAGGTGCAAATTGTCTAAGATAGCCGCAATTACTGTCTCCGTACTGAATAATGGCCTAAAACCAGATTGAGTTTCATGGAGGAGAGAGAATTGATCAAGATAACCCATCAGTTGGGTGTGAACCAATCCCTCCATAATTTTTATAATAAACGGAATGGAAGCTACCGGTCTATAGTTGGATATTAGGGCTGAGGATACTTTACGATTTTTTAGAATTGGGGTTATAATAATGTGACCATTATTAGAGAGGAACTTCCCATTGTTTAGGTTGCAAGTATTGCATCAGTGATAATTTAAATTCTAAAGGTGCTGCTTTCATAATTTCTGGGGGGCATGAGTCCAGAACGCAATAGGATCTAGAGTATTTGTTATATAATCTAATATAATCATTCCACTCTAAATCCTGAAAGGAGCTCCAGATCATGTCTGCCGGTATATCATTTGTTGTATGTCATTACTGACAAATAAGCAGATAAAACACAATATTTTTCTGTTTGCTGAAAATAGTGCACACTTTATCAAAAGAGTGCAGACTTTACCCTAATTTCTATATATGTAGCAGGATAGGGATTTCATGCACTGTGGAAGTGATGCGGGGTAAAAGGTTCTTCTATCAGGCTGCAGAGATGTGAATTAACAGCGGTGTAAAAAGGTATTTGCAGTCCTTAACTTTTAAGGCTGTCTGGCTTCCAGTTGAGGCACGGGTTAAATTTAAGCTCAGCTGTTTTTGTGGTGGGTTTTTTTTTTTTTTTTTTTTTTTAATCTTTATTAAGTTTTCAAAGCTAACAAAAAGTGCAAAACAATATACATATATTAATAATCATAATAAGCACTTATAATCAATCAGTAACAATACAGAAAGAATAAAAACTCCTCTCTCTTCCAGCGTTTTCAATCAGGGAATAAAACTTAACAAAAGAGATATCCCCCACCCTACCCTGGATGTGTGTGCTAAAACAACAGAAAATAAAGATAAAAGACAACTATAACGAAGCCACAGAAGTCGTCAATGGACCCCAAACTAATTTGAATAACTTATTATGCCCCAGCAAGTCAGCGTTCAACTTCTCATACTTATAACATAAGCATAAATTTGCCCACCAAAAAGTAAAACTAAGGCGATCTCAATTTTTCCAATAACGAGTAACCATTTGCATGGCTATCCCGGTCATAATAAGAAAAGCCGACATTTATATCAGTCCAATGGGGGTTTAAGATGAAATATCATTCCACATATGACTACATCATATGTCAATGGAATTGATGACTCCAGTATGATATTAATCTATCCCCATATTGGCCTCCAAATGTTGAGTATCAAAGGACAATAGAATAACAGATGATCCAGTGTCCCTATGTCTATATGACAGTGCCAGCATCTATTAGATTTAGAACTATCTAATTTCTGCAAACGAACAGGGGTCCAAAAACTTCTAGGTAACAAAAAAAACATGATTGTCTCATAGATGCTGACCCTGTACATCTCATCCTCCAAATCCAAATCCATGGCCATTGAGTAGCAGAAATCTGCTGCTTAATCTCAATGCTCCAAATATCCCTTAGGCTCATTTTTGGTTTTTATTCAAAAATTCAGATATTAATTTATACCACTTGATTGCCTGATGCCCTAGAAAAACTGTCTGAAAGCATAGGTCCGGCAAGTTATACTGATCCTTTAAATTTCACCAGTCAGGGAACCCTTTCCGAATAGTCTGCTTCAACTGCAACCACTTATATGCTTGAGACTTTGTAATGCCAAATGATTGTTGCAGTCGTGAAAAATCAAGCATTGTCCCGTTTGATAATACATCATCTAATGTACGTATGCCTGCCTGTAGCCAATTCTTCCAGAGGATCTTAGACTTGCCAATTTGAATTTTGGAGTTCAACCATAAGGATTGTCACGTGGACTGTAGTACCGGTACAGATGTTAAGTTATTGATTAATTTTAAAGTTTTCCATGTGGCAAAAAGAATGCTATTGTCCTTATAAATTCTGGGTAATTTGATACTCAACACATGACATAATCATAATGGGGACATGAGTTGCCATTCTGGAAGATGCTCCAAGACTTCAGGAAGGATCCAATACATACCCTGATGCAGAATAAATGTTTGATGGTATCTATAAAAATGTGGAAAATTTACCCCACCCACCGCAATTGTTTTTTAGCAAAGATACTAAAGCTATTCAAGCAGTTTTACCCAGCCAAATAAATTTAGTAAGAATACCATTTAATTTTTTATAGAAGGACCCTTGAAAATAAACCGGCAACATACTAATTTGGTAGCAAACTACAGGCAAAATCATTATTTTGACAGTTTGGACTCTCCCCCACCAAGAAAGATGTAAGGGATTCCAATGCTCACACATTTCTTTGACTTTCAGCAATAAAGATTTTTCATTTACTGTCATCGTGTCTTCCAATGTTTTCTGAATCATAATACCTAAATATTTTATACCCTCTTCCTTCCAAAGGAAAGGGAATGAATCAAATAATCCTTTTGCACAATGCATGTTTAACGGAAGAACCTCCAATTTGCTCCAATTTATTTTGTATCCAGAGAATTTACAAAACCTATCAATCAATTCCAGTAAATGCGGAATGGTGGATTCAGGATTCTTCAAATGAAGCAAGATATCATCTGTATAAGCAGAGATCTTATATTCCCGACCTGCATAATGAATCCCCTGTATCTCTTTTGCCTGCTGTATAGCCAACAACAAAGGTTCCAGAACAATATCAAAGAGCAAAGTAGACAATGAACACCCCTGTCTAACTCCCCTCTTCAGACAGAAAAGTTCAGAAAATGTATAATTAATATATAGACTTGCTGAGGGGGAACTGTACAAGGTTTGAATCATTTGAATAAATCCGGATCCTATACCAAACCAATTCATTGCCTGATACATGAAAGTCCATGCCACACGATCAAAGGCCTTGTCTGCATCCAAAGACACAGAGAAAGCCGAATCATTCATTGTTTTTTGATAAAGTTAGCATATGAAATGCCAATCTGGTATTATGTGAAGAATGTCTTTGAGCAACGAAACCCGTTTGGTGCAAACCGATCATTTATGGGAGAGCCTTGGCTAATCTTAGAGTCAATAACTTAGCCAAAAGTTTTCCATCCACATTAATTTAAAAAATAGGCCTGTAGTTTGAAGGATTCTGTCATAGTACCTAAAATACAACCTTTAGTTAGTTGTGATTGATATAAATTTAGAAGATGAGGTAAAAGTGTAATTTGAAATGCTTTGAATGATTTGAAATGAATGAAATGATTTGAAAAACTCAATGCTGGCGTTAGTGTCTAGCGCGTGCGGCAATTCAGCACACGCTAAAACTGCTATCACAGCTTTGTGAAAGAAGCCCTAACAGGTTCAATTCCTGAGTATCTTATGGAATCTTTTATCATTACAAATTCTAAACATTCTAGAACAGGGGTGTTCATCCTGCAGCCCCAAAGTATTTTGTGCGGCCCTGGTCGAGGGCGATGCAGTGTTTTCCTCTGCTACCCCCAGGTGTTTACCATCTTGCCGGCTCCCTCCTCTGTCTTGCTGCAGCGTTTACGCGTTTGTGTGGCCCCAGAAACATCTTTTTAGAGACTCTTTCGGAAGTTAGATATTGGATGTTTATTCATTTGTATTACTAGTTTTTGTGAACAGCATAGAACTTAATGGTACTTGCAGTATACAAGTGAGTTTTATGTTATGTTATGTAAGATATAGCAGTTAAGTCTTAAAAGTTTGCTTATTGGTTAAAATTACAGTCTCCAGGTTTGGGGGTTGTTGGTTAAGAAGGTGAATGTGATAATCCTATCTGTACTAGAGGGGGAGTTTGGCTAAGTGTGTTTCCTAGGGCACGTGCAAACTGGGTGTCTCCAAGAGGCAGTTGGAAACCTGATCTTGGTTTCCAGCAGCTTCTGCAAACTCTGCTAAGTGTGAGACTCAAGCAGGATTGGGATGACTCAGGAGGGTGGTCTCAACAAGAGTGACATTGCCAGAGGTCTCTTAAGCTCCTGTTTTGGTGGGAGTCTTGTCTTTTGGGAGATCTCCACCATCAGATTAGGATCTATCCCAGTTGGAGGATTTTTTGCTAGAAGATTTTGTTATTTTTTGAGAAAAGCTTGTGAAAGAGACTCTAAATAGCATTATCTTGTTTGAAACTAGACTGTGTAAGAAGTACCTCTTATCCTATTGGATGAGAAGAAATAGTTTGAAGTTGAGGTCACAGCAGCTGGTGTGGTCAGGATTATTCAAAGGAGCAAGAGACTAAGTGAAAAGAAAGGGCTTGCGACGGCCTGCCAGCATGGCGCTGGTCCCAGCCCACGGCCCTACTAAAAAAATACTTGGTGTGACCCCCTTCCCAGCAGCCGGAGCAAAAGGATCCGATAAAATTGGCACCAATCAGAATGATGCTTAGTGTAATTCTATAAATGGTACTTGCCATATAGAGAATCATGCTTAGTGCCTGTGTGCGTGACTAACATTTAGGTGCGCCCATTTGGGCCATTTAAAACCAAGCCATAATATCTGTGCCTAAGTTGTGCACAGATCAGGCATATTCTATAACAGTGCTCCTAACTTTTAGAAATGCCCAAGATCTCCCCTAGCCACACCCCCTTTTGAGATTCATGCACTAGAATTTATGCACACCACTTTATAGAATGTGTTTAGAAAGCTGTCTATGTAACTTCTAATTAGGGCAAATTAGCATCAATTATTAAGTGGCATCGGCGCCAATTAGCTTGTTGAACAAGTAGTGCATGGCTAGCACAATACAGAATCTGGGCCTTTATGCAAAGAGAGCACACACTGTCAGAAACAGTGCACGCTCTTTTCCCGATACTAACTGCACCCTTGTACACGCTCTTTGAAAACAGCATGCACTCAATAAATTTGATCCCATGACAACAAAATGGCCAAATAAAAAGAAAATTCTCTGAAAGGACACAGGAAATGACACAAAATGAACAATTTCTGCCTGCCCATCCTATAAAGTATACAGACATCATTGGACTGCATAAGTAACTGTGAAAAATATTTCTGCATAAGTTTATCCTGATAACTTTTGACCAGTTCTATTCAGTGACTGGACTTAGCTGGTAAAATCTACTAGATATGTAGAAGCATCTTGATAATTTTACCTGACAACAGAATGATCTGTAGAAGGAAGAAATAAACTGGGAATTTAATTTTCAGGCAATTTAATATTCATTCTCACCAGTCTGACCCGCTGCAGCAGGCATGAAGTTGAAATTTTACTGCCCTATGGTTATCAGTTTGTAAAACATATCAAGCTGTTAGCTGTGAGCGCTTGAGTTCCCTATAGATCTCTATAAATTCCAGTTTGGGATTTTTCTGTCTTGTGACTTGCCTTTGCAAGGGATTTAGTGTATTTCACAAAAATTTTTTTGGGTTATTTAGATTTTACTGCTTGTACCAAAATAATTCTGTAGAGCTCATTGTGCATAAATATAACCAAAGAATTTTCAGTGAAATATAGAAAAATTGCTTCCGTAAAGTTGGCAAGGAATATGTCTCAGCTGAGAAATTTTTTTTCCACCTAGAGCGATGTTTAATAAACTGAAGCAATTAAACTCCATTGGCTTCTCATCGAATGGCAAATTCATTTTAAAATATTGTTACTGATCTTTAAGATTATCAATAACAATGTTCCAGTTGCTATTGCTGCTCATTTGCGAATGTATAGTCTTTCACGCTACATAGATCAGCGGCTAAGGACCTACTTGATGTTCCATTTTTTTTCACATCATTAAGTTGAATGAACACAGGTCCTCTGTTTTTTATATATAGATATACATATATATTGCTGAACTTGGATCCTGGAGCTGTTTACCAGCAACAATATTTTAACCAAGAGCCTTGACGCTTCATGAAACTTATTTCAGCAAGCTTTCAGTGACAGGCCAAATCAATTGTTTATGTAAGTAAATGATATCAGTTAGTAATTTTACTGTTGAAATTAATTGCAATTGTTCTATTTTATTGGTGGGGGGGTTGTCTCTTATTAATGCAGCTCTGTTTGTACCCTGCCTAGAGTTACACATACTGTGCATTAGAAATGATTAAGAAAATAGGTAATTTGTATTCAAAAGCCCTTTAGAAGGAATGTTAATTCTGATATTCAGGAATTGTGCAGTGCAAAACATATGAGTTTCTAGTGTGTTAACAAAATAATAAAATAATATACAAAATTGGATCAGTGGAGGTACAAATTATCATCATTGTATTTTGAATATTTGAAGGAATATGCTATACATGTCTAAGATATTATGGTGGTCATTTTAGAAGCACCTAGATTGTACAGCAGGTATGTCTTGTCACAAACCCGGCACCAGAGTTAGGTTTGTGCCAGAGAAGGGACAAAAACCCCTGACTGTTAGGAGAGCAGACCAGTACAGCAGCCCTCCTACAAAAAGTTCCCAGAGCTCTGTCAGTGACAAGGGTGCCCTAGAACAAGAGGGCTGGGAGGAGGGGAAACCAGAGGAGAACATAAGGTTCTCTAAACCTAGAGTTGCTCCTGTTAAAACTTCCCATAGGAGACAAGCTCCTATCCAGCCCAGCCCCCATCTGCTTAGGCTAATAGAAAGACAGCTGAACGCTCAGAACCAGGCTGCCCAACCCCCATTCAGAGTAGGGCTGGCCAAATAGAGCAGAGCAGGCTGAGTAAAGTCAGTCTGGATCCAGCTCTGGGAGGAGAGTTATGGCCAGGTGCTTCCAGGTTCCAAACTGAGAACGAGATTGAAATGAGAGATCTGGATGAGCCCTCTCTACCAAGGTTACTGAATGGTGTGCAAGCCGAGGAGCCTATGGACATGCCCTGGGAGCCGGAGGAAACCGCTATGGACCAAAGCTAAGTTTCTCCTGGGTTTTTTCTTTTGGCACTGCATTTTGTTTGGGACTTGTGCTAACTGCTGGTGAGTGAGAAGCATTGTTAGAGGCTCCACTCCTGAAGAACTCTCTTAAATTAGGGAAAGAGTGTGAACTGTGTTTTTGAATGTGGGGATTTTGTTTTTCCTCATGTGAAAAGAAGATTGTGCCACTGATTGAGGTTAGTGGGAGTTGTGGGGATTGAATCCACAAAAGATCCTGGGTTGGGATTGTGGGGCCATTTTCTGGCAAGTTTTTTCAAGGTGGATTCAGCAACTCCCCACCCCCGCCAGCTTACCTGAACTGGCAGGGGAAAGCCTGTCCAATTCCAGGCTAACACAGTGGGCTGTAAGAAGCAAATTGACTTACAATTACCAATTATGGTTTTCCTTATCTGGGACTAAAAACCAGTTAAGACTATTAGGGCTATACCCTGAAGAAAAGGGCTGCTCAGACCTTGGCTGTCTTATTAGCCATTTCCTTTGAGCTGTATTTTGGGTTTGTTTTGAACTTGCTATTCTTTGAATGTGGACTTTGAGAACAGTAGCTACAGTGTTGGTTTCCACGCTACTGTCAAATAAAGCAGTTCTATTTTTCATTGAACATTCAGCTATCTGGTTTTCTTTTGGATATTAGCTGATATTGGAACACCAGCAGGGCTTTTCACTTGGGAAAGGCACGTCTGGATTGTATATCTTGCGCACGTCCCGGTAGCCATTCTGACCAGCCAGTACCGGGTGTGTGACAGTCTGGAGCAGGGATCTCAAAGTCCCTCCCTGAGGGCCGCAATCCAGTCGGGTTCTCAGGATTTCCCCAATGAATATGCTTTGAAAGCAGTGCATGCACATAGATCTCATGCATATTCATTGGGGGATATCCTGAAAACCCGACTGGATTGCGGCCCTCAAGGAGGGACTTTGAGACCCCTGGTCTAGAGCACAAACACATGCATAGAGTGAGTTTAGAAAGCTTAAATCTGCATGTGTATATCCCTGTGATGCTGAGATTTAAAGGGAGAGTGATATGGGGCTGGTAAGATATTGCAGTGTATGGCTTAGGCATGGTTTGAGTGTACTTCCAAAATAAACTTGTACTTCTCAGTTTTAATTAAAAGCCACATCTATATTAAGAAATATCCTTGTTAGCTTTTGCCCGCACCCCAGGAACACCCAAGAGTCAGCTTCTAGTTTAAATCAAAGAGCTGAATCAGAAACCAGAAGAACCCCCAAGGCAGGATTAATTCTTCGAGGGCCCCTAGGCACACAAGTACACTGGGCCTGCCCCACCCACACCCCACCCATACCCCGCACCCATTTATCTGTTTTCTTATTTACTTTTTTATTTCCACTTATTTCTTATTTTTTAATTCAAAACAAACAAAGATTAGCATACCAGTGCACAGTTTTTCCTCTATGCAACCCCCAAACAACTCTGAACAAATCCCCCTTCCTTCCCTTCCCACCTACTTACCCAGGACATTGACTCTGAACCCTTTCAATCCTATATAATAAAACCCTAGCCGTGCATGCACACTCTTACCTGCGTGCTTCCGTGATCTCTGATCTGTGATCAGTAGGTCTATGGCGACAGGAGTGCGCATGCGTGCATATATCGCTCCCTCTCTCCGTGGGCACCAGGACTGGCCTGCAGCGCTGGACTCCCTGCTCTCCACCTCCTCAAGCAAAAATTAAAAGCTGCGGTGTCGGCTCCTCTCACGAGTCGCACCAGCGTCGGAGAACGCTTCCGACGCTGGCGGGGATCATGGCACTTTTAAACTTTTTTAAAAAAAACTTTCGGCCGCAGCAGGCCAGCCCGTGGGAAGGGAAGGGGGGCCGACAAAGAAGAGGACTCCAGCCACGGGAACGCAATAAGGGAAGGGAGGGGCATGGAGCAGGCTAGACTGCAGGAAGGGAAGGGGGAGGGGCCAAACGGAGTAGGCCAGATTGAAGCAGGACAGAATGCAGTAAAAGAAGGGGGAGGAGCCGAACGGAGCAGGCCAGATCGCGGTAAGAGACGAGAAGGGAGGGTGGGGGAAAATGCTGCTACTGCTGCACAGGGACCTGGAGGGGAAGGGAAATACCGCTGCTGCTTCAGTACAGGAAAGTAGAGGGGGGGAAGGAGGGGAATGCTGTTGCTGCTGCACAGGGAAGTGGGGTGGAAATGCTGCTGCACAGGGAAAAGGAGGGAAAGAATGACAGAGAGACAGACAGCAGGAGGGAGGGAGACAGAAAGAAAGGAAGAAAGACACAGGGGCAGGGAGAGGGACAGAAAGACAGACAGAGAAAGGGGGCCAGGGAGAGAGAAAGTCAGCGGGAGGGAGAGAGACAGAAAGACAGACAGACATATATTCTAGCACCCATTAATGTAACGGGCTTAAAGACTAGTACGTATATAAAAGCATTCAAATATATTGTAAAGCAGTAATACTATCTGAAATATAAGCCTATATTAATAACCAAATTCACATTGCCTAACTGCCTCACTCTACACTAGGGGTGTCAAACTCAATCACATAAGGGGCCAAAATCTGAAAAAAAGGCTAAGTCCCAGGTCAAATTTTTAATTAAGATACTTAGGGGTCTTTTTATTAAGGTACGCTAACTGCTTTTGTGTAAGCTAAATGTGCACCTTAATAAAAGGACCCCTAAGTGACTAAGGCTTAGTTTTAGCAGACATATAGGGTTACAACATCTCCAACCCCACACCGGCTCTGTGTTGTAAACAAAATAAATACTGTAATCACAAAATAGAAAATAAAATTATTTTTTCTATCTTTTGTTGGTCCCAGGCTCTGGTTGTCTTCTGATAACTCGCTTGCCAGGGTGTCCTGTCCATTTGTCGTTTTCTTCTTTCTCCATGCTAACCATCCATCTTCCATCTCTGTCCTCCCCTTCCGTTTCCCTTCCCTCCCTTGGAGGTCTGGCATATTTCCTTTTTTCATGTCCATATCCGCAGCTTCGGCAATGGACCCCACCATCCCCAGATCCACCTCTGTCCTTTTCTCAACTACCCTTTCATCCAGCATCTCTCCCTCCTTCCCCACCACTCCAGGGTCCATCATCTCTCCGTTTCTCTTCCCAACTACCCTGTCCTATGCCACTTCCAGAAACTGTATTTAAACATCTATATCATATCTCCTCTGTCCCTTTTCTCCTCCAGAGTATACATATTCAGTTCTTCCAGTCTCTTGCACTTCTTTTGGCACAGGCCTTTTACCATTTTTGTCACCTTTCTCTGGACCACTTCACCTTCTTATATTCTTTGCCTAACATTCTTCTGACTAAATCCACTGCCTTTTCGCACTGATTCGTTGTCTTCATATCCTCAGACACTGTCACCCTTGCCCATGCATATCAGCTTCTCATCTCCCAACACATATGGCTCCCTCGAATTTCTACTCTCTAAATGCATCATTCTGCATGTCTTTGCACTGAATTTTAGTTGCCAGATGTTAGACCATTCTTGTAACTTTTGCAGATCCTTTTTCATGTTTTTCACTCCCTCTGGGATTTCTACTCTGTTACAGATCTTGATATCATCCGCCAAAAGGCAAACCTTACCTTCTAACCCTTCAGCAATTTCGCTAACAAACATATTGAACAAAATAAGCCCCAGCACCAATTCTTGAGGCACTCTACTAGTCACCTTTCCCTCGTCTGAGTGAATTCCATTAACCACCACCCTCTGGTGTCTGTCCATTAATCAGTTTCTAATCCAGTTCATCACTTTGGGCCCTAACCTCAGCCTATCAAGTTTATTCAAGAGTCTTCTATGAAGAACTATGTCAAAGGCTTTGCTGAAATCTAAGTAAATTACATCTAGTGCATATCTTCAATTCATTTCTCTGGTTGACCAGTTAAAGAATTCAATTAGATTCATTTGGTATGATTTACCTTTAGTTAAGCCTTGAAGGGGCATAATTTTAAAAAACGTCTAAGTCCCCTTTTGGCCTAAGGCCCTAAATGTTGAAAGTAGAAGCAGAGAAAATGTCCATTATCAACAAAAACATCCAAAAGGAGGTTTTTTTTGGATAATGGCTTGCCTCTACGTTCAGCTGTTTAAATGCCCAAACCACCACTATGTCTGTGTATCCTTCCTTTCATTTCTTTCTTTCTGCACTCAGGCCCAACAATTGTCCCTTTCTATTCCCTCCCTCCTTCCTTCCCATATCCTTAGTGCCTCCAGTGCCTCCTTCCCGTGTCCTTAGTGCCCCCAGTGCCTCCTTCTTATGTCCCCTCACTGCCTTCCAGATTTTGTCTATCCCCAAAGCCAGACTGCCTGCCTACCTATCTCCCTCCCTCCCTGCTGTGCTAAAGCCAGCCAGCTTGCCTGCCTACATCCTTGCCTCCCTGCCGCGGAAAAAAAAAGCGCCTCTCTCCTTCCTTTCATCCGGTCCATGCCGCTGCAATCTTACCTCCCCGCTGCTGAAACTAATCGCCAACAAGAAGTCTTCTTTCCGACGTCAATTCTGGCTAGCCCGGAACGTCCTCTGCGACATCAGAATTGACGTCGGAAAGAAGACTTCTTGTCGCAGCAGTAGCAGGGAGGTAAGATTTTAGAGGCGCAGACCGGGGGAAGGACGGGCAGGAGGACCCGGACCTGGCCGGCTGTGCACCCCCCCAAGCCGTGCACCCGGGGTGAACCTCCCCCCCCTCGCCCCCCCTTAGTACGCCACTGCCTTTTTGAGTCTTTGGTAATATTCATTTCATCATTTGTACAAGACACTACTCATTTCTTGAACTTATTATCATCTAAAAAAATGTGGTTCAATCTGGTATTTTGTCAATGCTGGATGTTCAATTTTTACAAGCTATTAAGTTGATTGAGGAAGTTTTAGAAACTCGGTTCTGTCCTCATACAGTTCCTACATGGTTTCTGAGTAAACTAATTTCATTACCCATGCAGAAGAACTTTTTATTTTTGATGGTTGTTTTTATGAACAGCGTTCAGGTATGGCTATTGGAGTATCCTTCGCTCCCTCTATTGTCAATCTTTTATGAGTTTGAGCAGAAATGGGTATTGAATAAAGAATGTCACAGGGACAAATTCGTTCCGATCCCTGCAGGATCTTTCTCCATCCCAGTCCTGTCCTTGTGAGTTCTGTTCCCCTCCCTGCCCCATCCCTGCAAGTTCTGTCTTCATCTATATAAGCCTCAAACACTTAAAAATCATAAGTGTTTGAGGCTTGAATAGATGAGGACAGAACTCGTCGGGAAAGGATGGGAATGGAGATAGATCCCAAGGAGATGGGGACAAATGTGTCCCTATGTCATTCTCTAGTACTGAATATCTAGGTCAAAGTTCACCACCATGGACTTAGCTGGCCAAGATGATATTCCTTGACTGACCATCTAAGGCCTAGCAGATAAAGATAGACCTGCCTTTTAGGTGGGTCTAACAGGCTGTGTGCCCTACTTGACCAGCTGATGAATATTGGTGGTGACTGGCTATGTTGAGCAACTTAGCTGGTCACTGACCAATCTGATGAACCAGATATTCAGTAGGGGATATTGGTAGGATAGCTAGCTAAGTGGTACTTAGTTGGCTGGGAGCAGTTCCCAGCTGGCTAAGTATCACTGAATATTAGCCAGAATATTCCTATAATATTATAACTATTAGTATACCTTCGTTGTGCTGATAACAAGCATAATAGAGAGAAAAATTGTCCCTGTGTTTTTGCTATGTTTACCATTTTATCTGAATCAAATGTGCTTGAAAATGATGGAGAATGAAGGCGACAAGAGTAGTTGAAAGGCTCATTTCATTATTACAAGAAGGTTCAATAGTTTGGCTTTCCTTTGTCTTGAAAGCATTTTGCATTACAATCATTAGAGGAGTACTTGCTCTGCTACTAATGGATATAGTTGTAAGAATCAGTGACAAAGAACAAAACCAGACTCTAAATAAACACCCGGATATTAATCGAAGACATCTTGCTCTGGGTATAGCTGACAAAAACTTCAATCACAATGAAACATTTCTGGGCACTTGTCTTGTTTTGAAGTGTATGTAGAGCAGCACTTTAAGATGCTAAGTGTAATCATGGCATGAAATTTAAGCAGAGGAACTAGATGCATTTTTCTAGACATTAACATGCCTAGGTCTCATCTCTATTGCTTTTCACTTTGACCATATTCTTGGGTCATATTTATGTTAGTGTACTTGAAACTTTTTTCAAGTGTTTTGAACTGTAATAAAATAAGATGTGATTACCCACTCCTTCTTTTAATTATTTAGGCTCTTTTCTTGATTTTCCTCTGCCAAAATGATCCCCTCAGGGGATTTTGATAAGGATTGATATTCCCAGTGATTAACTTATAATTTAAAATATTTATTTATTTAAAAGATGTCTAACCTGCTTAAACCTAAGCGCTTTACAAAATACAAACATAATTATCATATAACATACAAAAGATACAAATAAACAAAACAAATTCATCTAAAATGTGCATACCTACTCCATTAAAAGCCTCCATAAACAAAGTAGTTTTTAAAACCTTCTTAAATAGTGGGACAGACCAAATAGAAGGATTTTTCAGAAGCTTTAAACTAATAACTTTGGAGGGTAAAATAAATTAAAAAGAATCAAAACTTAAAGGATCATGTTAATAATTATAGCTGACATGTGTACTAATATTTTTCTGGCCAATTTTCAAACTGATTTAAATGGGCTGGAGCCTCTCCTGTGCTCTTAAATAGCTTCCTGCTGAATAACTCCCAGACCACCCAACCCAAAAATTGGCAGGTGAGGGGCGTTGCTGGGGATGGCACTGAGGAAGAGCCTGGGCTTATGCAAATGCTGACACTAGAGGCTGCGGCAGTCATTTTGAAATGGATCTGCAAGGGGCAGGAGTGAGGGGGCTGCACTTTTTTCCTCTAATGACCTCTGCTGAACCACCAGGAAAACAGGTAGGCCCGGGAGGGGGCCTATCTAGACATCGGTGGGCTTGTTCAGGAGAAGGGAGGGGAGGGACAGCATTCATTTCAAAACAAAACCAGATAAAAATGATACAAAGAGTAAGGGTAGGAGGTATATTATGCAGAGGAGAGAGAAGACAAGATGTATATAAACATATAGTTTAGTGTTAACAAAGCAAAGATTTAGGTTCTGGTACTGTAGTTTGTAGAACTGCTTTCAGCCAACTAAGTACCACTTAGCCAGCTATCCTACCAATATCCCCCACTGAATATCTGGTTCACCAAACTGGTCAGTGACCAGCTAAGATGTCCTGACGAAACCGTTGACTGAGCTATTCAATCTCTCCCTAAATAAGGGGAAAGTTCCCCTGGACTGGAAATTAGCTAATGTCGTTCCTCTGCATAAAAAGGGTTGCAGGGCAGAGGCTGCGAATTATAGACCGGTGAGTCTCACATCAATAGTGTGCAAACTCATAGAAACACTAATTAAAAGCAAATTGGACACGATCTGAATCTTCGGGATCCCAGTCAGCATGGATTCACCAAGGGTAGGTCCTGCCAATCCAATCTCATCAGCTTCTTTGACTGGGTAACAAGAAAGTTGGACTTGGGAGAGTCTTTGGACGTCGTGTACCTGGACTTCAGTAAAGCTTTTGACAGTGTCCCACACCGCAGGCTGCTAAGCAAGATGGAATCGATGGGGTTAGGAGAGACACTAACTACATGGGTCAATGATTGGCTGAGTGGCAGACTTCAGAGGGTGGTGGTTAATGGTACCCTCTCTAAAACATCGGAGGTGACCAGTGGAGTGCCGCAGGGCTCGGTCCTGGGTCCACTCCTTTTCAACATATTCATAGGGGATCTGACTCAAGGGCTTCAAGGTAAAATAACACTATTCGCCGATGACGCCAAACTATGTAATATAGTAAGTGAATGCAGTTTACAGAATTATATGGCGCAGGACCTGCTTACATTGGAAAGTTGGTCCTCAACCTGGTAGCTAGGCTTCAATGCTAAGAAATGTAAGGTCATGCACCTCGGAAGTGGAAATCCATGCAGAACGTACTTTTTGAACGGAGAAACTTTAACTAGGACTTCAGTAGAACGAGATTTAGGAGTAATCATCAGTGCAGACATGAAAACTGCCAATCAAGTGGAGAAGGCTTCATCTAAGGCAAGGCAGATATTGGGTTGTATCAATAGAAGTTTCATCAGCCGAAAGCCTGAAGTCATAATGCCGTTGTACAGGGCCATGGTGAGACCTCATCTAGAGTACTGTGTGCAATTCTGAAGGCCACATTACAGTAAAGATGTGCGCAGAATTGAATCGGTTCAGCGGACGGCCACCAGGATGATCTCGGGGCTCAAGGGTCTCTCGTACAAAGAGAGACTGAACAAATTGCAGCTCTACACTCTCGAGGAACGTAGGGAGAGGGGAGACATGATCAAAACATTTAAGTACCTCATGGGACGTGTCGAAGTGGAAGATGATATTTTCTTTCTCAAGGGACCCTCGGCCACAAGAGGGCACCCGCTCAAACTCAGGGGCGGAAAATTTCATGGCGACACCAGAAAGTATTTCTTCACAGAGAGAGTGGTTGATCATTGGAACAAGCTTCCAGTGCAGGTGATCGAGGCAGACAGCGTGCCAGACTTTAAGAATAAATGGGATACCTATGTGGGATCCCTACGAGGGTCAAGATAAGGAAATTGGGTCATTAGGGCATAGACAGGGCGTGGGTAAGCAGAGTGGGCAGACTTGATGGGCTGTAGCCCTTTTCTGCCGTCATCTTCTATGTTTCTATGTTTCTAACATAGCCAGTCACCATCAGTATTCATCAGCTGTCCTCATCTATTCAAGCCTCAAACACTTATGATTTTTAAGTGTTTGAGGCTTATATAGTTGAAGACAGAACTTGCAGGGATGGGGCAGGGAGGGGAACAGAACTCACTAGGACAGGACAGGGATGGAGATAGATCCTGCAGGGACTGGAATGAATTCTTCTGCATGGGTAATGAAATTAGTTTACTCAGAAACCATGTAGGAACTGTATGACAGAACCGAGTTTCTAAAACTTTCTCAATCAGCTTAATAACTAAAAATCGAACATCCAGCATTGACAAAATATCAGACTGAAACACATTTTCTTTAGATGACAATAAGTTCAAGAAATGAGTAGTGTTTTGTAGAAATGATGAAATGGATATTACCAAAGACTCAAAAAGATATTAACCTATTTGCATGCATGCTCCAACATACAGTTACTTGAGGATACAATAGGATGTCTTTGTGGGTTTGATAAAGACATGTAACAAATATAATATTGGCACCTCAAAATTAGGATTGCTTAAAAACTTTATTTCCATTACTGTCAAAAATTGTCCTGTACTTTCTTCCCTAAGGAAGTCCCTGATTGGCTGAGGCACCCAAGGCCCTCCCAAGAGAAGAGCCCGAGGCGCATTTGCCAATCAGAGCTTTAGGCCCCTCCCCATGCATCAAATGATGCACCAGGGCATGGCATAAGGCCCTATTGCATAGCAGCCCGGGAGAGCAGCAGAAGCAGGAGGACTTTGCGCTTCCTCCTGCTCCCGAAGACTTGCTATCATGGAGGCCTAAGGAGCAGGAGGGACCGGGCACCCCTCCTGCTCCCAACTATTTTAAAGGTACGGGGAGGGAGGGAGGTGGGTGCAGGCAGGCCGGCCGGCTCTACCAGGGGTGGGCTTGTTGGGGATGGGCCGGGGGTGGGAGGCCTACGGAGCAGGAAGGACTGACCACCCCTCCTGCTCTCAACTTTTTGGTGCTGAGGGTGGGCTGTGCCGGGAGGGGGTATGGGCGAGGGCCATGCCGGTCGGGGGGGTTGCTGTGGGCCAGTCGGGAGTGGGACCCTCGCGATTTTTGGTTCGGGAAGGGAGGGGGGCTTAATTATTTTTAAATCGGGCTATTTTGCATGTGTAAAACATGCAAAATATCTGCCCGATTTTTAAAAAATTTAAAAAGCAGGTAGAGCCCTGCCAGCAGTGACAGGAGGCTGCTTCTCGTGTCACTACTGTTAGGGCTCAATCCGATCCGTGCAGTCAGTTGGGTGCATGCCTCCGATCGCCCCCATTTGCATGCAGATGGTTGGCGAATTGGTCGGCCTGCCTCCAATCGCCAACGGATCGGATAAGGATAGGAGGGTTAGTGAATAGCCCTTTATGCAATGTGCCTGCCAAGTTGTACACATAACTTCTAATTGATGCCAATTAGAGTCAATTAATAGGTGTTAATAGGCAATTGTTGATTCCAATTAAGTTGTGTATGCACATTGGCTATGTCCGCCAATGTGTTTACACAAACTTAGGTGCCATATACAGAATTGGGGGGATAGCATATAAACTTGGCAATTTTCATATTCAAAATGCTCTTTTATTGAATGTGTTCCTTGTAAAATGGCTGTCTCTGCTGAACGTGCTTCAATCTACCTATGTATTCCCCCACATCCTTTCACCTATTTTACAAGAATGCTAAGTTCAGAAGGCTTTTTGTAAAATATTTAGGAAACTGCACATTTCTCAACATAGATATCTCAATTCTTACCTAGAAGCCCTAAGCATAATCAGGATTCATGGTGGCAGACAAAGATCACATACCTAACAAGACAAAACTGAGGTAGATTTACGAGGGGCCACTGAGCAATGAAGTTAACTAACAGCTGTGGCTGATTTATAAGGATATTGGTTGCTGTTAACTGTATGAATCCACTTGAAAACTGACCCTGTTGTACTGAATAACCTATTTAAATCCAGTTCTCAACATAATTTGGCTATTATGATTGCACATTGAATGTGTCTAACTGCTTAACACCACACATGACCTGTGCATTGTATGGAAAAATTATATTATTTGACTAATCCTATTTTAAATAAATAAAATTGTGTTTTACTGGGATTTGACCAAACTGAACTACAAAAATCAAAAACATAACTGTTACCTCAGCAGTAGTCAATAGATTCAGTTTACCTGTTAGCTGAGTTTAGCCTATTGCCTGCTGTTATTTCTTTCACTAGGCTCTATGTTCTAAACAATTATCCAAATTTTTCATCTTCTTTCTTATGCTGCCAAATAAAAATATTAGCACAGTTTCCATAGCTATGAGAAATTAGATCTATGACTTGGAATCTGTCCACTGCTAGAAACAGGATGCTGAGCTCAATAGTCCTTGGTCTGATTCAGCATAACTTATCATATGTTACTGTCAGGGTTTTTATTGAGGAGATAACTCAGGGGTACTGTGTCCCCAGGTATTAATAAAATAGCTCAGGTTCTGTACACTCATGGATTCTGTGGCTGGTTACAAGAGTCCTATCTACTGTGAGGTGGGTCCCTCAGTGATCACCCCACTCCTAAAGTAGTGATTCTGTACAGCGCTTTTCTTTGCTCTCTTTTTTTTTTTTTTTTTAAGTTAATTTCCTCGTTATTTTTCTTTCCGCAGTTGAGCCTTCGGGACTTTTTTCTCTCAGGGGTTTTGTCTTACTAGTTTTATTTCTCACAGTGCAACCACTGCATTTTCGACCTTGCTGCCGAGATTGTTCCTCACATGTTGTGGCCTTCCAGTTTGTTCAAAAAGTGCACTTGTTGCCAACTGCCCATCTCCATTACTGGTACATTCAGTACCAGTGTCTGAGACTGCAGCATCTAGTAGACACTTGTATCCACTGTTCTACTTTACAAAAATGCTATTGTAAGGCTTGACGCATCCAGCAAGAGAAGCTGTTTGGATTGGCCATGGCTTCTGGAGACAAATCAATGCCATCGGTACCAACATTGATGCCTCCCTCAAAGTTGGATGTTGCTCCTACATTGAGTAAATCTGCTAAGAAGCCATCCTCTTCTCAACAAACGTTGCAGGCATTTTCCACATGCCATGCATCAACGCCATCATCTCCTGTGCAGGCTATGTCTCCTTTGGGGTATGCTTCCTCACTGAGGTTACCCACCCTGCATCACCAATGGTACCAGCTGTTGAGCCAACAGAACCAGTGCAGTCCTTCCAGAACCAAATGAAGGAGTTCTTTCGGAGGGAGCTCAGTGACCTCTTTAAGCTGCATGCAGCACTAATGTTTATATTGACTCCCTTGGTACCTCCCCACCCTGAGCATGGCAAATTGAGGCCCAAGGGTACCGAATCCAACTCTTCATTGAAGCATCTATGGACATTGAGATCCCATGGCACCGATGCTTGCTCCTCTACATTGCACAGTACCGATTCACATTCATCTCAATGTAAATCAAGATCTAGACCTTCAACATTGATCTTGATCATCATCTTCATTGGACCAGTACCATCATCAATTGAGCTCTTCTTAATGTTCTCATAGTCATCATACTCCTCAAACTAGGAAGAATCCTTCTTCTCCTTCCTAGAGAAAATCCCCTGAAGTTGCAGACATTGATTCTGATCTTTCTGAACGAGACACTGATTCTGATCTTGAACCCACATTATCTGCTCCAGAGTTGTATGGCATCCCATCAGGTCCATCTCCACCACCACCACTAAATTTATCAGGCAAATGGGGAAAGCTTTAAACTGGAGTCAGACATTGAACCCAGAGCAGAACTCCTTGAGGCATTAGATTTGATGAACCTCCTAAAGAGCTTCTCAAATTGCCTCTTCACAATCTACTTAAGGAAGCTCTGTTTAAGAATTGGGAGAATCCTCTCACCCTTACCATAGCTCCAAAAAAGATTGACTCTCTACAGAATACAATCTTGTCCCAGCTTTGATAAGCCACAATTACCATATCAGTCTTTGCTGATTAAATCCATCCTTAAAAAATCCTCCTGTGCAAGAGTATATGCTACTGCACCTCCAGAACATGAAGGTCACACCATGGATATGTATGGGTGCCACCTCTTCCAGAACTCTATGTTGACCAGCAGAGTTCTCAGTTACAGCTTCTATATGTCATTGTATCTTAAACAACTCATAAAGAAATTGGCCGATTTTGAACAATATATTCCATCTGAGTGTCTTCCAGAGTTCCAGGAGACTACTCATAGCCTACTCCAGACCAGAAATGATGCCACCCACGACATGAACAAAGCTGGAACACCTTAATGGGCTCCAAGACTAAGACTAGGACCAAGACTAAGACTCAGCCATCTAAGTCTTCCCAGAGACCTGCTTTCTCTTCCTATAAGAGCCGTTATCCAACCACCTCATTCTCTTCCAAGCCCCCACCACAGAAGAGGCAGAAATTGCAGAAGCCTCAAAAGCCTCAGACTTTAACTCCTCAGAAACCAAAACATTGCCTCAATACCCCATCTCAGCCAACTCCCCAGCCCATTGTAGACCTACTTCTTTTAAATCATCAATGCTGGACTCTCATTACCAAAGATACCTGGGTTCTCAAAGTCATATAGGAGGGTTACTCTCTTCATTTTATCACCATTCCTATAAACAACCCTCCAAGAGAGTCCTCTTTCACATCTCAACAGACATCCTCCTTCTTCAGGAAATTAAATCTCTTCTTCAACTAAAATACACAGAGTCTATATCCCCTTCTCAGAAAAATCTGGGGTTCTACTCCAGGTATTTCCTAATTCCAAAGAAGACGGGAGGTCTTCATCCCATCCTCGACCTTCGAGCTCTCAACAAATATTAGTCAAAGAGAAGTTTTGCATGCTATCCCTGGGTCTCTATACCCACTTCTAGAACAAATGGATTGGCTGTGCTCTCTATACCTCAAAGAGGCCTACACACACATTCCCATCCATCCGGACCACATAAAGTTTCTTCAATTTCATGTAGGTCATTGTCATTTTCAAATCAAAGCTCTACTATTCGGCCTTACTTCATCTCCAAGAGTATTCACAAAGTTCCTAGTAGTGGTAGCAGCAACCCTGCAGTTCCACAGGTTTCAAGTCTTTCCTTATCTGGATGTTGGCTGTTAAAAGCTGCATCACCTCAAGCAGTTCACTCAGCTACACAAGTGACCATAGCTTTTCTCCAGCTTCTAGGGTTCGAAGTAAATTTTTCAAATTCTCATCTTCAACAAACCCAAGTGTTGGAGTTCATAGGAGCCATGCTCAATATGACTCTTCTACAAGCTTTCCTACCCCAACAAAGACAAAACATCTTTCTTCAGCTTTGTACTCATGTGTCATCTCTACAAAATATCTCAGCATGAAACATGATGTGTCTCTTGGGTTACATGGCATCCAGAGTTCATGTAACTTCCTTTCTCTCGATTTCATCTTAGATCAGCTCAGTGGAGCCTAGCATATCAGTGGTTTCAGGCCATGGATCCTTTATCACAATGGATCAAAGTCACCTCACCTCTCCGTCAATCTCTCCAGTGGTGGTTGAATCCAGCAAATCTCGCCAGAGGTTTGCTATTTCACACCCTCCACATCAGAAAGTACTCATGATGGACGCCTCCACGTATGCATGGGGAGATCACCTGTATGACCTCTGTAATCAGGGACTGTGGTATGTTTGAGAAAATAAACTTCATATCAACCTGTTAGAATTGCAGACAATTCACAGTGCCCTGAAGACATTTCAAGATTGTCTTTTCAACCAAGTCCTTCTTGTTCAAACAGACAATTAAGTGGCTTTGTACTACATCAACAAGCGGGGGGGGGGGGGGGGGGGGATGGACTCTCTTCCTCTATATCAAGATACTGTACACATTTGGAACTGGGCAATTTCTTGAAACATATTTCTCAAAGCCATATATGTCCAAGGCAAAAAGAATGTCCTAGCCGACAAGCTCAGCAGATTTCTCAACTCCAAAGTCTTACACCATATCTTCTCAATTTGGGGGACTCCTCAGATAGACCTGTTTGCATTTTCCATCTACCACAAGTTGCCTCTCTTCTGTCCAGACACTACTCTCCTCATCATCTGGAAGCAGATGCATTTCTTCTGGATTGGTCACGCAAGTATGCATTTCCACCAATCCCTCTGGTTCTGAAGATGTTAAAAGCTACATAAGTCCCATAACCCCCTATATTGTATGGTGAACCCTCCCAAACACTCCCCAAACCTACTATACCAAATAAGAATCAGCCACCATGATCCTAATAGCTCATTTTTGGCCCAGACAGCCTTGGTTGTCCCTTCTACTTCAACTGAGTGTCAAGGATCCAATTCCATTACAGATCTTTCCATCTCTACTCACTCAGAGTCAAGGTTCTCTTTTACATCCCAATCTGCAATCTCTGCATCTAATAGCTTGGAACTTCTCAATCTGACTCCAGAAGATTATAATCTTTCTTACTCAGTATGAGCCGTTATAGCTGCTTCCAGAAAGCCTTCTTCTACTCAGCAATGCTATAGACTTATAGAGGTGATTTAGATGAAGTTTGAGAACCCACTATTGAGTTAAGTGGTTTATACTTAGGGCTCCTTTTACGAAGCCGCGTTAGCTGTTTTAGCGCACGCAGCTTTTTAAAGCGCGCTAAACCTGCACTATGCAGCTAGAACTAATGCCAGCTCAATGGTCTACTAAATCAAATGTAGAACTCATATCAAATTGCACGATCAAAGCATTGAGGCCCTTACTGAACAAAAAAACATATTCTGGACAATTTACTTTTTTGTTCAGTAAGGGCTTCAATGCCTTGATCGTGCAATTTGATATGAGTTCTGCGTTTGATTTAGTGGACCATGAAAAATTGTTACAATGTTTAGATGCTATTGGCATTAGAGGAGCGGTGTTAGATTGGTTTCGGGGCTTCCTTACGTCACGCACATATCAAGTTCGTTTTAATCTTGACTACTCTAGCACTTGGAGTAATCCATCCAGTGTTCCGCAAGGCTCACCGTTATCCTCACTGCTTTTTAATGTTTACATGTCATCTTTAGGAGCGCAGTTATCCCAGTTGGGGATAAAGTTATTTAGTTATGCAGACGACTTCACGATTATTATCCCATTTGCTATCTCTGTTTTTGAAGTTATTCCTAAGGCAACAGAAGTATTGGATTTGACGGAGCAATGGATGAATGAATTCAGGTTGAAGCTTAACTCAGAAAAAAATGAAATATTTTGTTGCTTCACCTCATCCAATATATCATTGTGCATTAATAAATTTAATTATCCTGTTCAACCTACTGTTAAAATTTTGGGTGTAATATTGGACCAGGGATTAACAATGAAGGACCAAGTGGATTCTTTGGTTAAAAAGGGTTTCTTTACTCTTTGGAAGCTCTGAACCATTAAGGCATATTTTGATGTTTCATCATTTAGAGTTCTGGTGCAATCTCTTATACTGAGTCAACTTGACTACTGCAACATTGCTTATTTAGCAATTGCTCAGAAACATATGCACTGATTATGGATGGTGCAAAATACAGCGGTCAGGTTGATCTTTGCATTAAAAAATATGACTATTTGACACCCTTTTATCGGGTGTTGCATTGGTTATCAATGGAGGTGCACGTGAAATTTAAATTCAGTTGCTTTTCTTTTAAGGTACTATTTGATCTGACTCCTAAATATATAAATGAACTTTTTTCTTTTACAACTAATAGACATAAAAGAAGCTCACATTTGATTTTTGCTTTTCTGCCTGTTAAAGGATGCAAACTTAAAAAATATCATCAGCATCTTCTTTCATATCAAGCAGCAGCATGGGGCAAGATCTAGATCAATTGCTCATTTTTACTGAAATTTATGGGAATTTAGAAAACATCTAAAAACATATTTATTTCTGAAGTACTTAGGTAGTTTATTTGTAAAAATTTTATATTATGTAATTATCAGATTTTAGGATTTTTAGCTATTGGTTCTTACTCTCTAATTTCCTTCTGCTTTTATTGTATTTCAAATTAATTTTAAATTGTGTAAACCGCATAGAACTTCATGGTTTTGCGGTATATAAATAAACTGTTATTATTATTATTATTATTATTACTAATGCGGCTTCATAAAAGGAGCCCTTAATTTTATGGGAAAAGTTGCACATACAAAAAGTTTCACAAAAAAACAAACAAAAAATATGAAAAAGTTTAAATTATTAAGATATTAAAGCAAAAAATTTTCAATAAAAGTTGGACTGACGAAGACTCTAGCAGCTACACTCTTAAAGTCCATACAATAATTTCTTACATATGTAGCCACTATATGTTAAGCGGTGTACCTCTGTCTTCAGTATTGGACTACCTTCTCTATTTATCCAACTCTGGACTTATGACCACTTTGGTTAGAGTTCACCTCATTGCTATTAGTGCTTACCATGCTCCTTTCAACAATAAACCATTAGCCACTCATCCACTTGTTTCTCAATTTATGAAAGGACTCTTAAATTCCAAACCTCCACTAAAACCACCTCCAGTTATCTGGGATTTCAATGTAGTCCTCACCAGTCTGATTAAACCGCCATTTGAGCCATTGGCAACTATTTATCTTAAGTTTCTCACTTGGAAAATGGTCTTTTTGATCTGTGTCATTTCTGCTCAGAGAGTGAGTGAATTGCAGGTGTTGGTTTCTGATCAACCATTTACAGTATTTCACCACGATAAAGTGCTTCTTAGAACTCATCCTAAATTCCTTCCAAAAGTTGTCATGGAATTTCACCTCAGTCAATCCATTGTGTTACCTATATTCTTTCCAAAGCTTCATTCTCACCCTGGAGACATTGCTCTTCATACATTGAACTGTAAACTTGCCTTGGCTTACTACATACAGAGAACTAAGCCACACAGGTTTTCACCTCAACTGTTCATCTCTTTTGATCCTAACAGTTTGTGTCTACCTGTAACCAAATGAACTATTTCCACATGGTTAGTGACCTTCATTTCCTTCTGATATGCTTAGGCTGGACTGCAATTCGAGGGACGTGTCACAACACATAAGGTCTGAGCTATGGCAGCATCAGTGGCTATTTTGTGTTCCATGCCCATTGAAGATACATTTGCAAAGCAGCTACTTGGTTCTCAAATCACATATTTACATCTCACTACTGTCTAGAAACCTATTTCAGACAAGATGGCTGTTTCAGCCAAGCAGTTTTACAGAATTTATTTTCTTCCTAAAGGCCAACTCTCCCACCATCCCATTCAGTGAGCTAGGGAGTCCCACATGTGAGAATATGCTGCCTGCTTGTCCAAGGATAAAGCACAGTTACTTACCATAACAGATGTTATCCAGGGACACCAATCAGATATTCTCACATCCCTCCCACTTTCCCTGATTGGCTTCTTAGCTTGCTTATGGAACTGAGGAACTATGAGCCAACGTTGGGTGGGAAGGCACTCTTCGTGCATGTGCAGTGCGGATAGTCATGAAGCTTCTTAAGAAGTTAAAGTGACAATACACTTTTAGCACTGTCCATACTGAGCTCCAAGGATGATATCACCCACATGTGAGAATATCTGCCTGCTGTTCCCATATAACTTTTGTTTTGGTAAATAACTGTTCTTTTTGGCAGCAACTGAGAATTATCCTGTACCCCTGATATTCAGTGAAATACCTAGATAACTAAGAAGGATAGTGTAGATGGTTTTAAGAAAGGTTTGGACAAGTTCCTGGAGGAAAAGCCCATAGTCTGTTATTGAGAAAGACATGGGGGAAGCCACTGCTTGCCCTGTATCGGTAGCATGGAATATTGCTACACCTTAGGTTTTGGCCAGGTACTGGATTAGCCACCGTGGGAACGGGCTACTGGGTTTGATAGACCATTGGTCTGACCCAATGAGGCTCTTCTTATGTTCTTATGGCATAGTTAAGATAGCATGTTATGTGATCCAGCTTGCCTAGTTAGTTATTCAAGTAACAGCACTGAATAGCAGTGATTCCCAGATCCATCCCAACTCTGCTGCTGGACTGTCCCCAGGCTGCCCTGATGCCAACTGAATAGTGCTGTGTCAGCTGCAATATTCACAGGCACTATCTAGGTAAGTTTTGTTAAAAAATGTAAGGCATGACCCAGTCAGCAGGACTTACTGTATCTATATAGAAGCTTCTCGTACCTAAGTCCCGCTGAATTAACCCCTTTGTTTTTTAAAATATGCAGGTTTTTAATTTAAGAGCATAAACAAGATCACAGGCTGAAGATGGATGGAAGAAAAGGACGCAGTTTCTTGGCACATAATTCATAGTAAAGAAAGTATGTACTAAGGGTCATTAAATGTGGCTAATAATATGTATTTTTATGCATATTGATGTTGTGTTTGATGTAATGAATTTTGAGACCAATTCACATTAACACGGTATCCTGTACTATCATTAACATGGTTTACCACCTGTGGTAATTATTTTCAGTGGAGCTGATTCACTAATCCACGTGCCTCATCCTATGATAATGATTTCCAAGGTTATTGTGCTTTAAAAAGCCCACTTTAGTGTATTGCCCCTTCAATCTGTCACAGGAGCTGTCCAGACCCTGGTGCTGAACAGCAGCGAAGCACACTTTTTTAGTCATGCAAGTTTATTGTTCATTCGTGTGAATGTAAGACTTCTTGAACTGGCTTCCAATCCTTCCATAGTGTTTCTACAAAGGCTAAACAAGCTACATAATACAAAATAGCTCGCTCTGATACATTATGAGGCAATTTGTTCATATGTTCCTACACAGAAAATAATCCTACAATGCTGTGGAGTTCAACTGTTTTGCAGAGCACAATATTCCAGTGGTTTATAAGCATGCTGTCAGAGGGACAGAGAGATAGCATAACACATTAGGAAATATTTTATTTTCATTTATAAAAAAAAAAATATGACCTCTCTAGATGCATCTTCAATGTTTTTTTCTTCCTTTTCTGAAAAGGCAAAGAGAGGAGCTGTGGAGAAGATCCTTTCAGATTCCATATCCAATAGGTTGTTTGCTCAGAATTGTTTCCACTGGCATCCAATCTCCACTTCTTAGTTGGAAACCTAGCATTAGTATAAATTTAATTGCATCAATTTTCTTCTCCCCATCACCTAAAATATCCAGGTCCATCTTCCCAGCATTATACATTAGTCCTCTCTGACATCCAGATCTTTCATATAAAACTTACCTCAACATCTAAAGCATAGTAACATGGAGGGACATTTTCAATATGATGTCTAAATTCAAGTTTGGATGATTTGTAGAAAATATCTAAAAATCCAGTAGCGAACATGATCATTCTCAAAACAGGAAAAATGTCTATCTTTTGTTTCAAATACGACCATTTCTTAGATGTGTTTGTGGTCAGTGTGCCCAAAGGAAAAACACACAGAACAAGCCACTGGGATGTAGAAAGGGCCAGCATTCTTATTAGACTGGCTGCACAGACATCCCAGTAAAGCAGTAGGGCATCCTAGGAAGTACTGCAGGAAACTTCACATTAAAAGTCCCATAATCCCCTATATTGTATAGTGAGCCCTCCAAAACAATCCCTAGACCTACTATACCCAACTGTACACCACAACAATAGCTCTTATGCCTGCAGATATCACCTATATGTACATACAATAGGTTTGGGGTGGGTTTTAGAGGGCTCATATATTCCACTACAAATGTATTACTTAGAGTGGGATATGGGCCTGGGTCCCCCATCTCTATAGTCCACTGTACTGACCAGTAGGCTGCTCTAATACTCCAGAAACCTGCTTGCTGCTCTAATAGGACTGACTACATACATAGAACTAAGCCACACAAATCGTCACCTCAACTATTCACTTCTTTTGATCCTAATAGATTGGGTATCTACCTGTAACCAAATGAACTATTTCCACATGGTTAGCGGCCTGCATTTCCTTCTACTATGCTCAGGCATATCTGAAGCTCTCATACTAGCTGGTGTGTACTGTTTCATTCACATCTTTTGGAGGTGGGAGGGAGTCAGTGACCATTGGGGAGTGGGGGGGGGCTGTCATGTCTTAATCTCTCTAATGGCCAGCTGGTTGGTTTGGACACCTTTTTGGCATTTATTATTAAAACAGGTCTAGCCTCACATTTCCAAATTTTGCCCTGGATGTTTTCTACAATGTTCCATTTTTATTTATTTATTTAATTTGATTTCTAGCCCATCCTCCCCAAAGCTCAGAACGAGTTACATAACGACATTCTCAGTGCAGACATTTTACAAAAGCGAAGGTCATGACTGGTCATAGGGTAGTAGGTACATAGGGGGAAAATGTTGAAATTTCACAGAGACTAAGGGGCTCAAAGGAGGGATACAGAAAGGGGGGGCAGTCTGTCGGAGTCTATTTAGCTGAAAAGGAGGGTCTTCACTGCTCTTCGGAATGTCATTAGTGAGTTATGAGATCTTATCTGATCAGGCAACTGGTTCTAGAGTTGAGGGATGAAATGACTGTATGAGCATTTCTGGGCAGTATCCATCTAGAGGGATTTTCCCTGAGGGATGCACAGCCATCTTTCTGCAGCTGAGTGGAGGGGGCAATTGGGGGTATAATATTGTAGTCTGGAAGCTATGTATGTAGGGGTTATGCTATGGAATCTTTTGTGAGCGATTATTAGAGCTTTGAAAATGCAGCGTTTCCTGATAGGTAGCCAGTGTTCTGCTTGGAGAGCTGTAGAGGTGAGGTCACAGTAGTTGAGGCTGTATAGGAATCAGATTGCTGCATTTTGGACCCGCTGGAGCCATTTGAGTTCCTTTGTGGTGATGCCGTTGACTAGAGTTGCCGTAGTCAAGTCTTGATAGTACATAGGTGTGGATGAGTTAGGTTAAGTCAGGTTTGGAGAGGTAAGGTTTAATCCTTCAGAGTTATGATAGGTAATAGAAGGAGGTGGAGACTATGTGTGAGATGTGGGCCAAGAGGGATAAGTGGCCATTCAGTATCACTCCGAGACTGCATACCGTCTTATAGAAAAAATGTCCAAATCATAAGTCCACCCTAGCTCCACCCAAACCATGCTGCCAACACATACCCTTGAGACTTAGATGCACTTCAGATGAACAGCATAGAAAACCATCTACAAAATGGATTTCAAAAATGATTTGGACACTTTGGTGGGAAAACCATCCATTTGCCCCTATATGCCACTTTCTGGTTTGAAAATGAGCCCCATAGTAACATAGCATAAGAACATAAGAACATAAGCATAAGCAATGCCTCTCCTGGGTCAGACCTGAGGTCCATCATGCCCAGAAGTCCGCTCACTCGGCGGCACAACAGGTCCAGGACCTATGCAGTAATCCTCTATTTATACCCTTCTATCCCCTTTTCCAGCAGGAAATTGTCCAATCCTTTCTTAAACCCCAGTACTGTACTCTGCCCTATTACGCTCTCTGGAAGCGCATTCCAGTAGTCCACCACTCGTTGGGTAAAGAAGAACTTCCTAGCATTCGTTTTGAATCTGTCCCCTTTCAACTTTTCCGAGTGCCCTCTTGTTCTTTTATTTTTAGAAAGTTTGAAGAATCTGTCCCTCTCTACTCTCTCTATGCCCTTCATGATCTTATAAGTCTCTATCATATCCCCTCTAAGTCTCCTCTTCTCCAGGGAAAAGAGACCCAGTTTCTCCAATCTCTCAGCATATGAAAGGTTTTCCATCCCTTTTATCAGACGTGTCGCTCTCCTCTGAACCCACTCGAGTAACGCCATATCCTTCTTAAGGTACGGCGACCAATATTGGACACAGTATTCCAGATGCGGGCGCACCATCGCCCGATACAACGGCAGGATAACTTCTTTTGTCCTGGTTGTAATACCCTTCTTGATTATACCTAGCATTCTATTTGCTTTCTTAGCGGCTGCTGCGCACTGTGCCGTCGGCTTCATTGTCATGTCCACCATTACCCCCAAGTCCCTTTCTTGGGTACTCTCATTCAATAACATCCCTCCCATCGTATAGTTGTACCTTGGGTTTCTGCTTCCCACATGCAATACTTTACATTTCTCAACGTTGAACTTCATCTGCCATCTCGCCGCCCATTCCCCCAGTTTGTTCAAGTCCCTTTGCAATTCTTCGCATTCCTCTTTAGTTCCAGCTCCACTAAATATTTTTGTATCGTCCGCAAATTTTATTATCTCACATTTCGTCCCTGTTTCTAGATCATTTATGAATATATTAAATAGCAGCAGCCCGAGCCCCGAGCCCCGCGGAACACCACTCGTGACCCTCATCCAGTCCGAGTAGTGGCCCTTCACTCCTACCCTCTGTTTCCTACCTGCCAACCAGTTTCTGATCCATCTATGTACGTCTCCATCCACCCCATGATTCTTCAGTTTCCAGAGTAGACGTTCGTGAGGCACCTTGTCAAAGGCTTTTTGGAAATCAAGGTATATGATGTCTATGGGGTCTCCCCTGTCCATCCTTTTGTTAATTCCTTCGAAGAAGTGCAATAAGTTAGTTAGGCACGATCTCCCCCTGCAGAAACCATGTTGGCTTGTTTTCAGAAGTTCGTTTCTATCCAAATGTTCATCGATGTTTTCTTTTATCAGTGCTTCCGCCATTTTCCCCGGAACCGAGGTCAGACTCACTGGTCTGTAGTTTCCCGGGTCACCTCTTGATCCCTTTTTAAAGATGGGCGTGACGTTGGCTATCTTCCAATCCTCCGGGATCATGCCTGTTTTCAAGGATAGGTTGCAAATTTGCTGCAGTAGTTCAGCTATCTCCTCCTTTAATTCTTTCAAAACCCTTGGATGGATTCCATCCGGACCAGGGGATTTGTCAGTTTTAAGTTTTTCTATCTGCCTGTGTACATCATCAAGGCTCACTTCCATGGATGTTAATTTTTCTGCTTGATTTCCATTGAAGATTTGCTCAGGTTCCGGTATGTTGGTTGTGTCTTCGTTTGTAAATACAGACGAAAAGAACATGTTAAGTCTTTCCGCGATTTCTTTCTCCTCCTTCACCGCTCCCTTCCTGTCTCCTTCGTCCAGCGGTCCCACCTCCTCCCTAGCTGGCTGTTTCCCTTTAACATATCTGAAGAACGGTTTGAAATTTTGTGCCTCCCTGGCTAGCCTCTCTTCGTACTCTCTTTTGGCTTTTCGAACCACACTGTGACATTCTTTTTGATACTTCCTATGCTCTTTCCAGTTCTCCTCAGTTTTGTCCTTCTTCCATTTCCTGAATGAATTTTTCTTATTGGCTATCGCTTCCTTCACTATTTTAGTCATCCATACCGGGTCTTTTGTTCGACTCTTTTTGCACCCCTTTCTGAATCTGGGGATGTACAGATTTTGCGCCTCGCTCACCGTGTCCTTGAAAAAAGACTAGGCATGTTCTACCGTTTGCCATTTCTTGGAAGTGTTCCTAATTTTCTTCCTTACCATTTCCCTCATTGCTTCATAGTTTCCTTTCCTGAAGTTGAAGTTGTCGCTATGGTTCTCTTTCCGTTCGGTATTCCTACTTCAACCTTGAACTTGATCATATTATGATCGCTATTTCCCAATGGTCCCACTACTTCCACTTCCTTTGCAGGTCCCATTAGCCCATTTAGGATTAGATCCAAAGTTGCATTTCCTCTCGTCGGTTCTCTAACAAGCTGCTCCATGAAGCAATCTTGTATAGCCTCCAGGAATTCTGTCTCCCTGGCGCATCTTGAGCTTCCAAGACTCCAGTCTATCCCGGGGTAGTTGAAGTCTCCCATAACAACCGTGTAATCTCTTTTGCATTCTCGCTTCATCTCGGCATCCATTTCTTTATCAATATCTCTGGTTTGCCCGGGTGGACGATAGTATAAGCCCATCTTTATTTCATGCTCTTTCCTACCCGGTATTTTAACCCATAGCGATTCCAGTTTGTTGGTCGTCTCCGCTGTGTCCATTCTTGTCGATTGTATGCTTTCTTTTACGTATAGGGCTATTCCTCCTCCTTTCTGTCCTGACCTGTCCTGGCGATAGAGCTTGTATCCCGGCAGTGCAGTATCCCATCTGTTTTCCTCATTCCACCACATTTCAGAGATTCCAATGATGTCTATGTCCTCTGCATTGGTCATGGCTTCTAGTTCCTCCATTTTGTTTCTTAGGCTCCTTGCATTAGCATATATGCAATTTAGATCCTGGCATTTCGTCCTTCTCATTTCCTTTCCCTGTGCTTCGGTCTTTGGTGTCTTCTCTTTTGCTACAATCTTTCTAACCTCCACTTCTGGGTTAGTCGACTCCTGTAATTTGTCCCTTGTTTCTTCCCAGCCTATTTTCCCCTTAGTATCTTCATGGGATACCGTCTTCCGAATCGTCGACGCTAGGTCGACTGTCGGCTTTCCCCTTCCTCTTAGTTTAAAGCCTGTTCTATTCCTCTCTTGACGTTGTTTGCTAGAAGTCTTGTTCCCGCCACGCTCAGGTGCAGTCCATCTCTCCTGTAGAGCTTGCTCTTGCCCCAGAACGTTGTCCAGTTCCTTACGAAGTGGAACCCTTCTTCCTCACACCATCTCCTCATCCATGCATTTATTGATTGTAGTTCTTCCTGCCTTTTCACATCTGCCCTTGGTACCGGTAGGATCTCTGAGAATGCTATCTTCTGGGTCCTCATCTTCAGTTTCCTTCCTAGAATCTTGAACTGTTCTATCAGCGTGCCTCTTCTGTAGTCTCTCCTGCTGACATCATTCGTCCCGATGTGGATCATTACTGCGGTCTCTTCCGTCTCCGCTCCTTCCAGGACCTTCCCAATTTTGTCCACGATGTCCTTGGTTCTCGCTCCTGGGAGGCAGGTCACCAGTCGATCCTCTCTTCCTCCTGCTATGTGGCTGTCCAAATGCCTCAATATCGAGTCTCCCACCAGGATCGCTGACTTTCCCTTCTTCAATTTTCTTATCAGTCTCAGGTCAATGTCCTCGGTGTGCTTAGCTCTCTCGGTGTGCTTAGCAGATGATGGCTGATAAAAGTCTGCATGGTCTATCCAGTCTGCTCAACAATATAAACTTCTATAAACACCCCCTGGTCATGCCCTTCAACTACAAACTGCCAAACAACGGTCCTACTCCCATTTCATACCGAACTACTGGAATCGACTGCCATCACAGATCAGATCTCTTAAAGTTCTCTTCAACTTCAGTAAAGCAATGAAAACATACCTCTTCATCTGACCCCATGCCCTTGATCCATGGACTACAAAGAATTGTATATTGGTAACTGAACCAGTCTGTGTCACTTAAGGATAACTACATATAATATGTGCCAACTAGGATGAAAACTTGCATTGTAATCTTATGTATGTTTAAGATATTATGTATGTTTAACCTGTAACCCATTCTGTGCTCTTTGGGGACAACGGGATAGAGAACAAATTAAATAAATATATACTGTATGTATATGTATGTATGTATATATATACACACACACATACACATACACATACTTGATCCTGAGCTGTCCTTGCCATTTTCAGAGGGCACATACCATAGAAGTCTGTCCTGCTTTACTTCCCGAAGACTGGATTTGCCATTTAAGCACTGCTGTTATTTTGATTTCATTCTCTTTCCATGTGGGAATCCTTCGTGCTTATCCCACTTATTCTTTAATTCATTACCATTTTTGTCTCCACTGTCTCCTGCAAGAGGACATTCTAGGCATTCACAACCCTCTCCATTTATAAGTCAACCCTCCCCTGTAACCTTAAGTTATATCCTCTAGTCCTACCACTTACCCTTCTCTGAAAAAGGTATGTTTACATATTAATAGCTTTCAAATATTTAAATGCCTGCATCATATTGCTCCTATCCCTTCTTTTCTTTAGGGTATATTCAACTTCAACCCTGTTCTGGTATCACACAAAACATTTCTTCCCTACCTATCTTAATATCATTGTTAGTGGATCCACATTATCAAACATGTGCATTAAAATGTGCTTAATACACATTATCCTGAGCATTCACCATAATATTAATAGTAAATGGATCCCTCAATAATATTCTCTTTGTTAAATTTATTTGAAAGTACCAAATGAACCTCAGATCCCCACATATGTTTATGCTAGTCCTCATGTAACACATTTCCTTCAAGTGTTCAAAATTCATGACATTTGAGTTCCAAGCATATTTGACTGAGCACTGAAAAGTCAAATTGAATGCATCTCAGATTCACCTGAGAGAAAGTTAAATTAGAGCAGTACAACACCATAAATAAATGTAGACTTCACATCCATCCCTCTCATCAATCATGCAGAAACATATATTACTTGAGCAACTGTTGCATTGCTTTCCAGACAGCAGCAAATATGCTGTATTTCTTTTTCAGAATTCTGGAAATTTCTCTGGATTTAGAAATATGGATGTGGTGGCCCAGCTGATCAGTCTATTGCGATGGATGTCACAAATGTTGATCCAGAAGCACAATTTTCTGGGAGTTCATGGCATCTCAAAGAGACCCTAGCAAGTTTAATCAAAACTAAAGGGAAATTTAGATATGAGGGATAATTTGCATATTTGTAAGGTTGGCATTCATCTATGGCATATATTCATCTGTGACTCCTCATTTATGCAAATGACATTCCTCAGACTTGAGTATTCGAAGAAGTGTTAAGCGTGTCAAACTGACTGCAGAATATAGAAGTTAATCAGGTCATTGAACTTGCCAATCTGGAGGGGTAACCTGTAACATCCTTTTGAGTCTGTAATTTACCCTAAAGCATTAATATCTTGCATTATCTAATTGTACCAATTGATACCTGTTTGAAGAGCTTACCCACTCTTCTCCTATTTCTAATAAATCTTACAATTCCTTTTCTTGTCGAATCCTTTGGTTGTGTTGAGTTATTTGGGAATCCTGCTAGGTACCGTAACACTTGCATCAACTTAAATCTAAAGGTAATTATACCACTCCATCAACAAGGAGTCTACAACATATACAGGTACTTATTTTGTACCTGAGGCAATAGAGGATTAAGTGACTTGGCAAGGGTCACAAAGAGTAGCACTGGGATTCAAACCCAGAATTAGGAGTTATATCTAGGCAAAGCCAGAACTGTAATAGAGAAAATATCAGCTAACTCCTGGGGATCAAGTATCTTGTTTGGGAATTGAACTAAATTACAAACTACAGTGGTGCCTCACACAACGAACTTAATTGGTTCCAGGAGCAAGTTTGTTATGCGAAAAGTTCGTTATGTGAAACGCGTTTTCCCATAACAATACATGTTAAAAAAAATAATTCGTTCTGCAGCATAAAATATGCTAAGATGACATAAAAAAAGATAAATTTGTCAAAATGGTGAAAATGGTGGTCTTGCTGAGGCCAAACTCTTTGACGAGGTCACACTGTTTTACCCCACATTCACTCCTTCTAATTATTTCCCGTTTCATTTCAACAGAAATCACCTTCCTGCTTTTTTTAGAAGCCATGATATACAGTATATAAAAAATATTGAGTTTATCTTAAAAGGACGACTGTATACAGTGAGAGAGGGCAGAGTCTCAGCGGCAAAAACTGGGACTTAACTTTTCTTTTTTTTTTTTTTCTAGCATCGGGGAAGCGGCGAGAGTAGCTCCGCCCCCCCCCCAACGCATCAGCAGTAGGCGCCGGGCCCCTCCATAAAAGGAGGCGAGCCGACGGTCCGCCACTGCACAGGGAGCCAGGCGAAGGGCTGTGAGAGAGGGCAGTTAAGCGCAGTGAGTAACGCAGCTCGGGCGACTTCGTTGTGTGAAACGAAGTTCGTTGTATGAATCAAGACATGAAGTTCGTTGTGTGCAGCGTTCGCTGTGCGAGGCGTTCGTTATGCGAGGCACCACTGTATTTGAAACAGCAAATGGGGAACAATTTCTTGATGGTTTGAGTGGAAGAGTAGTCTAATGATTAGAGCAGCAGACTGAGAACCAGTAATGCAACAGCCTCAGCACCCTTAGGTTGTAGGTTCAAATCCCATGCTGCTCCTTGTGACCCTGGGCAAGTTACTCAATCCTCCAGTGCCCCAGGTACATTAGATAGGTTGTGAGCCTTCCAGAACAAATAGGAAAAATGCTTGAGTTCCTGATTGTAAAACCGCTTAGATAACTTTGATAGACAGTATATAAATACCTTTTAAAAATAATAATAATGCCCAGTTCAAGTCCCACTCTGGCTCCTTGGAGGAGTTCTATAACTAGCACCCTTAATTAGGTGCCAGGAAGATAATGCTAAACTAAGATTTTGTAAAGGGCACTGAATGCATGGGTTTAGCGTGGATTGCATACCTAACTTTGGGCATGGCACACCTGCTAAAACCTGGTGTAGATGCTGACATGCAACAAGTGGCAGTTACGTGCATAAATGACATTAGCCTATAACCTATAACATCATGCCCCTGAGCTTTCCAAGGTCATGCCACCTTCTGAAATTTATGTTCAAATAGGTTTTATTGAAGGAATGGAAGTACATAACAGGGAAGAACAAACCAAAAGAAACAATGCAAACAGTAAAATCAACCATGAGCAGAGCCAAGACTCTGAAGGCTCCACTCCTGCAAACCAAAGGCACAACAACATTCTTTCAATAAGTATATCATAACAAGGACCAAACTTCCGCACCCCCCCCCTCTGATGCCAAAGCCTCCTCCCCCCAAAATAAAGGATGGAAGGTGACTGAGGATTCCAGGTTATGGAAAGCACCAAGGGCATCACAGAGATCTAACGAAGATCATTAAGAATCTAAACTCCGAGCTCTGGTTTACAGGGACTGTAGATAAGGATCCCATATCTGCAGAGAGTCTGATATTTTTAGGAGATCTGCACACCTCCCATACCTCAAACAAAAGTACCCTATGCAATTGATTTTGCCAATGCCAGAAATTGGGGGGTTCCGCCTGCACCCAATATTGCATAATACACTTATGACCTACCATGCAGGCCTTCTGAAATAATAGGCGTTTTCCCACACCATATACCCCACAGGCCACCTCGAGGAACTCACCACCTGTTGCCCAAATACGAGAATATGGCAGTCCAAAAGGCAAGCCATAAGGCATGAGTGAACGTATTGGGACTCTGAGCACATTTAAAATAGGAAGGACAGGTTACATGAAAAGTTTGCACTTGCATAAAATATGCCTGATGCAGCACTCTATAGGTACATTCCCACCACAAAAAACACGTAATAATACCAGAAAGACGGTGAACTGCATGATTGAAATCCAAAGAAGACACAGGAACACCCAGCTCCCCACTCCATTTCTGCCAGAGCTCCGCATAATCTCGATCCGGGAGGAGTTGCTGCCAGCATTTATGACCTTCTGAAATTTAAACGAGCATTTTATAGAATAGTGCACAGGGCAGATCTGCATGTAAACCATATGAGAGCCAATTAACACCAGTTATTGATTGTTAAGAAGTTATTAACTGTACCCAAATTTGGGTGCCTTTATATAATCCAGTATGAGTTGGTGCTGAAATGTTCTCAGCCCAACCAAGAAGAGGATGATGAGGCTATGGTTCAATCAATGATCTAAAACAATGTAAAAATAAAAACCAACAAAATTTTGTTTCTGCAAATTGGCACTAAACGAAATAAGATAACACCCTATTTCAGCTACAGTAGCAAAATAATACTCAGAATATAAGAAGTTGGTAGGTTGGGCTGAGAACTTTTCAGCACTACCTTATAATATATATATATATATATATATATATACTGTATATATATATATATTTTTTTTTTTTTGCTTTGCTAACCTGTAAATGATAATACCCCATTAACTCGAAATATTTATACTTGGCAAAAGGAGTTGGTGATTTCCTCCTTGTATGCACTGCTCTCTGTTAATCATACTTGACCCTTATCACACTTGACCGAAAAGCCAAGAAGCAATATGTCTGTAACCCAATATGTCTACTGTTTTGATAGTGCTACCTCATCTATTGTTGTATTGACACAAATAGGTCTTAAGATGACAAGTCCATTTATGGAACCTGATATTGATGGTAATGATTTATCTGATTCAGTGGTTTAAATATACTGTATCAGAATTCACAGCCTTCTTTTTCTCTAATAATCATTGATGATTACCAGCTTTTGTCCAAATATTGACTTATTACATTTTAATACTACATGACTAGATGAAGAAACAGCATGAGTCGATAAAGCTGTAGAATTAGTCTTTAAATCTGTCTTTCTGGATCAAAAAACAGTTCTAGGGTCTTCCCTTTTTAATGTGGTGGTAATGCAACAACTTGTGAAAGTTTAAGCTGACATATTGCCTAAAAAAATGGCCATCAAACTGTTTCAATGAATAATAACTCTAGCCAAGACTCATTTTAGTGCCTCAAATGGTAGACCTGTTTCTGGGTACATTTGACCTGCTGATTCCAAAAATGGTATCAATTTTCTCCTAATAGCTCTGGGTTTTGAGATATAGAACATGGGCCATATACCACTCTTCACTCCGCTTGCCCATTAAAAAATTAGGATATTTTAATGTAATGTTTAAATTAATATCGTTTAAGCACGAAGGAAACATATTAAAAATGAAAAGTGTACAACATGAAAATCTACTTTTTTCATACCAAAAGCACAAGTTTATGATACAAACTTTCCAAACATTCGACATACAAGAAGCTCCTTTTGTAAGACCTCCAAGAGTGGGATCTGCCGGGACAATCCCACATAAGATTCCAATTATAGTCTGCCATCATGTGTGCATCCCATCTTCCTTGGTATCTGGTTTCCATTGTTTTTATGTCTTAGTAAAATCTTTCACCTTGCTCTTAGCTTAAGTCACTAAGATTCTCTGGAAAGCGATCTAAGTGACTGTGCAGATAATGGACTTTAACACTCATGTTACAACCAAGCCTGTTGAAATTAAAGAGCATATCCTCTACTAATTGTGTGTAGTTGTCTGCCTTCTTGTTGCCAAGAAAGTTTTTCACAACAAGAACAAATGATGACCAGGCACACAATTCAGTTTCATTTATTGATCAATTATAAGTTGTCTGATCTATGGAGCATCAAAAATTTCTGCCTTCAGATTGTGGTAAATCCAGGTAACATAAGAGCCATGTATTCAATGCACGAACCGTCTTTGTTCAAAGCCTTTACAAATTGTTTCATCAGGCCTAGCTTTATATGTAGTGGTGGCAGTATGATTCTATCTTGTGCTACCAAAGGTTCATTGACTACATTTTGGCCTCCAACCACTACATATTCCCTTGGAGGCCAATATTTTTTTGCCCAATATTCATGTCTGACTCTGCTATCCCAAAGGCATATCTACTATCCCATAACCATATCTAAGAAACTAGAGCTGATGCAGTCTATCCTATACAATTTTCTGAATTAGCGCCCCAAATAACCCCAGGAACAGATCAAAAACCCAAGGCCAAGAATTTTGTTGCTGTTGGCCTGCATAATCTATAGGTAAATTACTTAAAAAATCATTCTGATCAAGTATAAATACAAATCTGCAAATAAATGGAAAAACTGGTGTAAGTGCCTCAGGAATTCTATTAGGATAACAAAATGGCGCAATAACATTCATAAAACCTGACGATAAAATCAAAACCTCAAAAACTTCTGATATTCTGGATGGAATGAGCATTTACATTTCCATGTTCCACACCCTTGAAATGATGGCAGATTGGAGTAAAATATCTTAACTACTCAAGGAACCTGGTTACCAAGTTTTAAATAAACCACAAGGAGCAAAAAGCAAATTCTCAAAATGCCGTTGTTAGGTGGTGGTAGGCACTCTACTGCCACCTAACTTAATTGTTTTAATTGGTTCAATCAGCACAATAATTGACTGTACCAATTAAAAACCAATTAAAACATTGTTTTTAAAAAATGGGGGTGCCCATAGGCACCTCCAAAAACCAGTGACTTTGTCCCAACTGAAGAGGTGCCTAAAGGTGCCTATGGCTACTGTAGGTATGGATAACGCCATAAGTGTCTCTTTAGATATGATTGTCCTGGAAGGTAGGTGCCAGAAATGTAGTCCATGATTCCGCAAACGGTGCCATTGCATGATTGACACTCAGTCAGTGGCCATTTTGTAGTCTTCCTCCAATAATGGCACCGTTTGCAGAATCTAGCCCTAATCCCCTAATCATTGGGATATAGAAACTTGGCAATAAGCACATAATTGTAATAGTCAATAAAATAGTGCTCCTCAAAGGTACTTCAAAAAGTGGCAACAGAAAGAGGGGGTGCCATTTTATCACAGCCCTTTGGCAAACTGCCTGTGGTAATTGCCACTTTGATACTCTAAAGAGGAAAACGGAATAGAGTCAATTCAGCTTTCCAGCCTGGCATATTAATCAGAAACAGAAATCCCAACTGGAATTGGTATTGGTTGTTGTTGACTAGCTATTACTGGGAGAAAGGAAGGTCGTTTGGGGGGGATAGTTATCATGGTTGGGCCTGTTCATTTGGGACGGATGTCATTGGGGCATACATGGATTGTTTGAGAAGCAGGATGTCATTATGCTATGTACCTGATGATTTCCTGTTGTAGTTGTGCATTGTTTGACTTTCTAAATAAAGAATTACAAACAAAAAAAAAAAAAGGAAACAGCAATCCCAGAGTCCAGGTTCATTGAACACAGCTTAAAAGTCCAATAGAACCCATTGCAGATGCAGCCTACAGCAATTATCATGCTGATATATGAGTATTTTATAATGTCCCTCTCTGTGGCTGTGTTTATGTCTTTGTTTGTATGTATGTGCATTTTATGTTTGTATCTGTTTTATTTGTATGTGTCTGTTTTCATATGTGTTTGTATTTTGTTTTTCATACGTTGTATATATATATATATTTTTTTTTTTTTTCATTTGTACACATTTCTGTATGTTTGTAGATATAAGAACATAAGAACCTAAGAATAGCCATACTGTTTCAGACCAATGGTCCTTCTAGCCCATGATCCTATTTCCAACAGTGACCAATCCAGGTCACCAGTATCTGGCAGAAACCCAATAATAGAAACATTCCAAGCTACTGATTACAGTGGCTTCCCCCATGTCTGATAAGGTCAAAGCATCTGCCTCTTACATGCACTTTAGAAAGCTAGGCCAATTAGTTCCAGAACTTAACTATTCTTTCAATGAAAATATGTTTCCTCCTATATGTTTTAAAAGTATTTCCATGTAATTTCATTGAGTGTCCCCTAGTCTTTGCACTTTTTGAAAGAGTGAAAAATCAGTTCACTTTTACCCATTCTACACCACTCAGGATTTTGTAAACCTCAGTCATATCCCCCTTCAGTCATCTCTTTTCTAAGCTGAATGATTCTAACCTCTTTAGCCTTTCCTCATTCAAGAGGAGTACTATCCCCTTTATCATTCTGGTCACTCTTCTTTGAACCTTTTCTAATTCCATTATTTTTGCTTTTGAGATATGGTTACCAGAACTGAATGCAATACTCAAGGTGAGGTTGCACCATGGAATGATACAGAGGCATTATAATATTCTTGGTCTTATTTACCATCCCTTCCTAATAATTCCTAGGATCCTGTTTGCTTTTTTGGCCACCACTGCACACTGGGCAGAAGATTTCAGCAAAGTGTCTACAGTGACACCCGGATCTTTTTCTTGGGTGCTGACTCCAAAAGGTGGACCCTGCCATCAGGTAACTATGATTTGGATTGTTTTTCCCAATGTGTATCACTCTACATTTGTCCACATTAAATTTTATTTGTCGTTTGGATGCCCAGTCTTCCAATTCTTTAAGGTCTTCCTGACAATAACCAATCTCTGATCCAGAACGTAACATTGCTTCCTATTCCATGTCTTTCTAATTTTCTCAGGTGTCTCTCATGAGAAATTTTGTCAAAAGCTTTCTGAAAATATAGATACACTACATCAACCGGCTCATCTTTACCAACATGTTTAATCATGCCTTCAAAGATCTCTTTTTTTTGTCTTCATATGCACATTGTGGCCGGGCAAGGCCTCGTCGACTGGTCAAAGCCCCGCCCGGATCATAGGTTAAGATTTTTACACTTTTTTTTTTTACGCTGGTAGAAAAGAAAACCAGGATACTGGAGTATTTTCAAAAAAGTGTCTCTGGGATTTAGTAAACACACCAAAATTCAAATGCTGTTCAACTTTTCCTTTTGCAGCAATTATTTCAGAGCATCATTTCACTTTATACCTCATCATAGTTAAGGATGCCATCATACACTAGCAATTCATAGCACAAATCAAAATATATCACAGTTCAGAATACAAATCTCCAGCATGTGGTTGTTCCTTTCAAAAAGGACTCTTAGTCCCAAGGCCCTTGACCTGCTGGCAGGGCCAGATAGCAGTTCCTGCCAGCTATGTTCTCACATCTCTCCAGGAAAGTAGGAAAAATTATTTCATTCCAAAACTTTAGTTTTGGTAAATTTTCTTCTTCCTATTATGGCACTCAGAGCACTGCTCTAAATCATAGGTAGAAACAGCCTCTATGGAAACATGCCTCCCATAATCAGTTGACCCTAAAACACTAGTTTGTTCCCTGTATCACTACTTTCTGCAACTGGAAAGGCAGCTCTCAGGGCTCCAGTTTTCCTGACCAATAGGACAAATCTCCGTTTTACTGGGGAAGTTTAACATACAACCACACTCTTGCCCTTCCCCCCTTCCAGCACAACTTTTGCCTTCCCAGCACTGCTTGTCACACACACACTTTCTCTTTCAAACGTTAACTCAGGATCAAACTTAAACACAAATTCTGGCAAATTATAAACCTTTTTTATTATTCATCCATACATTCCTCCTGCAAAAGTACCTTTACTCAAGAGTGCAGTCCATCCCATCCCCCCTCTAAATCATACTGTGTTCTGGACTCATGTCTCCCAGAAATTATGAAAGCAGCTCCACTAGACTTTAAACTAACTTTGCTAAATTACTTAGCTGATAACCTAAAAAAAATGGAAAATTCCTCACTAATAATTGTCACATAATAATAACTCCTATTCCAAAAAATAGTAAAGAATCATTAGCACTAGTAACCAACTATAGACCAGTAGCATCTATTCCATTTATTGTAAAAATCATGGGAGGATTGGTACATACTTGCCAACAAAGTCACCTCCAAAAATAAACCACTGATGGAATATCTTAATCAGTTTTCTCTCTTACATGAAACTCAATCTGGTTTTAGACCGTTGTTCAGTACTGAGACAGTAATTGCGGCTATCTTAGATAATCTAAATCTCTTGTTCAGTAAGGGCCTTAATGCCCTGATATGAGCTCTGCCTTTGACTTAGTGGACCATGGGACACTGCTACAATGCTTAGATGTAATTGGTATCAGGGAAGAGATGTTAGATTGGTTTCGAGGTTTCCTTATGTCCCGTACCTATCAAGTACGTTTCAATTACGATCTTTCCTATACCTGGAGCAATCCATCTGGCGTACCGCAGGGGTCACCACTATCCCCATTGCTTTTCAATGTCTACATGTCCTCAGCTAGGGATAAAATGATTTAGTTATGCAGATGACTTTACGATCACATCTTCTGCAGTTTTCACATTGTTTTTTGTTTACGATCATCATACCATTTGCTAACACTCTCTCGGAAATTACTCCCAAGGCAACAGAAGTACTAAATTTCATGGAGCAATGGATGACTGAATTCAGACTGAAACTTAATTCAGAAAAAACAAAATTTTTCATTGCTTCACCACACCCACTTGACACCAAAACACCACTATGCATCAATAAGCTTAGTTATCATATCAGTCTACTATGAAGGTATTGGGTGTAACACTAGACCAGAGCCTAACCTTGAAAGACCAAGTAGATTCCTTAATCAGAAAGGGTTTTTTCACTCTCTGGAAGCTTCGGTCCATTAGAGCATATTTTGATATGTCGGCATTTAGAATTCTGGTACAATCCCTCGTACTGAGTCAACTTGATTACTGTAATATCGCCTATTTAGCAATTTCCCAAAAGAATATGCGACGATTACAACTGGTGCAAAATGCAGCGGTCAAACTGATTTTCGGACTGAAGAAGTTCGATCATGTGACACCTTACTACCAACAGCTGCATTGGCTGCCGATGGAAGCACGTGTGAAGTTTAAGTTCGGTTGTTTTTGCTTTAAGGTACTATTCGGTCTAGCCCCTAAATATATAACTGACCTTTTCTCTTTCTCAGCCAACAGACAAAAAGAGAAGCTCACATTTGAAATTTGTTTCCCCTTCAGTTTGAGGAAGTAAACTCAAAAGACATCATCAACACCTTTTCTCACATCAGGCAGCACTATGGGGTAAAGATCTAGAACAATTTTATTTATTTATTTGATTTTTTAGCCCATCCTCCCAAAAGAGCCCAGAACGGGTTACAATGAATATATTGGTGCATTAAAATTATAAGTAAGATAGGTACTTAGAAATTCCCTTACTGTCCCGAAGGCTCACAATCTAACTAAAGTACCAGGAAAAATGACAATTAGAAGAGTAATAAAGAAAGAAAATAGAGATAGAAGAGAAAAATAAGAAAATAAACATACTAATAAGATTACAGTGATCTAAAGGAATTTGAAAGGTTAAAAAGAGGGGAGATAAGAATAGATGCAGAGGGAGAACCGTTGAAGCAATAGAATTCTGGGGAAATTTAAATGAAATTTGAATGATAAAATAAAACAAAATAAGTGGTAAAACAATAAGTGAGATTAAAAAATATATCTTAAACTAAAAAGAAGTGAAAATAAAATAAAAACAGTCAAAACTGAAGTCCATCTTGAACGGGCCCCCGAGCCAACCGTTGGTCCGATGGCCGGACTGCAGCCCTCCTCCGTCGGCTCTCCCCTGCTGGAATGGGGGAGGAGCGAAGACAGTGTCGGGTGCCCCGCTGGAACGGGCCCCCGAGCCGACCGTTGGTCCGATGGCCAGACTGCAGCCCTCCTCCGTCGGCTCTCCCCTGCTGGAATAGGGGAGGAGCGAAGACCGTGTCGGGTGCCCCGCTGGAACAGGCCCCCAAGCCGACCGTTGGTCCGATGGCCGGACTGCAGCCCTCCTCCGTCAGCTCTCCCCTGCTGGAATGGTGTTAGATGGTGTTACAGGGTTTGGTTTTGGTCTTTTACTTTTCCCATCTGTAGCAAATAAAGTATCCAATGTAAGTTGTTTTCTTGAAGCCATCTGAAATCACTTTAGTTAAACTGAAGGGATTAAATAGTTATAAAATCTTTAGTGAGAATGTCCAGGGAGAGGAGCTCTGCACTCAAACTGCCATCCTCCTCGCCTCCAAGTTCCGCCTACTACTTATGGGGAATTTAGGAAACCCCTAAAAACATATCTGTTCCTGAAGTATCTAAGCAGCTGACCCGCACAACTCTTTCTCCACAATAACTGATCCCTAGAGCTGTTAATCACTAGCTTTTAACTCTATTAAGTTCACTCATTCTGTACCATCTTTTAATTATTGTAAACCGCATAGAACTTCACAGTCCTGTTATTATTATTATTATTATTCTGTGTCACTGGGGATAAAATCATATTCATTTGTTTTCATACCTTCTTCTTCCTCACTTTCTGGTTCCCCACTCCCTATCTGTAGGTTAATGGGTTTCTTATGGCTGGCCTTTAATTTAGCTTCAGAGAAATATTCTTATCCTTCAGAAGGTTTAAATTGCAAAGCTGAATACCTGTCTTTCTGGACGTTTTCTACCTGCCATTTTCTGCAAGAAACTAGGAGGAAAAAATCCCTGCTTTGTGAGGATCCCATTTGCAGGTTGCCAGTGGAAGCTGCAGGGCTTGGAGGTTTGTACAGAGTCTGCTCCTCCCTGCTCTGCACAGCTGAGAAGAATTTATTCACCTTCAGAGCTGGTTCTTTCCTACTAGGTGCCTGTAGTTTCCCAGGCCTGCTAACTCCTCCCCTCTCATTAATCTTTTGTTTCTCTGGCAGCCCTGCTGTGGAAAGAGACTCATTTCTCTCCCTAGACCTTAGAAAGGAATAATAGTGGACAAAGCTAGTTTTGGGAGCCCTCCCCACCTGGATTCCAGATTGCTGTGTTTTTATATTCCCTTCATTTCCAGTAAGCTGCTTTAGAGTCCTGTTTCCTCCTTTTAGCAGAGGCTTGGGTTTAGTCTGCTCTTGTCTCAGGGCTAGATTTTTAGACGTGGCAAGTGTCTGCCTGCCACAACATATATAACCATTCTCCCTAACTGTTTCCTTGACATCCTGCTTGTCTGTCTTGTCTATTTAGATTGTAAGCTCCTTCGAGCGGGGACTGTCTCCTTCGTGTCTCTGTACAGTGCTGCGTACGTCTGGTAGTGCTATAGAAATAATTAATAATATTAGTTGTAGCAGTATCTCTCTGTTTTGTCTGTTCTATAGTGTATGTGTGTATTTGTATCCTTGATTGGTCTTTATTGGTTCTTTGTGTGTCTATGACCAGAAAAGGAAAGGAGAGAGCATTTTGAAAGGCACAATTTCCTAACCACTATATTACAGCATAGAAATGGATTATCAAGGGGAGAGAGTGGGAGGAAGGGGAAGTCATCCCCGATCTGCAAGTTGGCTGGCACTTTACTTCTCTGGACCCCATGGTCCAGTCTGTCCCATATTCAGACTTGATGTTTCTTTTCACCAGTCTTTCTTTCATGCCAAATCTGATCTCTCTTCTTCTGGAAAATAATTTTGCCCCTAACAGAATTGTCCTTTGGGCTGTGGGGACAGTGCAGCAGCACAAGGCACAAAGGAGAGGGGGGGGGGCACAATAATCCTGCCCCATTCATTGGCTGCAGTGCAGTGGGTACGACAGGGACACTAGCGGGCATGTTGCACAAGATAGACCAAAATGCGTTTGGAAAGAATAAAATCATTGGTCTTAGTACATATCCCTGGGATACTCCACAATTTATCTTTCTCTGTTGAGAAACGTATTTTGTCTTACCCTCTGTTTTCTTTATTTTAACCAGATCCCAATCTTCAACATTCATTCCAATCTTGACTTTTTAATATCCTCAGGAATCTCTCAAGCAGGACTTTTTCAGATGGTTTCTATAATTCAGATACACTGTGGGGCTCATTTTCAAAAAAGAAAAATATTTAAAAAGTGGCACAAAGGGGCAGATGAACGTTGCTCTCACCAAACTTTCTAAATCACTATTTTCAAAACACATTTTGTCGATGGATTTCTGCGTATGCTATGCTTGTATGTCTTCAGTGCGTCTAAATCTAAAAGGGGAATGTTGGAGGCATGGTTTGGGCGGGACTAGGGCGGGCTTATGATTTGGATGTTTTTCTGCAATAATGGAACATTGTAGAGCATGTCCAGGGCACAGTTTGGACGTTTGAGGCTGATTTAATAATGAATAAGTTCCAAAAAGGTGCTCAAACTGACAAGGTGACTACTGGAGGGATAAAAGCATGATCTCACTTTACTTCCATAGTGGTCACTGACCCCCTCCTACCCACCCCCACCCTCCCATCCCCAAGGTATGAATGAAACATTCCATACCAGCCTGTATGACAGCTGCAGATGTTATAGTCAGTCCTATTTGAGTAGCAACCAGGTTCCTGGAGTTTAGTTTAATTTATTTGACATACCGCAAATATAAAAATAAACATTTAAAATATAAGCAGTGTACAATAAAATATAAGGGAAGGAAAAACCAATAAATAAATCAGACATAACATTTGCAAGATAGACGAACTAAAACACAAGGGTGGGATATAAGGATTAGTTACAATAATTCAAAAATTCAAGGGGGATGGTAAAAACATATGAGCAGAAGGGAATTCAGTTTGCCTTAAGATCCGAAGAAGAGAAAAAAGAAAAAAAAATCCCACCACCACATAATTTAAGGGAGTTATGGTGGGATATCAAGCAGTGGTTCCCTAAGGTGACCCACTGTTCTGCTGTGATGTCTATGTGGCCAGTCTATTAAAATGCTGGCCCTTCCTACATCCCAAAGGCTTGCTTTGTTCAATTTATCATTTGGGTGTATTTTGTTCCAAAAATGGTTGAAAAAAGATAGATGCACTGAGGACAAACACATTTGAGAAATGACCATTTTCAAAACAAAAAGATGGATGTTTTCCTGTTTTAAAAATGGTAATGTTTGCTATTTGATATTTTTGCATGTTCTGCAGAACATCTAAACTCAGGATTAGACATCATATTGAAAATGCCCCCTCCACATCAATTGGCTAACCTTTATTAACATGTTCACTCCATAGTCAATCTTCACTGTGATTTTTTTTTTTTTTCAAAATCTTCGTTATCAATTTTTCTACTTTTACCCTCTCCTTTACAAAGCCACACTAGTGTTTATAGTGCCAGCCACGGTGGTACAAATGCCGATGCTCATAGAATTCCTATGAGCGTCACAGTTCTTACCACCACGGCTGGCGTTAAAAACACTAGCGTGGCTTTTTAAAGAAGAGGGTTAATTCAGCAGACATTCAGGCCCATATTCTATAAATGGTACCTTGGTAGGCGCCAGTAGGCACCCTACCAGCTGTTTAAAAAAAATAAAAAAGCATTTTTAAAAGGAAAAATGTAGGTGCTTACTGATGCTTTAAAAAGTGGCACCTGCATCGCACCTATAGAGGTGCTTTACAATGTCTAATGCAGGCATCATAAAGCAGGGTAAGCTGAGTGTTTGCTATTTATTCTTTGTATTTTTTGGGAAACATAGAAACATGATGGCAGATAAAGGCCAAATGGCCCCTCTAGTCTGCCCATCCGCAGTAACCGTTATCTCAGGCCTTCACAACTTTGGCCCTTGCCAGGTGAGGTTTTCAGGATTTCCCAAATGAATATGCATGAGATCAATATGCATACAATGGAAGCAGTGCACGCAAATAGATCTCATGCAAATTCACTGGGGAAATCCCGAAAACCTGACTGAATTCGGCCCTCGAGGACTGGAGTTGTGCAGGCCTGCGTTCTCTCTTGGAGAGAGCACACGTGCTTATCTCAGGCCTTCTTGAATTCAGACACAGCCTCTGTCTCTACCACCTCTTCTGGGGTGCCTCAGAGGAAGAGAATGTCTCACTTGATCAGGCTGATGAGATGATCTTTAATTTTACTTAATTTTATCTGTTTTATTTTCTTACAGTCTGCTTTCCTTCCCATTTTATTTATCTTTTCCTTTCCTTATTATTTCTTTTTATTATGCTTTGGATATTATGTCCTCCTTTTCAATTACATTTACAGCATATATGCCATTTACTTCTTAGGCACTTTAGCTTAGATTGTGATCCCAATCTGGGACAGATAGGGAAATTCTATGTGCCTTAATACTATATACACAAATGTATTAATTTATAATGTTAAAATGTGTTTTTTTTCTTTCTTGTTGTAATTACTTTTCTGTAACCACCTAGAACCAAAAGGCTTTCGCAGTATATAAATAAAGACTTATGTTATGTTAATGTGTATAGATGCACTGGCCATAATTGCAGAGCCTTAGCATCTCCTAAATAAGAAGTAGTAAAGGCTAAGTTCTAAAAACGGTGCCTGAAGTTAGGCCCTACTGCCGCCTAACTTAATTGAGTTTAATTAGTGCACTAATTGGCTGCACTGATTTAAAAAACAATTTAAACTCAATAAGGGTCGCCATTATCCTACCTAGGGAAGCACCTTATAATGCCTAACGCCACTGTAGGTGTGGTTAATGCCAGAAGTGGTATTAGGTGTCGTAAGGCACCTCTAGGTATGATTAGCATAAAAGGTAGGTGCCAGAAATGTAGGCCTTGAAAACTCTCGCCTAAATTTCCTGTGCCTACCTTATTTGAAGCCGTGTTTCTATAAATGGTGCTGTCACATGATTGACATGTGTTCGGCGGTTGTTTGTAAGGTGGCCCGCCAACAATGGCGTTTTGTATAGAATCCAGGACTCAGTTCAAAAAATGAATAATAAAAATATGTAAATAAGTATATTTTCATACCCATCAGGTTAGAATTCTCTCTTTTTAATGTCAACATTCTTCCAAATCAAGTTAAGGAATGATTTTCTGCCATGTCCTTTTCTTCTGTTCTGTTGTGGGCAAGGGGTTGTTTGCTCTCTATTAGCAGGCAAAAAAGATGAATTTTTATAAATAAATTTATGTGCCAATTATGCAAGGGTTATGCATTCCACGCCATTTTATAAAGGGGATAATATTCATGTACATAGGTCATAATATGGAAGTCTACACCTACAAAGGGTCATGTTCTGAATTTGGAAATGGATGTACAGTATACTCCTGCGAATTCGCAGTTCGTGATTCATGGAATCAGTCATTCATGGTATTTTCTGACCACCTCTTCCAGTAATTAAAGTCAGGCTACACCAGACCTTTTGCAGAGCCACATTTTGGATTTGTAGGTACTTGGAGAGCCTCAGAAAAAAATAGTTAATGTCTTATTAAAGAAATGACAATTTTGCATTAGGTAAAACTCTTTATAGTTTATAAATCTTTCCTTTTGGCTAAGTCTTAATAATAATATTGTAATTTATAGCTAAAGAGACATATGGTCAAGAAACTGTTTTTTTTATTTTTGTGATTATGATAAACATACCGAGGGCCTCAAAATAGTACCTGGTGGGCCGCATGTGCCGCGAGTTTGAGACCACTGGCTACACCAAGCAGGAGTTGCTTTGACACACTATCTGGCGCGACCAATGGAAAAGCAACTTTATTGGTGTATTTCCGGAAGAGGTACAGGACTGTTCATCTTTTTTTTTTTTTTCAGCACCCGCCGCTGCCCCTGCAGCCCTATCCCGCCTGACCAGTGATCCCGGCCCAGTCTGAGCCACAAGCATCACCAGCAGCATTCGCAGCAGCCTCCATCGTCGCTCCTGCAGCCCTTTCCCACCTCTGATCCCCGCTCCTAAAACATATACAATATTCACGTTTTTTCAAAATTCGCGGGTGCTCCTGGAACAGAACCCACCACGAATTTGGGGGAGTACTGTATACTGGAAGAGCTGCATATGTAGACCTATATTAGATATTTGATAACATCAATGTATATCTGCGTTATCAAAGCTGGATGCACACTTTTACTCCTGCTAATAAAAATGTCTGTTCCAGGAGCAAGTTTTCATCTGAGACCTGGTACATGAATTACTGGTTGGTGCTGGAAATTTGTTACAGTAGTGGTCCCTCAATACTGATCATCATACTTCTTTGTCTTCTGCCTTCTCTTGCTCTTTCTTTTACCCTAACACTCTTTTGCATCTTTTGGATTCTATCTTCTGATCTCTGACCTTCTCTCTTTCCTTAGTCATTGATGGGTTGATGACAGATATTGACTTATTTGAGCCTAATTGAATGTGGGTTCTAGCTAAAACCTTGCAGATAAAGAGGCACAGTAGGAGACGCATGATTTCAACTCTAGTTTCCTTGATTTGTGATCTGCTTCTCTAAGCACAAAGCTACTCCTCCATTCCTAGGTCACATCATGCTGACATTGAGCAACCTGCCTGAGGTGGCCATGGTGAAAACTCATAATCCATTGAGCATGAGGATACCAGATATTTTGGACAATTAGCATTACTAGTTTTGGTGGTATGGCACCCCAATCTCGCCCTGAATTGCTCCTGACCTTCCCTACACTGGGAGCCCGTGGTTTTAACCCACGGGTTAAAGCGGGTTAAAACCATGTGCACCATGGCCTACAAAAAAGTAAAATTAAAAAAAAGTTGTGGCTCAGATGCATGCCCCCCATGATGCCCCCCCCCCACCTGCTGATGCCCCACAAAAGGCAGGAGGGATGCCAACTTCCTCCTGCCATGCTAAACCCCTCTTGGCCTGGCCAGGCCTGGCCAGGCCCTCTTCCCTGTTGCAAAATCTGTTGCCAACTCCCTCCTGCCACCCCCCCAGACACCCCCTCCCCATTCCAGGCCCCCTTTCTACCCCCCTCCCCATACCTTTAACGGAGCAGGAGGGGTGCTCAACCCCTCCTGCTCCAATGCCTCCTGCGATGACTCTGAGGCCTTAGGCCCCGCCCCAGTACATCATGTGATACACGGGGTGGGGCCTAAGGCCCTGATTGGCTCAGGTTCCTACCTTGAGAGGAGCTAGGGGCACCTGAGCCAATCAGGGACTTCCTTAGGGCTGAGCCTTAGGAAGTCCCTGATTGGCTATTGCTTTGACCAATCAGGGACTTCTTTAGGCTCAGCCCTAAGGAAGTCTCTGATTGGCTCAGGCACCCCAGGCCCTTCCCAAGGTAGCAGCCTGAACCAATCAGGGCCTTAGGTTCCTCCCCTTGCATCACATGATGCAACGGGATGGGGCCTAAGGTCCACATTAGCAATGCGTCATCAGGAGGGGCAGGAGCAGGAGGAGTTTGTGGTTCCTCCTGCTCCCCAAAGACATCACTGGAGGCCTACTATGAAGTACAGGGATGCCAGGCTGGGCTCGGCCTGGCCGGGGGGTGGTGGGAGGCCAACAGAGCAGGAGGGATTGAGCACCTTTCCTACTCCCAACTTTTAGGTTCTAGCCGGGCCGGAGGTGGGCCAGACCCGGCCAGCCAACCGGCCTAGAGATTAAGGTGCAGGGAGGGAGGGAGGTGGGCCGGACCTTTTGTGGAGCATCGGCACGGGGGGACATCCCGGGGGGGTGGGGCATCGGCACGGGTGGGCCATCTAAGCCGCCACTTTTGTTTTTTAATTTTTAACTTTTTTGTCAGGCAGGGAGCCCGTGGTTTTAACCCGCTTTAACTCATGGGTTAAAACTACATGCTCGCAGTGCGGGGAAGGGCAGGAGAGATTCAGGGCGGCAGAGAGCAGGGCTTTTAATGGAGCTGGAGAGTCGAAAAGATGTTTTCAACTGGTCCCCAGCAGTCGCTTTTTGGGTTGATCAGCCAGCCTATTCGGATCAGGAAATTTGTTTAGTGAATCACATCCCTACCTACTTTGCATGCAGTTCCCCTCATTTGCATGCATGGATTGGAAGCGGATCACAGGAGAGGTTAGTGAATCGAGCCGGGGTTGCTAAGGGGTCGCAAACCAATCGGTACACGATCGGTTTGTTTAGTGAATCTAGCCCTATGTATTGTATATATGAAAAATGAATGGAGAAAAATGGTATTACAATTAGTAGTATTATGGGATGGGGTCTGGGGCGGAGCTTGCGGGCCCCCCAATCAAAAAAGTGTTCTGCTGCTTATGAGTGCATCTACACCCATTCTTCTCTGACACACTCCTTTCAAAAAATATAAAAAAAAAAAAATAGCAAGCACTCAGGATGCACAGTTGGCAAAACTAATGGAAACACTTTAGCACTTCCTGCATTAGAACATTTTTGCTGAGTTAGGCAAGGATTAGCACCTAGCACAACTTAGTAAAAGGGTCCCGAAATTAGGTGCATGAATTCTTTGAATATTAGGCCATAAACAACATTTTTCCTTCCAGGTGCTCTCTGGGCCCCTCCTACTCTATGACTGTACTGTTTGTAGCTCCTGTATGTAGCTCCTGACTGCAGGCTCCTCAATCATAGCCAAGCCCTGGTCAGACTCTGTAGGTGCTTTTAGAGAATGACACGGTGACAAAATTCATCACTGTTCCTGTCCCCAAGGATAACTGCGAGAAACCATCTCCATGTCATTCTTTAAGGAGAGAGGGAAGAAACAGCATATGAATGGGCACAGCCACTGACCCTCAAGCATTGCAATGAAGAATACTGGTGCAAAGGGACTGAGGTTGAGGTAGACTAAAGAATGACACGGGACGGGCAAGGACGGAAATGGTGATGAATTTTGTCACCGTGTCATTCTTTAGGTCCTTCCTCCAGTCCTTGGTGAGGAAGAGCTAGTGCTTATGTGCCACCATTAGCTGAGCCAGGAAAAGAATGTCTACTACTATAAAAGCCAGCTTATGTGCCCTGGTGGCCCATATAGAATCGCCTTTGAGCAGGTATGTCAACACAACTTCCACATAAAAATATTCATGCACAAACATATGCACGTTTATTTTGGCAAAATACACTTACATCGGAGGAGAAAACAGTCTTATTGTAGAACCCCTATGGCTCCTATAATCCAGTTTATAATTCAAAGGTACACATTTGTGCAACCCAAACAATAGACATACATCTTAACCTACTTGAGTTACTGTATATAACATTAGCCTTAAAATGTATCATTAGTCCAGTGAAAAAAAGGTCTTACTTTATAGTCTTGGGAGGGGGCTTGTTTTTATGTATTAACCTACAGTATTTCAAGTGGATTAATATTGAACCCACACTGCTATGTTCTTGGCAAACATTTTTCCTTGAGTATAATTATGGCCTACAGGTTTCAGAATTTTTTATCTTCCATGTCTTAAAATTCAAGTAGATTCTGAGCTGATAGCAGTGCCAGCTTCTTTCTGGATAATGAATAGTGTGTGCAAATGATCCATACTGTTCAGGTGATTCTCTGTAGAATGCAAGAGCTGTGAGAATTCAAAATGAAGCCACAGTATACTCGTACATCAGAATACCTGGATTTTGCAGTGTTTTTTGCCTTTTCACTTTTTAGCATGGCACAAAAGAAAGAAAGGCAAAACTATGCATCTTTTGTGATTACTACTGATCAGGTCATACGGAATATCAATCAGCTGCATTTTCGGATCATAGCCTTCACAGGAAGCTTTAACCAAATCAGTCCTCTTCCATAAACATTATCTTGCCTCTGGATGGACGCACAGAGAGGTGATTTGAAACTTTGGGTAAGCACTTTTCTGACATGCTGAAAAGAAAAGACTGAGCCCAAGTGTTTGCTTATATTTTTCTCTATCCCACTTATGTCTGTTTATATTAATATTATATTAGTGATGGGCAAGGGGTTTACGAATGTCTCAATGTTTTGTTTATTTAACAATGAGCATATAATGATATGGCATATAGAAAGGAACTCACTTTATATCATCTGGACTAGCTTAAACAATTCATAGTTTACCTTATTGTCTCTATGGATCTGGTGTGTGGTCCAATGTTTGTAATAAAAGCAAAGCTAATGATTGATAGATGAGATACTTTAACAATCAGATCTAATTCAAGCAATTGATATGGTATGGTGATAACTGGTCATCCAATCTGCCCCCTTCCCGGAATGACCCCCCCCCCCCCGACCCACCAAGGGCCTACAGTACTGCTCTGGTGGTCCAGTGGAGCAGGGAATCAGAGCTGCCTTCAATCCCTCCCTCCCAGTGACTTTGTGCAACTGGCCCGCCTCTTCCCTCCCCTCCCCTCCCCTCTCAGTCCCCCTACAGTTCTACCTTAGGTCCCCGGTGGTTCAGTGGTGAAGCGTGACAGGAACAATCCCTTTATGCTCCTGCTCAGCAGTCTCTGTCGTGAAAAAGTGACTGCCACGAGATCTCAGGCAAACTTTGCCCGAGATCTCGTGGCAGGCATTTTTTCACTGAGGAGAATGCCAGGCAGGAGCATAAAGGGATCACTCCTGCCCCGCCTCACCACTGAACCACCGGGGACCTAAGGTAGACTTGCATGGTGACCAGGAGGGGAGGGGAGGAGTAGCCCACCTTAGAGACTACACCCCTATGGATATTAGTTACTAAGCTGCAGTAAGCTGTCCAGTGGCAGAATAAGGGGGGGTGCGGTCTGCCCTGGATACGGTCTTCCCAAGTATGCAGTGGCACCCCTCCTCCTCTCCGCCCATCCGCTCGCTCCCTTGCCCGCTCCACACCCCTTGCCTTCCCACACACCTTTTTGGAGCTCTCTCTGGCATCACTTCCGGGACCCACGCCTAGGAAGTGATGTCAAAGGGAGTACAGGAAATGTAAGGGGGTGTGCTTGTGGCGAGGGAGGTACACTATCGGCCCAGGCGCCCTTTACCCTTACTACACCACTGAAACTATCACAGTTTACCACAGCTCAATTTACCACATAAGTTACTAGCCTACAATATATCAGTACTGCAGGTCAGTAACTTTGGCAGATGGGAGGGGGTTGCACTGCCACAACATTTTACATACCAGGGTCCAGCAGCACAATGATAGCAGACCCTAAGCTATGCCTGTTATTTTCAAAAGGGACCAGTAGGGTAAGTCACAACCTACTTATCCACAATCAGACCTCCTCAGGTGAATAACCCCTCACCCCCCCCCCCTTATCCATCATTCCTGCTTCCCTCGGCATCTATCAGGGTTCTATCTCATTTTTAAAAAGGAATGCGAGCAATTCCCAGTTGATCCTACCCCATAGAATAGCAATCTTAAAATAGTACCTCCTGACCCCTATTGGTAGTACTGTTAGAGGACTCTTTTATTGGGCAGCTTGACCCCTCAATGTAGTACAGCTAGACTACCACTAGGGATCAGGAAGTGTCACTGTAAATCTGGCAGCCTACAGGGCAGGAACAAATGAGGTCCACCCTTGCTGCTCCACTAGTAGTGGGTTTGATTGAAGGGTATGCCTGATTTGGGAAGAGTCTGTTCAGGAGATGGCTGGTCAAGTGGGAGTCTGTTTAGAGGTGTCAAATGGGGTAGTCTGTTCAGGTCAATTGAGAAGGATCTTTAGTAGCAGCCCAATAATCCTATGAGGAAAGATAATGCCAGCTCAAAATTGATACTTCTGACATTAAACAAAAAACTGTTATTCAATGTGCATAGCAATGAAGGTTTTTTTGCATGCATTTGCATATTTGTATCTCATTATTGCTTATATTGCATTTGCTACCAAAATGTATTTTAAGGGCAAATAATGCATGAGTTTGCCACCTTATGTGTGTTATTTGGCAAACTCATGCATTATTCCCATAATGCACATTAGCAATGGCCTAGAGTCAAGTTATACTCTGTGAAATGTGCCTTTTCTTTTAAAATGTTGTGTTTGATTCTCTTTGCAAAGCTTTTAATCATATAGTTCGGTTTTCAAATAGCTGTCCGTTAACAAGATGTAAAATTCAAAAAAGGAGTTGGAGGATTAATGTGTGTGTGTGTACAAGTGTATGTGTGTGATTAAATACATCTGTCCAGAATTACATGTAGGTAACAACTTTTTACTCATTAACTCCACCTTTTACAAAAGCACGGAAGAGGTTTTTAGCGCTGGCCAGCGCACTGAATGCTCTGCGCTGCTCCGACAGTCATAGAGTTCCTATGAGCATCGGAGCAGCATAGAGCATTCAGCACACCAGCCAGGCAATTTCCATTGGACTTAGTGCCCCCAAATCTATGCTCAGAGTCAAATTCTATATATGTCACCTAAAAAAATCAGTGCAAAAAGGATGGCTTATAGAATCGCAATAAGCACCCGACCTCATGATTAATATTTAGGTGCAGACATTTAGGCCGATGAAAACTAGGCCTAAATGCCTGTGCCTAAGCTGTGCTCAGATTGGGCGTATTCTATAACAGTGAGCCTAACTTTTAGGAATGCCCATGACCCGCCCATGTCCCCTTTTGAGATCCACACACTAGAATTTGTGTGCACCACTTTATAGAATACACTTAGAAAGTTGTGCGCATAAATTCTAATAAGTGACAATTTTTGCTTGTTAATGGCCAGTTACTGGCACTGATTGACTTGTCAATCAGTTAAACTGCACGCATAAGCTGGGTGCGAATTAGTGCATGCAACTTATAGCACAATATATAGAATCGGGCACTCAGTATATCAGCAAGTACTTGTAAACAGTGAGAGTCAGCGTTTTTTTTCTTGCGCAGGTCCAACTGAATGGAATAAGCAGTTTATAAACTATAAACTCTACTTGGGGTTCTATTTTCATTAGGATTTTTCTTGTATCTAGCACAGTGCATATCAAATTTCTGGAGTTGCAACCCTATTTTCATGGCCTCCAGAGGCTCATCTTTCCATCCATGCTCCTGTTCCTAGCCTGCCTACACCATCACCATCAAGGTTGCCATCATTCCTCCTTTTGTATAATCCTTATTATAGTCCGGGCTCAAAAAGGGGCATAGGCCAATTAGGTATTTTGTCTTGGTCCATCCAAATCACAAGGTTATAGGCAGATTCTGTGAACCCTTTTGGGATCACGATCCACAGTTTGGGAAATATGATCAAGGTAATCTCTAAAAATAATAAAAAGAAAAGAAAATAACCTTTTTAATGATAATATATTTATTGCTCTTCCGTTCATAGAAACATAGAAACATAGAAATAGACGGCAGATAAGGGCCACGGCCCATCTAGTCTGCCCACCCCAATGACCCTCCCCCTACCTTTCTCTGTGAATAGATCCCACTTGTCTATCCCATTTGGCCTTAAAATCAGGCACGCTGCTGGCCTCAATAGCCTGAAGTGGAAGACTATTCCAGCGATCAACCACCCTTTCAGTGAAAAAGAATTTCCTGGTGTCCCCATGCAGTTTCCCACCCCTGATTTTCCACGGATGCCCCCTTGTTGCCACGGGACCTTTGAAAAAGAAGATATCTTCTTCCACTTTGATGCGACCCGTGAGATACTTGAATGTCTCAATCATGTCACCCCTCTCTCTGCGTTCCTCGAGTGAGTACAGCTGCAACTTATCCAGCCGTTCCTCGTACGGGAGATCCTTGAGTCCCGAGATCATCCGGGTGGCCATTCTCTGGACCGACTCCAGTCTCAGCACATCCTTACGGTAATGCGGCCTCCAGAATTGCACACAGTATTCCAGGTGGGGCCTCACCATAGATCTATGCAATGGCATAATGACTTCAGGCTTACGGCTGACGAAACTCCTGAGTATGCAACTTATGATTTGCCTTGCCTTGGATGAAGCTTGCTCCACTTGATTGGCAGTTCTCACTGACGATCACCCCTAAGTCTCGTTCTGCTTCAGTTCTTGTTAGGATCTCGCCATTAAGGGTGTAAGTCTTGCATGGATTTTGGTAGTGCATGACTTTGCATTTTTTGGCATTGAAGCTGAGTTGCCAGGACCTAGACCAGCGCTCCAGTAGGAGTAGGTCGTGCATCATGTTGTCGGACATTGAATTTATGTCTGTTGTGCTTTTGCCCACTACATTGCTTAGTTTGGCGTCATCGGCGAATAATGTTATTTTACCTCGCAGCCCTTCTGCCAAGTCTCTTATAAAGATGTTGAATAGGATCGGGCCCAGGACCGAGCCCTGCGGCACTCCACTGATTACCTCCGTCATTTCGGAGGGGGTGCCGTTCACCACTACCCTCTGAAGCCTACCTCCAAGCCAGTTCCCAACCCATTTCGTCAATGTGTTGCCCAATCCTATAGAACTCATCTTGCTCAGCAACCTGCGGTGTGGAACGCTATCGAATGCTTTACTGAAGTCCAGGTATACGATGTCCAGGGACTCCCCAACATCCAGCTTCCTTGTCACCCAATCAAAGAAGCTGATCAGGTTGGATTGGCAGGATCTCCCCTTAGCAAATCCATGTTGATGGGGATCCCGTAGATTCTCCTTGTTCAGGATCGTATCCAATTGGCGTTTGATTAGAGTTTCCATTAGTTTGCACACTATTGATGTGAGACTCACCAGTCTGTAGTTTGCTGTCTCCATCTTGGAGCCTTTTTTGTGGAGTGGAATGACGTTAGCCGTCTTCCAGTCCAACGGGACGTTACCCGTACTAAGGGAGAGATTGAAGAGCGCGGATAGCGGTTCCGCCAAGACATCACACAACTTCCTGAGCACCCTGGGGTGTAGGTTGTCAGGCCCCATTGCCTTGTTAACCTTAAGCTTTGACAGCTCGCAGTAGACACCACTGGGTGTAAACTCGAAATTACTAAATGGGTCATCTGCATCAACCCTTGTCTGTAGCTGAGGGTCGAGTCCTGGTGCCTCGACTGAGCAGAAGTATTCATTTAACAGTTGGGCTTTTTCCGAGTCCACTTCTACATAGTCTCCGTCTGGTTTCCTAAGACGTACTATCCCGCCTGAGTTCTTATTTCTGTCACTGATATACCTGAAAAAGGATTTATCTCCTTTCTGGATGCTCTTCGCTAGAGACTCCTCCATTCGGAATTTGGCCTCCCTAACTGCTGTTTTGACGGCTTTTGACTTGGCCAGATAGACTTTCCTAGAGTCCTGTTTCCCTGATTGTTTGTAAGAGATGAATGCTTTTTTCTTCTCCTTGATGAGGTCCGAAATCTCCGCAGAGAACCACTGTGGCTTATTGTTCCTTTGTTGTTTACTTACTGATTTAACATAGCGGTTTGTTGCTTCTTGTATGGTGGCTTTCAAAGTCGACCACATTTCTTCCACGTTATCGGTTTCTGCTTGGCTTTGTAGCGCCTGGTGAACGAAGTCTCCCATTTCTTTGAAGCTTGTGTCCTTGAATTTGAGGACCTTGGTCAGTATGGTAGATTTAGTGAAACCTTTCCTGAGATTGAACCATACCATGTTGTGGTCACTGGAGGCCAATGTGTCGCCCACCGAGACCTCTGTGACACTTTCTCCATTGGTAAGTATCAGGTCCAGTATTGCATGATCCCTTGTTAGTTCCAACACCAGTTGCCTGAGTCTTGCTCCCTTCATAGAGTTTAATAGCCTCCTGCTGCTGCCAGAAGCAGAGGAAAGCGTGTCCCAATCCACATCAGGCATGTTGAAGTCACCTAACAATACTGTGTCCCCACGCAAGGTGATATTCTCTATATATCCGATTAATTCCATATCTAGGTCATCCTGTTGTCTTGGGGGTCTGTATATTACGTCAAGAAACAGGCATTTGTCCTTCCCTCTGGCCAAATTTACCCAAAGGGATTCCCCAGTGTCGTGGACATCTGTGATTCCTTCAATCTTGACCAGCTATTGATTAAAAGCATATTCAAAGTGCTAGGGTTTATCTTAGACTTTTTCTTTTGAACCCCAAATAAATAATCTGAACATAAGAATAACCATACTGGGTCAGACCAATGATCCATCTGGCCCAGTATCCTGTTTCCAACAGTGGCTAATCCAGGTCACAAGTACCTGGCAGAAACCCAAATAATAACCTTCCATGCTATAAAATGTGTTTCTATAAACTAAAGCAATTACGAGTCACCCATTCATATTTTTACAAGCATCAATTTGCAATATTGGTACAATCAACTAAATTGCCTCAATTGGATTATTACTAATCATAATGCACCATTGTACACAGGTACTTTCTCTGTCCCTAGTTTGTTCACAATCCAAGATTGGTTTTTCTACCTAGGGTAATAGAAAGTTAAGTGACTTGTTGCCCAGGAGTGGGAATTGAACACAGTTCACCAGGATCACAGTCAACTGCACTAACCATTAGGCTAATCTCCACTGTTACAAATTTATTTACACAGATATTACAGGTATACGACGTACTTGAGAAAAAGCTTCAGCTTTTGCAAAATATGGCTGCTGGATTAATTTTTAAAAGGATAAAGGTTGATAATGTATCTCCATTTTTGATTAATCTCACTCTGTAACACGATTTTTGTTCCTGGGCAGTAAATGTAATTTCTTAATTGCTCATGCCTAAAAAGTATAGAAATTGTCTGTTATTTTCATATAACTTTACTTTTGTGACCAAGATAGTCATAATTTGCAATTTACATACTTAAAATGTGAAAAGACTGAATTTTCATATTTTCATTCTTATAAAGTCATAAAATGCAACATATGAATCACAATTAAAACATGAACATCTAATATAATAAAACGCTAGGCTGCGCATGCGCATTTCCATAGCGTGCGTCCGTTTTCCGTGAGATGTACAGCATCTCAGATAGGAGTGGCATGCGCCCGAAACACTCTCTCTCCTCCCCCGAGACGGATGTCGGACACGGAGGCTGTCGGCCCGTGCTGTTTTTTGATCTGCCCTGCTCCTTGCCTGAAGTCCTCTCTCCTCCCCTGAGGCTGATGTTGGACGCGGCGGCTGTCTCCCCCGAGGCGGATGATCTTATGGGAATCAATGTTCTTCGCTCTGCCCTACTCCTTGCCTTACTATATTTTTAAGTTGAAAGACCAGGCAGCGGCTCCTCTCAGGATCCCCACCTGCGTCGGAAGTCCAATGCAGTCGGGGATCTTGAGAGGAGCCGCCACCGCCGTGTCTTTCAACTTAAAAATATACTAAGGCAAGGAGTAGGGCATAACGATCTTCAAAATGGCGGCAAATCGATCTCCGTTCCTCCGGGGGGGGGGGTCTGGGAGGAGAGGGATCGCGGCCACTCAGCGCCCCCACCGAGGAGCCCAGCATCTTTCTGCTGTCCGGAACCTGACTCATTTGCCGCCCCCCCCCTTCCCTTACCACGGGCCCGACTGGCGATTTAAGCAGCGTGTCAGCACTCTTCACACACTGCTTCGGGCCCTTCTACTGCCCTGATTTACTCTGGCACGTCGGGAGCAAATCAGGGCAGTAGAAGGGCCCGAAGCAGCGTGTGAAGAGTGCTGACACGCTGCTTAAATCGCCATGTGTAGTCGGGCCCGCGGGAAGGGAAGGGAAGGGGGGGCGACAAAGAACTCGGGCCCGCGTTTGTAGTTGCGACTGTGGGAAGGGAAAGAGGGTAGAGGAAACGCTAATGCAGGCACAGGGAACTGGTGTGGGGGAAGGGAATGCAGCTTTGCACAGACAGACAGAGGGAGGAAGGAAGACAGAAAGACAAGAAGAAAGATACAGGGGCAGGTGCACAGGGAACTGGGGGAGGGGGAGGGAATGCTGCTTTGGACAGACAGACGGAGGAAGGGACACAGAAAGACAAGAAGAAAGACACAGGGGCAGGTGCGGGACAGCGGGAGTCGCGTCAGGAGGGGTGCGAGATGCCGCAGAGGGAACTTTTCCAATGGGTGCAACTAGGCAGCTGTCGGGAGCCTCTGATCACGGGCAGAGCAAGGTAAGTGTATCATAGGGATAAGAAGGAGGAGGGGGGAGAAAAAGGAAGGGACGCCTACTGCTGGACAGGGAGAGAAGGAAAGAGGTGCTGATGGACAGGGGGGGTGAAGAAAAAAGAACGGAGGCCTAATGTTGGACAGGGGGAGAAGGAAGGTGCTGCTGGACAGGGGGGAGGTAAAACAAAGGGACAAGGGCTGCTGCTGCATAAGGAGACCTGTGAAGGGATGGTGGTAGACACAGGGGAGGTAAAAGGAAGGGAGAATGGACAGGGGGAGCAGGCAAGGGGTGCTGATGGACAGCCAAGGAAAAAGAAAGACAGAAAGAAAGAAAGCGGCTAAGGAGAGAGAGAGAGAGAGAAAGAAATAAAGAGAGACACACACACATATATTCTAGCACCCGTTAATGTAACGTGCTATAAGACTAGTGTATGTATATTGAAGTTATACAAAGATGACCATGGAGCATGTAGAAATGAGTAGTTTTTTTGAGATTTGCAACTATATTGTAAATCACTTTCACAAATATGTCCCCAGTTGTAGTCTACCATCATGTTCTCATTATATTGTCCTTGGAAGCAGCATTCAAAGTCCAGTATATCTTGGTGGAAGCACTCACTTTGCTCCTCTTGAGTATGCTCCCATGTTTCCCTGAATGTCTCAAGATGAGCATCAAGGAGATAGACTTTGAGAGACATCTTATAGCCCAATTTACTTTAATTCTTCACCAGACTCTCAACCAACTCCACATAGCTTTTGGCCTTGTGATTGCCCAGGAAGCTATGAACCACCACAACAAAGCTGTCCCAAGCCACTTTCTCCTTCCTAGTTAGCTTATAAGGGAATTCCTTGCACTTTAGGATCTTCTTTATCTGTGGTCTGATGAAGACACCAGCTTTGACTTTTGCCTCAGGCAGATTAAGGAAGATGTATTGAAGGTACTTGAAGACTGCTGACTCCTTATCTAGAGCTGTGTCAAATTATTTTATTAGACCCAATTTGATAGGCAGGGTTTCCCATTTAATGTTGTTTCTATCCACAGAGAACTTGGTCTGTTGTAGCCAGTACCATTTTTGGTAGCGTGCCTTTGTGTCACTGCTGTCTCAAAAGCAGAGATAGCAGTGAAACTTTGTAAAACTGCTTTGAAATCCTATTAGGAATGCCACCATTTTGAAGTCTCCGATGACCTCCCAGCCTTACTCATCATAATCCTCTTTGAGGTGCACTGACTGAGCCTGTGGAAGAGACAGGTACTTGTTCCCGTTAAGGAGTAGCATGGCTTTGATGCTCTTGGATAAGCTGTCAATGTAGAGATGTGACTCTTTCAGGTTACAAGTGATTCCAATTACCTCAAACTGATCACATTGAAGAAGAGACCATCTTGTTGGGTGAAAAATGTGGAAAAATCTTGGTGACGCTTCCTCTGATCTGTGATTTGCATTCTTTCATCCAAGTTCCACTACTTGAGCCTAGATGTCAAAAGCTCAGAATTGGACTTGGTGAGTCCAAGATCCTCTCTGATCAAGTTGTTGAGGTCTTTTTGGTTTGGATACTATGGGTTTATTTCATCAGCTGCACCACTAATATTATAAACTGGATCTACAACATCTCCCTCACTCTCTGACTTGCTGCTCTCCCCTGAAGACAGTTGCTCTCTCTTTCTGGGGAAATGGATATGAGGAATTCAGGACAATGTGGCACCGTGGCAATGGATGAAGGAATGTCTGAATATGTGATTGTAGATGCATGCTTGCCAGTTTGACATTTGGAAGGTTCCACCATGCAGAAGTAGCAATTGCTTGAGTGGTCAGTGGGTTCTTGCCAAATTCTTGGGTTAGCAAACTTCATGGCTCTCTTTTACCCTCTGTACATCCTGTAGATTAGAAGAACAAAATGATATTGTGGTAATGAAAACAAATTGATTTCACTTATGACTAATGTGAACAAGATTCTTGTAACATATTACATGTATGATATATTTTCAAATAACATTTAAAAATTAAAATATTTTTTAAAATTAAATATTCTAAGAAATTTTATAGCAGAAAATTCCACTATCCTAGTGAGAAACAAAATTGTCTTGCATTCCAGAGGTTTTTGGGTCCCTAAGTTTATTCAACTTGGGAGCAATCTGAAATGTTCTGCAAAAATGGTAAATTTAAAAATATCAGTGTCCTGGTCACAAAAGCAAAGTTGAGGGGAATGATAGCCATTTTTTATTCTTTTGTGGCATAGTAATATAAGGACCGAAAAAAAAAAAAAAATAAAGACACACCCCCCCCCTCTTATCAAGCCACATTAGGGTTTTTTTATTGCTGGCCACTGTGGTAAAAGCTCTGATGCTCATAGAAATCCTATGAGCATCGGAACTTTTACCGCAGTGGCCGGCGATATAAAACACTAACGTGACTTGATAAAAGGGGGCCAAAATTTTGTTATGTGGTCTTCATTGGCTCCCAATTAAACCCTGATTTATTATTTTAATTGCTTGTTTAATCTTCAAAGTGATGGATAGTAATAATAATCCATAAGTTCCAGGCGGTTCTCATCAAAGAAGAACTGTACAATCAGTGAAATATACATATAGGCAGAGATACAACAATATTAAAGTTACAAACTTATAAAACAGATAAGTTTTTAACAATTTCCTAAAAGCATAATATGATTGTGCTTGTGGAATCAGAGTACTTAACCAGGAATTCATTTTTCCTAACTGAAATGCGAAAGTCTTGTCCAGAAGTCTCTTATAGCGACATGCTTTTAAAGATGGATATGTAAATGAAATTATTTCGAGTAGTTTTATTGGACTTATGTAACTTAAATTGGGAGGATAGGTATCCTGGAGCCAGACCGAACAGTGCTTTAAAACAAATGCAACCAAATTTAAACAAAGTTCTTGCCTCAAATGGCAACCAATGAAGCCGTTTATAAAAAAGACTCACATGGTCACATTTTTTTAGCCCAAAAATCAAACGCACCGCCGTGTTTTGTATTACTCATATTCGATTTAAGATTTTCTTATAAGATGCCAGGTAAATGATACTGTAGTTCCTGAAAATCTGTCTTCTTTAATGTCTTTTCTTTGCAGAAGAGGTACTTCTAGATTAAGATGTTTCAGTCATTTAATTTTTCCTTCTTTTAAAATGGTCCATTATAAGAAAATGTTAGAATCCTCTTTTTTTTATCAGGTGGTTCAGATTTGGAACAACGTACTATTATTGATTAAAAGTCCTCTTCTTATGCCATAATTAAAAGGTACCTGAAACATATTTGTTTCAAAAATTATTTATTAATTCTGGTAATTGCTGTAATTATGACTTCTACTGCTGGGTTGGTTTTTTAAAAAAAATTTTATTACTGTAAACCACTTTAGACTCTTGAGGGGAAATTCTGTATAGGACACCAGTTTCTGCAGCCACCTAAGAAGCAGCTGAGAATCACACATCAGCATCCTATACAGAATTGCCCAATGGGACAGACACCCAATTTTCTAACCGGTGCCCATGTCACAGGTGCCAGTTAGAGAATCACGTCTGATCCCTTCCCATCATCTGATTGCGGCAGGGAGATTAGCTTGCTGCGATCAGCTAAGCGGCCGCATACATTTGAAATGTAGGCCAGCAATATAATGGCCTACAATTCAGGCATCTATCACAACCCTAGAGAGACATCTAGAGCCGCTTGAGCTCGCCCAAGGCCACTTCCAGGTGAAACCACGCCCACGCCTAGCCTTTGACAAGTTTAAGTATCTCTAGATGCCTCCCTGCGCCCGTAACAGACACCTGTAGTGTAGGAGGCCTGCCTCGGGGTTTTTTTGTTTGTTTGTTTGTTTTTTGTTTTTAGAAAACATGCAGCCCAATTGGCTGGTTAGATAAAGGTAGGACACGTAGCACTGCCTACAATTAGGACTCCGTTTATAGAATTTGCCCGTCGAAGACCTTATTTTTAAAATAAGTCTTTAATACAGATCAAGGGAATGATAATAAAATACATTAGCAATTCTGCAGGATAATCAGCCTGAAGAGTGAGGAATGAAAAGTGAAATATCTGTTTTGGTAGGGTTGATCCTTGAGTGCATGCTTTTTAGGCTTTTCTATTATATATATGGAGCTCAATATTGAGACCGTGGAAGGCAGCCCAGCTACCTCCCACAGTCTGCAGTGATCCTGGATATTCAGAAATGGGGCCATATCCAGCGTTGAATATCTGGGCCATAATTCACCACCTTGGACTTAGCCGGCCAAGTTGAGATTCAGTGGCTAGACTTCTAAGGCAAAGCAGCAAAAGATAGGCCTGCTCTTTAAGCGGGTCTGCCACTAGCCTTAGCCATCCAGTGGCTGAATATTGGCAATGACCTGCTATGTCATGTGACATAGCCAATCACCATCCAATCTGGCAAGCAGGATACTCAGTGGAAGATAGCCAGCTATCTCCTGCTGAATACTGGAGTTTAGCAGGCCAAGTGGAACTTAGCCGACCGAAAGCTATTCCCAGCCGGCTGAGTCTCACTGAATATCAGGGGATGGAGTTCTTTGTGGGGTTTTTTGGTATATAGTATATATTGCAAACCTCTTTGTTTGACAAAAGTTAAATGGTATATTACATTTTTAATAAATGTAAACATAATCCTGTAAAGACAAACCATGATGTCAATGTCATGAGATATCAGATTATAAAACTCCAGAAAAGTAGCAAGAAAATCTTATTGTGACATAGATTCTTGCCCAAAAAATAATCAGCAATTCCTTCTTTTATTTATAGATCAAACTTTCCAGTAGTAGCTCAAGGTGAGTTATGTTCAGATAAAGTCACTATTTTGCTGCCCCAGAAGACTCACAGTATAAAGAGGTCATTTTAGATGGCTTGCACAGCAATTATACATGTAAAAACCCTTCATGTGTCAATAGTGATTTTAGAAAGTTGCCGTCTACACATCCAGTTTTGCAAAGTCCAGAAATTATGCATATCAGTTGCCAACATTTGTAACCATAAGTTGCAAAATTGACACTCATATGGGTTAAAGGCAGCAGATATACAGGCAGAAAGCCAAGTGATGCTGCTGCATTTTTTTTAAAGCATTTCTTTCCAAAATGACTGGATGTGCAAACATTTGCACTTGTATTCCTGCACTTCCTTCCTCATATACTTCACAAAAATGTGAATGTCCTGACTTGAGTGTTCCATTTCCCTCCTAGATGCCATATGCAAAATGGGGTGTGATGTTTGCACAATTATTTTTAAATTTAGGGCTGCATTGTGACTAAAATTGGTAACCACAAGTAACTGCACAATTAAAATATTGTAATTGCAAATGATCATACAATTAAAGGTTATTTATTTTATTTATTTGTTTTCCAATGCAGATCTTTGTGACTCCAGGCAAGTCATTTAAACCACCACTGTCTCAGGTACAAAATAAATACCTGTATATAATATATAAACTGTTTTGATTGTAACTACAAAAAGGTGGTACAATACTACCCCGATATTCACGGGGGTTCCATTCCAGGAACCCCCGCGAATCTTGAAAAACCGCAAATACGGTTTTTCATGGGGGATCCTGAAGAGGGCAGTGGGACAGGGCAGCAGGAGAGTAGCCGGAGCGCCGCGAGTGCAGGAAATCACTCGCAGTACGCTCTGACCACCTCTTCCTGCTTTGACACGCAGCTCCTGATTGGATAAGGCCCAACTTAGTGTAGGAAGAGGCAGTCGGAGCGTACCGCGAGTGATTTCCTGCACTCGCGGCACTCTGGCTGCTCTCTCCTGCTTCTCCTACTGCCCTCTCCTTGTCGGCGGATCGTGGTCGGAAAATACTGTGAATGACCGGGACCATGAACCGCCGATCGCAAACGACCGGGGGAACACTGTATAGCAAATACTATCTCCCTTCTCTTCCCTAAAAAGGAATGATAATCTCCCTCCCACTCACACAGATCCAACATATTTTCTCTTCCTTCCTTCCCTCTCCTCTTCCTCCAGGTCCACTATCTCTCTTACTTTCTAGTGGTCAATTATCTCTCTCGTTCTCTCTCTTCCCTCCCTCTCTCACTCCCTCCTGTTGTCCAGCAGTGACGCAAACTTGGTGGTGAACAGCACCAAGCTCTTCTCTTGACTGCTGAAGCTTATTACCTCAGCCATAGCTTCCACCAGTGACCTCTCTAGTTCTGCTTTTGGGCCTGTAGCTCACTTCCCACACCCTGCCAAAGATTCGGCTTCTGCCCCCCTCTCCTCTCCCACCCCTTCTGTAGACCATAAATGTGATCTTCTGTTGGTTCCTGGCAGTGGCAGTGTTACACATACACTGTCTGCAGTCTGCTCTGAGCTTTCTCTCTGGTCCATCCCTCCTCCTCTGACTAGAGAATTACACGGGGACAAATTTTTCCTTGTCCCCACGAGAACTCATTTTCCCATCCTGGTGAGTTCTTTTCCTGTCCCTGCAAGCTCTGTCCTCATCTGCACAAGCCTCAGACATTTTAAAATCATAAGTGTTTGAAGCTTGTGCGGTTAAGGCAGAGCTTACAGGAATGGGACAGGGACAGGGACAAAACTCGTTGGGGACAGGACGGGGAAATTGAGCTCCTGCAGGGACGGGAACAAATTTTGTCCCCATGTCATTCTCTACCTCTGACATCACTTCTGCATCGGTGGGACAAGTCAGAGGGAAATCTTCAGACCAGTCCATAGGCAGCGTATGTGCAATGCTACCACTGTGGGCGACCAACAGAAAGCTACCTTAAAGGTAGATGGGAGTTGAGGGATGGTGACACTGAATCATGGATCGGGGGAAAGATACTGGATCACACCAAAGACAGGGGTTGAGATTGGAAGAGAGCAGAAGAGATGTTTGAAGAAGACAGGAGATGCTGCAGTATATTTTTTTAATCATGGTTAATTTTTTGAAACAGGATTAATAATGTATTAATCGTAGAGTTAGCTGTGATTAACTTTCAGCCCTATTTTTCATATATGAAGGGAGAAAATCAGGATATTGTTTTATAGAATTTTCTTTAAAAGAAATAAGCACTGTTCATACAAAATAAGTACTGTTCTCCCTGGAGAAGAGGGGACATGATAGAAACCTTCAAAATCCTTAAGGGCATAGAGAAAGTGAATAAGGATAGATTCTTCAAACTGTGGGGAGCCACAAGCACTAGGGGTCACTCAGAGAAATTGAAAGGGGACAGGTTTAGAACAAATGCTAGGAAGTTCTTTTTTACCCAGAGGATGGTGGACACATGGAACGCGCTTCTGGAGGATGTGATAGGCCGGAACTCTGTACAGGGGTTCAAGGAGGGTTTGGATAGGTTCCTGGAGGATAAAGGGATAGAGGGGTACAGATAGAACTTGAGGTAGGTTATAGAAGTGGTCAGAAACCACTTCACAGGTCACGGACCTGATGGGCCGCCGCGGGAGTGGACCGCTGGGCAAGATGGACCTCGGTCTGACCCAGTGGAGGCAACTTCTTATGTTCTTATGTTCATACACTGAACATACAAAAAAGAAAGAGAACAAATATTTTCTGTTGTGCAAGATGGATATCAGGCAACAATTGTAGACCTGGAATAAATGGTGTCATTATAAGCTGGTTTACCTCCTATTGCTCTAGCATAGCAATTATCCAAAGAAATGTATTTTTATTGTGTATGATCCACACCTTTTGAATTGCAGCTCAAGACGAATTATGAATTTTGCTGTCCCTGTGGGGGGCTTACAATGTAATGTTCTACCTGAGGCAATGGTGGATTAAGTGACATGCCCAAGGTCGCAAGGAGCAGCAGTGGGATTTGAACTCTGTCTTCCCTGTTTCTCTGATTTAACCACTAAGCCACTCCACATTACTATACATGATCCTCCAAGACCAAACTGGTTTCTTATTTATGTCTTAAATGATTATTATTTTGGATGAATATTAGATATCACAGCTCTAACATTTCATATTATATGATATAATTTCTCGTTTAGAGAAACACCTCAATCCTATTCCAGAATAACAACTCCCCCTCCCCCATCCCCTTCCCCACCCTCACTCCCACCACACTACCCAAATCAAACAAGAACAATGAACTTGGTAACATTTTTATTAGGAACAGAAAACAACCCAAAACTTAAGCCAGAGAGGATACAGCACATAACTTCACCCCGCCCAACAGAATAAGAGCACATCACCTGCCATATTACTAGCTACGTGCCCCCACCTCACCCCTATTATCCTCTCATTTCACCAGCATACATTGATTCAGTCCCCCACCTTAGTCTCCATCCACCATATTACTAGCTAAGAACCCATGCTTTTAGGCTTTCCCAGTGCATTAAGATTGACACCCCACCCCCCCACCCCCCACCATGCCTAGGTGGTGACAGTGGCAATTGACTTTCAGCCTCCACCAACTTGAAGACAGCCAATATGTCCAGAGACATACCATCCCCCTTATTGAATGGTTATATGTCTTAATATATGGCTTTTGCTAAAGGGCTTGGCAGTTCTGCACAAGGACCCTCAACCCACCCCAAAACCCCTTCGGCCTCTATTTTTCTGGCAACAGCATTCTGGAGGCAATGCATGGAAAGAGAACTGGTTGCAGGGTTGTTATTCCTTCCGTAAAAAGGAATTTCAAACTCAAAACCCACCTGCAAGAGTAAAGCGTCATCTTTCTTCATGTAGCAAGCGAATCGAGACCTCAGCTCGTGCACTCTAATAGGAGGAGGGGCCTGCTCCAATAAGCCCCTTACATTTTCTTGCCTCACCTTGAGTTTGGCCCCTTTCTTCCTGTTATTTAACAGATGAAATGAGAATATGTTGATTTACAGTCAAGGGCATGTATACCTATTGAACCTATAAAAATGCATCCCCATCTTCTGGAACCAATTTGCCCTGTCCTGCTGAACCCCCAGCAGATTGAAAGGAACACACCAGTACAACACTGTATCCTGCACTTTGTATTCTATGTATGATAAACATCTATATGTATCAAGCTTATTATTTATTTATTATCCCGCCCATTGGGGATCCTTCAAGGCGGCTTACAATCTAATAATATTTACATTAAAAGATAAATTTTGACATAGACATGATTAGAAAAGGAAAGGGGGAGAAACTACAATAAAATTCAGAAAAGTAGGTGGGATAATACAATAGGAAAATACTCCTTGGTCAGATTATTGCTATCTTAATTTACCCCCCACCTCCTTTTACAAAACTGCGGAAACGGTTTTTAATGCAGGCCGGCGAGCTGAACGCTCATAGTGCAGAGATTTCAGCATGCCAGCCTGCGCTAAAAACCGCTTCCACAGCTTTGTAAAAAGGGGGGGGGGGTAATTTAGGACCCCCACATTAGTATGATTTTTAAAAAATACAAAATTCAAGAGTATGCATCATGAAAAAGAAACATTTTTAAATACAATTTAAAAGACTCTAAAGAAGTTTGCAGATGAATATGAACTGGAAGTAAATTCCAAAGTGTAGGTCCATTAACTGAGAAAATTGATTGCCAGACCTGTTCATGAACTATTTCTCTATGGGTAGGAATAACTAATTGATTAAGTTCTGCTGAGCAGAGAGCTCTTTGAGGAATATAGGGTATGAGGTGACACGAAAGCTAAGATGGTTCGCTGGATTGTAATGTCTTGAAAACTAATAATAATATGTCCCCTCAGTTTTCTACACTCACCCAGATTTTACACTGCAAAGTGCTTTCTGTTTTATCGCACCTATACTTTGGAACGCGCTTCCTCAAACCTTTCATATAGAACCTTCTTTATCCAAATTTAAAACTGCTTATAACACATTGTTTTTTAAAATCAGGCCTATCCCTGCCAGAAGTAATACTAGTGATCTGTCTGGGACAGAATATCTCTTGCCTCAACCTTTGTACCCACACCTCTTCTCCCTATAAATGAAACTCCCTTTCCTCTTCACCATGAAGTTTTAGTTTTCTCTAACTGTTCTATCAATTTGATAGCATTCTTTTTTGAATTTTGTTGTTTTATTTTGTAAATCACTTTGCTATGTCAAACTGTAAACCTTAACAACAATTGCCCCAATACCCTTCCCTGCCTCTTGCCCAAGGTTCAGTGTCAATTTGGACAACCACAAGCTAATATCCTGCATTTCACAGGACTTTTGCCTCATGGAACCTTACATTATAAATATGCCAGAACCAACCTCCATGCAAATGATATGCCTCTAGAATAGAGTTACACACATATAGTCTACAATAGTCACTAAAATCTGGGCCACCATAGTGAACTTCTCTTAACAGCCAATGACATTTTCACTATAATTCTTTGCAATGTTATCGTGTACTGAAATACATTAAATTTTGTAGACTCCTGGCGATCAATAATTTCCTGGTGAATATCCCTCTTATACATTCTGTCATCATATCACAATAATTGAGTCTGGTACCCTCTCCTCCCTCTCCAGGTTTCACTTTTGACTACTACGGAGTTGCCTGGTATGACAACATTATTTCACATTATCTACCTGGGTTTTTTTTTCAGATTGTACCACTATGTACTCATGCTTTAGCATTTGCCGTATCTGTTATATTTGTTATGCTTTATTTGACTAAAAGTTTCAATAAAAATATTTGAAATCGAATAATGGGCACTCTTTTGAAAGCTACACTCTATTGGCCTGATTCTACAGTATATATGGTGGTCTTTTTATCCTTTCATAAAGAGTTTGAAGGCTCATATTTTTAGAAATGCTTTCCATTGCAAATGCAAGCAGTGTCTCACTTCCAGCTCACCACACATTTGTTTCCCACGTACTCACCTTTATAGGACCCCCAGGGACCCCTGAAGAAGACTTTTGTCAAAACGCGGACCGTGTTCGGTCCTGTATCCCTAGCGGACTAGGTCCTTTAAGGCTCTTATGTGGATGATTTACTTTTATGTGGATGGAATTATTTTATGTGGATGATTTTAGTATACCTTTGGAACTTTGATACTTTCAAATAAAGTCCATTTAGGAACATCGTCACTCCACAGAGTTTTTTTGGTTTTCTCTGGATTTTCTTCTTTGTGGATATTTTGGGGTCAATTCCTTTTGTTTTTAGAAATGCTTTCCTGCATTTGGGAGTAATTTAGTTCATATATGGTTTTATTTTATGAGTTGTGCGATGAAGTAATAAGTTAAAAGAATTATGTTGTGTGTTTATGTTGTGTTATTGAGTAATTGTATTGTTTTTATTTTATGAGCGTGATGTTGTAACCCGCATAGATTTCGGATATGTGGGATATAAATGTGTAAATAAATAAATAGTCTCCAAGGAACATGGTACATAGCGCATATCAATTTTAAGTTAGGCACCATTCATAGAATCATGCCTAGCGGCATCTAAAGTGAAATAGGAGCCAGTAGGCACCTGAACCTTAAGCACACCCTATTTATGCCAGGGTTTTCTTGGCCTAAATACCTGCACCTAAGTCCACTGTACATGTAAAACATGCCCATAACATGCAACTAGCCATGATTGCTTTTTGGTAAATGCCTTGGAAAGTGATAGATGCCTACTGAGTTAGGCGCCTACCACCCAATGAATTTTAATTTAAGTCAATTATGAGGTGCTAATTTGGTCCTATCTGTGCCAGTTTAGCTTTATAAATAATTAAGTTAGGTGCCCAGATTGGCTAGGCATACTGATCTAGACATCTAACTGTAGACATCTTTTATTGAATCAGAGCCTATTTGCAAAGGAGGCACCCCATTACATGGGTGCAAATTATAATGTATGCGTAAATCACTGTGCATGTGCACATATCCTTGGATTCTCTATATGGTACTCAAAACTGTGTGTGTAAATTTTGGTGCGTGCACAATTTAATTGAGTAGTGAGGCAATTAGCATTAATAATTGGGCTCTATCAATCAGTTATTGGTACCAATTAAGTTGGACTTAAGCGGGCATCTTGAAAAGCGCTATTCTATAAAGATGCACGTGTAAATATTTAGTGCACAGCTGAAATGGGGTGTGGCCATGGAAGGCTTACAGGTGGGTCAGAGACATTCATTAAAGATGCATGCAATATTGTAGAATTGGGGGGGGGGATCTATGCCTAATTTAAGCACGGTTTCAGCTGATATAAATCCTTGCAACCAAAGTTAGGCCTGGATCCTGGCACTACATGCTATTCTGTAAACAGCGTCCAAGTTAGATTGCCCTTTCTACAATAGTGCTCAGCGCTCATTTTTTTCAGTACCCAAATTTGGGTGCCATTTACAGAATCTAGTTCTGCCATGTTACATATCAAACTGTCATGTCACACTTATATATCTCTCATACTATGCTTGTCATGCTATGTTTGAATTATGTGACAGGGAAGTCCCTGTCACTGGTTCAAAATCTGCTTTAAACCCTGCCACTAAAGCAAATGTGCCTATTCCTAAGCCCAGGAAGTCGCCCATTAACTCTGTTCCCAGTGCTAAGATCAGACAGGCATGGCAGAACACAGAAGGGATAGCAGAGAAGAACAGAATACCTGTTCCAAGTCACTATAACCCCTTTTATAAACCATCTGTTAATTCTCTAGCTAAACCTCTGCTCAGACAATCTGATACAGCAAGAGTTAAGGAAAGGGGTGGAGCTGACAGGAAGAAGGTGGTTAAAGCACCAGTGAAAGTTCCACAGCAGAATAAATCAAGGCCAGCTGAGAACACACACAGGGAATCAGGAACCTGAAGGGAAGGACATTCTTCACAGAACATGGAACAGAAGGCTAGGAGCTCTGTCTTACTGCCTTCTGCTAAGAAACCCCCTGTCCCACAGCACTGCCATGCTGACAAAACTTTGCTTTCCAAGCAGAGGCTAATTTGAAGGGAAAAGCTCCATGAGCAGGGCTGGCCAAATGCTGCTCCAGAGGATAGCGTGTACCCATCTTCAGAGAGTGAGGAGTCTCTTATGGAAGTAGAGGGATATGTCTCTGAAGGGGACGAAATGGACTGCAGTCCAGAAGCCCTAGACTATATGTCTAAAAGCAGCATGAGTCAGTAAGGTATTGTGTGGGGGAAGGGAGTGAAAGTTTGTTCTATACCAATGGTCTAAAGCACGGTTCTTCAACCGCTGGTCTGCGGACCGGTGTCGGTCCGCAAAAAAATGTTGCCAGTCCGCGAAGGATTCGGGTCCCCAGCCACAGCAAAAAGTGCCGGCGTCAGCTGACGTGCAACTTCCTGTTGCCGTCGCTATGCCGACACTCCTGCCTTCCACCTCCTACTCCTGCCGCGTATGTCTCCGCACCCCCAGACAAGCAGGGGCAGCTTTGTGTGCTTTTAACTTTGGCACACACCTGCCCCTAAGCAGTATTTTAGCCGCGGTTTCATGAGGCAGCCTCGGGGCCTTTGATAGGCCGGCCCATATCACATCATCAAAGCGGGCGGCTAAAATACTGCTTAGGGGCAGCTGTGTGCCGAAGTTAAAAGCACACAGAGCTGCCGCTAGCCTACGTAGAGGAAACATTTGCTGGAGAGGGAAGGAGGGAAGGGAGTAGGAGTGCTCCTGGACAAGGGAGGGGATTGGGCTACTACTGACAGGGGAGAAGGGAAAGGGAAGGGACGAGAATTACTGTTGGATAAGGGGAGGAGGAAAGGGAGAAGGGGTACTCCTGGACAAGGGAGGGGAAGGGGCTACTGCTGACAGGGGAGAAGGGAAAGGGAAGGGACGAGAGTTACTGTTGGATAAGAGGAGGAGGAAAGGGAGAAGGGGTACTCCTGGACAAGGGAGGGGAAGGGGCTACTGCTGACAGGGGAGAAGGGGAAGAGATGAGAATTACTGTTGGATAAGGGGAGGAAGAAAGGGAGAAGGTACTGCTGGACAGGGGAGGAGGAACATTGGAAGGAAACAGCTGGCAGGGAGATTAGAGGAGGGGAAGGAGTCAGGATGGAATGGAGAGATCAGATGAGGGAAAGGGGAGAGACAGAGGAATGACAAGGTAGAGAGAGATTGATGCTGGGAAGAAGGGTCAGATGAAAAATAAGGAAAGAGGGATAGATGCTAGATCTGGTGTAGGAGAGAGGGGCATAGAAAGAACGCAGATACCATATGGGAGGGGGAGGGTTAGAGGGCAGACAGTGGATGGAAGAGGCAGATGCTGGATTGAATAGACAGAGGGCAGACGCTGGATGGAAGAGAGTGAAAAGAATATGAAAGCAGAAACCAGAGGCGACAAAAGGTAGAAAAAATAATTTTATTTCTATCTTGTGATTAGAATATATCAGATTTAAAATATGTATCCTGCTAGAGCTGATGTTAGACATAACTGGGGAGTGCAAAGCCCAGGCAGTGCGTCTTTAGCTTCCAGCTGGCTTAGGGCTCTCTCTGACCAGGAGGCAGTTGCTCTAGTTCCACTCCCCTAACACCATTCCTGCCATGTGTGACTGTGGTATTCTGTTAGCATGATATTTGTGTAGCATTCTGTAATAATTTGGTTTATTAGTAGAGGGGATATATGTGAAGGGGAGGGGAGATGGGGGTTTTGTTGATCCTTGCCCTGTATTACCGTATTTATATTTATAAAATGACAATTGTACAGAATATTGTTTCTTTTTATACTTTAATAAAATATGTTCAATATAAAATCATAACTATTTGAGGCTTGTGCGGATGGGATCAGATGGTTAATGGGACCGAGCTCGCGGGGATGGGGCGGCAATGGGGTTTTTAAAAATTTCAGTCTTATTAGTTTGCCGGTCCACAAAATAATTATTTTATTTCCGCCGGTCCATAGGTGTAAAAAGGTTGAAGAACACTGGTCTAAAGTACTTGAAGGAATTGCAGATTAATTTGGGCATTGGGATGTAGCCCTTACTTTGAGGGCGACGCCTGGGGTGACCCCGTGTGCTTGGTTGCAGGAAACGTATTATAGGGTGACATTACGTGCTTATTACACTCGTACACAGATGTTTTATAGTGGAGGTTTTCCTATACCACTATGTCATAAATGTGGGATGGGGGGGTCATACTTTGGGACATGCCTTTTGGTTCTGCCCCATTATTCAGTGCTTCTGGAGGCATATAATCTCTTATATGTCAGGGTTAATTGGGAGAGTCTTACGCAATGCCCCGGACCACTTTGTCTTGGATTTGCCAGAGGCTTTTGGCCATTTACCTAGGGGGCATCGAGCTTTTTGTGTAGGAAGATGAGTTTACTGGCCAGGAAATGTATTCTTTAGTGCTGGACGGTGTTCAAATAACCTAGTTTTTAAACATCTCATAGTATGCCCTATATAGCAAAGATCACACGGGCACACTATTGCATACACTACACCCATAGTTTCGCAAGTAACCAGACTTGTCATTTTCCAAGGTTTTCTTCATGGAATTGGGACTACATCTCCTTCACTAATCAGAGGACAAACAGTTTCCATCCCTTTACTAGACCAAATGTCTGCCTAGCATAGCAGATCTTTTAAATTTTTGTTCTGTGAGAATGCCACTTTACAATCCAATTCTAGGCAATTTTGTTTAGTTTGCACCATTGGCCATAAGCTTTTAATCTTTCTTCCTAGTCCTTGAGAAACATCAGAAAATCGCATAACACAGGTCACAAAGTCAGTATTTTCTAAACGATGTTTATACTGTAAAAGTTGTTCCTGGGAAAATGACAAGTCTGGTTACTTGCGAAACTATGGGTGTAGTGTATGCAAAAGTGTGCCCGTGTGATCTTTGCTATATAGGGCATACTATGAGATGTTTAAAAACTAGGTTGTTTGAACACCGGTCAAACATTACCCATAGAAGACAATATGATGTACTGACTCGTCATTGTGCTGAAAAAGAACACTCGTTCGAGGACTTCAAATGCTTTGTACTTGATCATATCCCAGCAACAGCATGTAGAGGAGATGTAAAAACTAAATTATACCAGAGTGAGCAAAGATCAATTTTCTTCTTGAATACCATTTGGCCCAACGGTTTAAATCAAAAAATAGAATGGTATGCGTTTTATTAAGTTATGAGCCTTTGCATTTTTGTTCTTTCAATAAAGTTCTACTTTTTGAGTTTTGGCATGAAGTGATGTCACAATATCAGGAGCTATAAGTCAGGCACCATTGTGGAGCCAAATTGTGGATGGAATAGGAGGGAATTCCCTCAAGCAGCCATTCGTTGGTGAAACAAGTGCCTTGTTGGATTTGGACATCGGTTCCTTGTCTTAGGAAGATCGTTGCATTTTTGGATCGCGGTCCTTGCTTACATCAACAGCTGTGAAGATAAGTGTAACCTTCCTGAAGGTTCTTTTTCCTGTTCCCTGTGCACAGTGGTGAAATATTTACCTATTTTGAAAGATCACATTTAGAGAAGTAGTGGAGTTTTTTTGCCTATGATACAGATTAAGAACGGCTAAAAAACTCATTGGGTTGCCATCTACATATAAAACTAGTTGAGGCTTTTTTCTCCACTTTACTTAAATGGTTTTTCAAAGGATATTTCCACCACTTGGCTTATAACATTGTTGCAACATTTTTTGCTGCAGTTATTTATCTGTTTAAATGTCTCTATCATAACTTCCCTCTCCCGCCTTTCCTCTAAAGTATACATATTGAGATCTTTAAGTCTGTCCCCATACGCCTTGTGACGAAGATCACACACTATTTTGGTAGCTTTCCTCTAGACTGACTCCATCCTTTTTATATCTTTGTGAAGATGCAGTCTCCAGAATTGTACACATTAGTCTAAATGAAGTCTCAACCAGAGTCATATACAGGGGCATCAATACCTCCTTTTTTCTAATAGCCATACCTCTTCCTATACATCCTAGAATCCTTCTAGCTTTCTCTGTCACCTTTTCAACCTGTATGGCCACCTTAAGATCATCACACACAATCACACCCAAGTCCTGCTCTTCTGTTGTGCATATAAGTTCTTCACCTATTACACTGTACCATTCCATCAGGTTTTTGCAGCCCAAATGCATGACCTTGCATTTCTTTGCATTAAATGTTAGCTGCCAAATTCATTTAAGCCAATTTCTTTAAATGTTTTATAGTAAAATCTCCCTTTGTTTTCTATTTCCTCCCCATCCCTCTCCCCCCCCCCCCCCCGACACACACACATACAGGGGGTCTGAGGAAATGTCTACATTCTTTTGATTTTGTTGCAAGATGGAATTAGAGAATGACATGGGGAAAAAAAATCTGTCCCCGTCACTGCCCTGTCTCCGGACCACTGTCCCCTTCACTGCCCCATCCCCGCCGTCCCCTTCACTACCCTGTCCCCATCCCCACCATCCCCTTTACCACCCCGTCCCCATCCCCGCAGCATCAACCCTTCCCTCTCGCCATCTCATTGCTCTTCGGCACCCCTCACGTGGTCCATGTATCTCCCTCCCTCCCCCTTACCTTTGCGGCGTGTTTTAAGGTTTGAGTAGCTTGTTGAAAGCCGCCGGAGTGTTTGTGCAGTCGCGTGCGTATGTGGGCAAAAGCTTCTCCTCTGATGCAACTGGAAGTTGCATCGGAGGAGAAGCTTCTGCCCACATACGCACGCGACTGCACATATGCTGTGGCATTTTCAACAAGTCTCAAACCTTAAAACGTGCCATGAAGGTAAGGGGGAGGGAGGGAGATAGATAGATTCGGGTAGGTAGGAAGGAGGGAGGGGGGCCACGTGCGATCAGTGACTGTGCGCGTTCCCTCCCTTAACTGCAGGGACAAGGTCATTCACCGCTCCATTGGGCGGTGGATGGCCTTGTCCCTGTACCTGTGGTGAGCACCTTTCCCCCCTCCACCATTTTGGCGGGTTACCTGCGGCTACTCGCGGCTAGCCGTGGGTAACATCCACCATGTCATTCTCTAGATGGAATTTCTAATTGTAAGAATAGTGATGGAAGTGAGCACTGAGTTACTTGTGTGAGTGTTATAACTTGTAATGATTTGTTAAACAAATAAAAATAAAGATTTTTTTTAAAAAAATTTATTTTAGCTGCCAAATTTCAGACCATTCTTCAAGCTTCGCTAGTGCTGAGATGATCTATAAAGATATCCAGCATCACTCTTCTGGATAGTGCTGAGACAATCTGTACAATTATCTTGTGCCATTATCTGGTTTGCATCACTCTTGGCAAGGCTTTGTTCATGTTATTCACACCATCTGGGATGTCTACTATATTGCAGATTTTGGTATCATCCACAAAGAAACAATTCTTACCTGACAGCCCTTCAGAAATATCTCTTATAAAAATGTTTAAAACCACAAGCCCAAGAACAGAACCTTCAAGTAACATCCTTTTCCTCAGAGCAATTTCCATTGACCACTGCTCTCTGTCGTCTTCCACTTAACCAGTTCCTGACCCAGCCCATCACTTTGGGGCCCATCTCAAGAGCACTCAGTTTATTTATTAGACATCTGTGTGGTATATTTTCAAAGGATTTGCTAAAATCTAAATACACCACATCTAGCACGCTCCCTCTATCCAATTCTCTGATCACCCAGTCAAAGAAATTGATCAGATTTGTCTGACAAGTCCTGCCTCTAGTGAATCCATGTTGTCTCTGGTCCTGTAATCTACCAGATTCCAGAAACTTCACCATTCTCTGTTTTAAAAGTGTTTCCATTAATTTGCTTACCACAGAAATCAGACTTACTAGCCTGTAATTCCCTACTACTTCCACTTTTGTGTAGAGCAAGGGTAGGCAATTCTGGTCCTCGAGAGCCGGAGCCAGGTCAGGTTTTCAGGATATCCATAATAAATATGCATGAGATAGATTTGCGTCTCAAGGAGGCAGTGCATGCAAATCCATCTCATACATATTCATTTTGGATATCCTGAAAACCTGACCTGGCTCCGGCTCTCGAGGACTGGAATTGCCTACCCCTGGTGTAGAGGGACCATATCTGCCCTTCTCTAGTCCTCCGGTACCACTCCCGACTCTAGAACAGCATTGAAAAGGTCAGTCAGCGGAACCACCAGAACTACCCTAATTTCCTTCAGCACCCTTGGATGTGCACCATCCATCCCCATCACTTTGTCTACCTTTAATTTAGCTAGCTCCACCCAAACATAATCCTCTGAAAATTGATCAGGGTCTACACTACTCCATCCCTATTCGTGTTTGTCTTCTGCAGTCTAATCTAATCTAGTGTTCGATTTATATACCGGGTCATCTCTCAACGGAGCTTGACTCGGTTTACAAGTAATTAAAGACCAGCAAGAAAATGAACAAGAGCATAAGAGAAAAATAAGTGTTATAGAACAATCATTTCATTGAATCTTTAGGTAAACTGTTCAAGTATTGTGTAAATAATAAAGCTTTTAGGACTACGAAATTCTTGTAACTGACCTATCAATCTGACATTTCTACCAGTTTATAAGCAAAAGATTGACTACGTTTCCCAGCCGATTTAATTCCTTTGAAAGAAGGGAGCAGTAGTTTATATCTCTGTGTGTTCCTTGAATGGCATGATCTAAGGGTATTCCAGTATAAAGGGACCAAAGAGCCAAATATTCCATAGAGAAGCTTAAAAATGATGCAGGCGCATTTAAACTGGATCCTAAAATGGATTGGGAGCCAATGAAGCTTTCTCAACAGAGAAGAGACATGATCGTACTTTCTCTTCCTAAAGATGAGTTTAGCTGCCGTATTCTTTATTAACTGAAGTCTTCTTAAACCCAGTTTGATACCGAAATATACAGAATTATAATAATCCAACTGGGCAAGTACAATAGATTGTACCAGCACTGAAAAATGAACACAGACCAAAAAAATTTGTTAAGCAATTCAGCCTTTTCTTTATCAGTTTCTATATATTCCTCCCCTTCACTTTTGGGTCTCACAATGCCACTTTAGTACTTCTTCTGATCACTGATATATCTAAAAAATGTTTTATCTCTCCTTTTTACCATGTCAGCTATTTTTTTCTTCCATTTGTATCTGTGCTTTCCTGACTTCCCGACCAGCCTCTCTTAACTTTTCCAAATATTTTTGCCTGTCATCCTCTTTCTGTAATCTTTTATAGTTTATGAAAGCTAACCTCTTATTCTTTACCTTCTCATCTACTACTTTTGAGAACCAAAGCAGCCTTCCTTTCCTCTTACTTTTACTTACTTGCCTCACAAAAAGATTTGTCACCCTTACAATAACTCCTTTCCAATCTGTCAACTTCTCATACGCTGACAGATTGGAAATGCTGGGGCTATTCTCCCTGGAAAAACGGAGACTTAGAGGAGACATGATAGAAACCTTCAAAATCATGAAAGGCATAGAGAAGGTGGACAGGGACAGATTCTTCAGGCTGTGGGGAGCCACAAGTACAAGGGGGCACTCGGAGAAATTGAAAGGGGACAGGTTTAGAACAAATGCTAGGAAGTTCTTTTTCACTCATAGGGTAGTGGACACATGGAACGCGCTCCCGGAGGCTGTGATAGGCCAGAGCACACTACAGGGGTTCAAGGAGGGTCTAGATAGGTTCCTGAAAGAAAAGGGGATTGAGGGGTACAGATAGAAGTGGAGGTAGGTTACAGAAATAGTCAAAAACCACTTCACAGGTCGTAGACTTGATGGGCCGCCGCGGGAGCGGACCACTGGGCATGATGGACCTTATGTTCTTACTGCCCACTGCATTTCTACTCTTCCAGATGTTTCCATCCAGACAACAATTTCTTGATGTTATCCCCCATCCAAACAGTTAGTTTTTTGGTTGTTTTTTTTAGTCTAGAACCTTTACTTTTGAATGAGTCCTCTCTATACCCATCTTAATATTAAACCATACCATACAGTGATCACTGGATAAAGTCAGCATAGGCGAAAAACAAGCCACATTGGCCTGGGTCTTATCAACCACACACATGGTCAAATGCAAAAAAGTTCTCATCTACTTGACATGTTCTGAAAACTTTTCATCCTTTTGCCCAATTCACTGCTCTCTTCTGTTTTGTTCCTAACTTCCATGAAGTGAAAAATATGAATATACCTATACTTCACAGAACTCTCCCCTCAAGGACTCAGGAATGGCTTCCCACTACTCAGCAAAGGCCACCAAAGCAGAAACACCTCGATCATATAACCACACCTCTAGCAACCAGAACTACCAGTGCCCCCTCCCAAAAAGAAAAGGATGCATCTGAAGTATAAGAACAACCAGAGCTCTAATTTCTCTAACCCCAGCCTCTCTTCTTTCTCCTCATCCTTCTACCCCTTGCTTCTTCCCTGATCCATATTTCTGTGCCCCAATTCCTGAAGAAGTCTTACCAGTTGGAGGGTACCTCACTGGGGCATTAATTACCCTCTTCCATTCAAAGACAGGTAGCTGGATCATCTGCAGGATGATTCCCCTCCACTTCCAATATTCCATTATCTGCAGAGACAGCACTGGATTCTCCTATCAACTGGGCAGAGCTGGTATCCTCATGAATGCTGGAAATCTGAGGATAGTAGACCAAATAGGAGAAACCAAAACCAGGTCACCCAGAACCCTCCTTTAACCGACAGCATTACTAGTTTCTCACCCCCGCACACCCCTACACACACACATTTTGTAATGGCCCAGTGAGAACTTGGCGTAATCGCAAATCCTGTGTGCCATAACCACTGGCCTAGATTCCACATGTCATAATTCCCTATCCCCATGTCCCCTAAGGTTCCGTGTCAGTGGCATAGTGAGGGGGAGTGGTGCACCAAGCGATGGTGACCCTCCCCCACTCTCTTCTCCACCCCTCCTCCCCTCGGCTTCTTCCCAATCATCCTTGACAAGCGTGCCCCCTTCCCTTCCCCCGTACCTATTTAATTTTCTTAGCACGAGCAGCATCACGAACTTGCTGCCAGCATCGTGTCGGCTCTCCTTCTGACGTCTCCTTCTTAGACACAGGACCCAGAAGTGATATCAGAGAGAGCCGACACCAACACAGGCAGCAGATTTGAAATTCTGCTCATGCCAGGAAAATTAAAGAGGTATGAGGGAAGGGGCACACAAGCACAGCAGGAGGGATCAGGAAGGAGTGGGGGGTGGAGAAGAGGATGGGAGCTGGTGCCCCCACCAAGATGGCACCTGGGGCAGACCACCACCCCCTTACTACACCACTGAGGGTGATCAGGTAGCACAACTCATGAACCAGTCTATTGCCCAAGCCAATGCCCCTTCCATGTGTATGCTCCCTTGCAGTTATGTGCTGTAGCACTTAAGCACTATCTTATAGAATAGCATGCAGTGCACATACACGTGTAAGTGCTGCTTTTATGTGCACTTACACGTCCATGATGTACATAACCGCATGTTCCCAGTTATAGAATTGGCTTCTAGGTTCATAAAATTAGCACCAGCACTTACACATTCTAAGCCCCAAGTGAGGCTGCTCTTTTTACGATAACTACTACTATTACTACTACTACTTATCACTTATATAGCGCTGAAAGACATACACAGCAATGTACATTTTGACATTTATAGGCAGTCCCTGCTTGGAAGAACTTACAATCTAACTTGGACAGACAGACATGACACAGAGAATAAGGGATACAAAACCCAAGATGAGAGGATTTAGGAGTCGAAAGCACTCTCAAAGAAGTGGGCTTTTAAGCATGCCTTGAACACTGCCAGAGATGGAGCCCGCCATAGGGATTTGGGCAGCTCCAAGCATAAGGTGCAGCAAGGTAGAAGGGATGGAGTCTGGAGTTGACAGTTGAAGAGAAGGGCACAGATAGGAGTGACTTACCAGCTGAGCGGAGCTCACAGGGGAGAGGGGGGATCACAAGTGGAGATAAGTGAAGAGAGATAGTGAGGGGCACCTGAGTGTGTGCACTTGAGGGTCAGTAAGAGGAGTTTGAATTGTATTCAAAAACGGATGGGAAGCCACCAATGAAGTGGCTTTAGGAGAGGGGTAATGTGAGTAAAGTGGCTCTCCCAGAATATGATTATAAAATCAGCTGTTATGCTAAGATCCACATCTGATATGGCCCAGATTCTCTATAGGGCACCTAAAAAGCAGTCACTGATTGCGTGTCAATCATGGGATGGTGTTGTATAGAGAATTGCGCCTCCGGGAAAGATAGGCGCTAGATATGTAGACCAGGGTTTACCAGGCCTGCATTTCCGGTGCCTTTTGTTGTGAATCACACCTATGTAGGCGCTTTACAGCACCTAATGCCACTTCCGGCACTAACCACACCCATAATGGAAATAAGCACCATAAGCCTTCTACTTAGGTGCCAGTAGGTGCTTTAACTAATGTTTTTTGCTATTTAAAAAGGTGTTTCTCTTTTCTTTTCTTTTTTTATTTATTTACGCAATTTTACATTTGACAATAACAAAAAAGTCAAAAGAACTCATACAACATAAACAGAAATAATAAACGTAGAACTACTATGGGCTAGATTCATTAAGGGCACAGATCCGATCCGATCCGTGAGGGATCAGATCGGATCCGTGTCCGGGGGGCTGATTCACGAATCACCCTCATGCAAATGAGAGTGATCAGAATCACACCCCCAACCAAGCATCCGGATCACTCTATAGCAATCCCGACGCACGTACAGACCATCGGTACATAGTCTGCGCATGCTTAAAGCAGCAGCAACCTTTTTTTTAACTTTTAACTTTTCTAACTTTTGCAAGCCCAGCGAGCCCGTGGTTTCAACCCACTTTAAACCCACAGGTTAAAACCACGGGCTCGCACTGCGGGGAAGGCGATCGGGGCAGAGTGCTGGAAAATAGAGGGGAGAGAGCAGGAGATAGGGGGAAAAAGCAGAGAAGCAGGGCAAAGAGCTGGGCGGCAGAAGGCAGGGCAGTCAGAAAGGGCCTGAGTGACTGGTCCTCAGCAGTCACTTATTTTTGGATCGGTCAGCCCAGTCGGGGTCCCTCATTTTGATTAGTGAATCGCTGCCTGCCTACATTTGAATGTCGTTCCCCCTCATTTGCATGCGCGGATCGGAGGATGATCGGGACAGAGGTTAGTTAATCGGGTCGGAGGGAAATTGGGTCGCAAAGGGGGTCGCAACGATCAGTACATGATCGGTTTGCTTAGTGAATCTAGCCCTAAGTTCTTTTAAATTAACTATCGAGTGCAATATTCCAGTCTTACATTCTATTCGTTAGCCCACTATCTAAGGAGAAGGAGCTGAAAAAGGGGCAGATCTTATAAAACAAAAAATATTTTCAGGAAATAAAGAAGAAGCTTGAAACAGTTCTAGACCATTTTCTTAGAGCGAGTAAAGTCAATTCTCACGGAGTACTTGCTATTTGTTCTTTAGCAGAAACAAATTTAGATAACTAGTGTGGCTAAAAAAAACAAGTGGCCTGTATCATTGTACGTGCTACTGCAGTTTTTTGTTTTGTTTTGTCTTCAACCCTTTTACTGTAGACCCTGTTGGTTCTTACTTTTTTGTTTGCCTAAAAAACCAAAACCCATATCTGTTCTCCAAATGAATGACTACACATTCACAAGGATATCTCAGAATAAAAGCAGCTCCTAACTGCATTACCTGAGGCCTTACTAACAAAAAATTTTTCTTCTCTTCTATATTAGCCTAGATACATCCAGATACATTCTTATTTTACATGTCAGGAACAAAATATCCCTATGCTTAAAAAAACAATTTAAGCAGCTATTCTCTATCAGAATCAATTACAAATTGAACCAAAAGGGTAGCAGGAACCTTTGCATCAATATTTGATTTCTCAAAGAAATTAGTTAAGTTCAAACTATCTGCAGATAAATTCTGTTTGTTAGGACACTGTTTCTTTTTCTTCTCAGGCAAATAATAAATTTTTGAAAGAGGAGAATATGAGGCCTCAGGAACTTTCAAGATCTCAATTAAATATCTTCTGAACATATCTTGAGCAGTAACCAAAAAAAAACCTTTGGGAAAATGTATAATCCTGAGAGTGCACCTTCTGAAAGCATTCTCCAACATCTTTTGTTTAAAATGTAAACTCCCACTGTCTTTCACCCATGTCAAAGCCAGAGCTTCCTGTACATTCAACCTGGTCTCGCAGTCCAAAGATGTATTTTCCAAAGATGATATTCTATTTTTAATATCTAAGTTCTCTGAGAGAACCGAAGTACAGTGGGAGGAAATTATTGTATCTGGTTTCCAAGAGAGAGTTGCAAATTAAAAATAGCATCCCAAATAGACTCCAAATAAAAAAACTTTTAGTCTTTGCAGTGGAGAAACTTCCATTCTGGAACTTTCTATGGAAATTTGAGTACCTGAAGCCATAATTGGTAAGGAAACATTCACTTGTTCCACTCCATGAGATTGCTTCAATTCCTCCACTGACTTTACAGCTGACTCATATTGCTCCAAATCAGCCACAGATTTCTCTCCAGTCTCGCCCCACTGATACAGCAAAGAAACACCTCAGTCTGGTTCGGCATCCAAAGTTGCCACCATCGCCAGAGGCTGTGTTGGTGGGCTCCGCTCCACCAGAGATAAGGTGACACCTTCAAAGGAGTACGCACACACCTCTATCTGTGTGCTTCCTCCAGCCAAAGCTCCCTCCGGTCACCGTGCTCCAGAACTATGCTCCACAAAGGCGTCCATCTGTCCAGTCGACAAGGTAACATCTGTAGATGCATCTGGGAAAATCCAGGTCTTTGATTTCTTCTTCACCATTGGTAAAGAGGAGAGGAAATCTTGATGGCATCTCTGTATGTGCTTCAAGCAGCCATCTTGGTTAAATTCCTCCCCCTAAAAGGCATTTCTCAATTAAGTTAACGTGTCAGTAGAATTTCCCCCACTGTGTCTGAATGTAACTCACCTTGATCTACTAAGGAAAAAGTGTGAAGTATAGCCAAAATCCCTGTGCACCTAAACCTGTTTGGCTGCAGAGGGATTTTTTTTCTCCAGAGGTGTGGTGTCTAAGACACTCACTGTTGCTGGTTAGGTGATGCTTGGTGGAACGTTAATTAATTGTTATATTTTGTTGTGCTTTTCTATTTTAGTCACACCATAATGTGCTGTTCCTGCTACAGAAGCTGTAGAAATGAGAAGCTTCAAAGATCACTAAAGCCACAGGACTACTAGGAGAAGCAAAAGAGACAGGGAAGGTATCAGCTATATTCCATGTTCCTTAACAGCCTTAAGGAATGTGACTGAGTGTATCATTTGCTCTTTAACGTTATTTTGTTGGAAATTAGAATAAATATGTTTCTTCCAACTACTTACAATGCAGTATACATTATTCATAGGAGAGAGAACAATGTAACAACAGGAGGTGACAGAAGAGGCTGTCATATTCAAAAATTACAACGTCAATGAATGGTAACGATTTATCAATAATATCAAAGGGATAGAAATATTCATCATGTCCTACCAATGCAGAGAGCATATAATATATGAACACTTTAAAAAGCACATCAATTTAAATGGTATCACAGGAAGTTTTATTTTGATTTGTTTTTCTTTATTAAAAAGGGGGGGTTGATATTTAAAAGGACTTTTCTGGATACTAGCATCTGCTACCCAGATAAGCCTTGCCAAGAGTGATGCAATCCAGATAATGGCACAAGATAATTGTACAGATCATCTCAGCGCTATCCTATCCAGTCTTTCTCTGAGAACCATGAGAGCACTGAAGATGATTCAAAATTCAGAAGCACAGGTTGCCATTTCAGGCTAGGATAACTTTTAAATCTAGTTGTCTAATCTTTAAAATTCTCTATGATTTAGCCCCTGCACAACAAGTTAATCTAATCTCACTTTCCCCTAGAGCAGGTTCAAGTCATACGTTACATCACATGGATTTGGTTGGTCCATATTTCAGATGAATCAAGCATAAAAGATATTTAGCTAATTTTTTTTTTCTGACCAATTTGTTCCGATTTGGAACTCATTGCCATCTACCCTGAAAAATCTACCTTCATATATGATGTTCCGTAAAGGATTAAACACTTTTTTGTTTGAACAATTACACATTTAAAATAAGATTGTTGTTAGGATGAAGTTTTACTATCTGTAATGAGCGATGTATATTTTGCTGTAAGCTGCTTTGGACCTGCAAAGGGATTAAGCGGGTTAGAAATGACAATTTAGATTAAATTAGATTAGATTAGAAAGAAGGACTATTGAGAAAGGAACATATTTCACCACAGTTTAATGAGTTATATTGGCTTCCAATTTGCTAGAGGATTAGTTTTACTCTTGTTGGTTTTCAGAGCATTGAAGAATGATGTCCCTTCTGTGATTTCTAAATCCGTGAAAATTATGACCCAGTAAATAATTTAAGATCTCAAGGTAAATGTTTGCTGGATATTCCTACAATCCAGCAGGTTCATTCGGGGAAGTTCTGCTCTAGAATTCTTTTGGCTGCTGGTCCAAGAGGTGGTGGAGACAGAGACTGTATCTGAATTCAAAAGTGCCTGGGATCTCTCGGAGAGCGAAAGAGATAATGGTTACTGTGGATGGGCAGACTAGATGGGCCATTCGGCCTTTATCTGCCATCATGTTTCTATGTATCTATTTAAAACTTTATACATCGCCTAAACCTAGGCATAAGAACATAAGAATAGCCTTACTGGGTCAGACCAGTGGTCCATCAAGCCAAGTAGCCCGTTCTCACGGTGGCCAATCCAGGTCACTAGTACCAGGCTAAAACATAAAGAGTAGCAACATTCCATGCTACCGATCCAGGGCAAGCAGTGGCTTCCCCCATCTCTTTCTCAATAACAGACTATGGACTATGGAGTTTCCAAAAAACATACAAAATATAAAAACAATGCATCTTACAACTAAAATCATGATCTTCCATCTTATCTTAGGCAATTGCCATCATTCCTTCCTTTTAGGCAGCAATTGAAAACATACTTATTCCAGATGATTGTGTAATAAGCATCTGGGTTGTTCGCCTTCTGTAGTCACTGTATTTGCATTGTCTGCTTTATTTGTGAATATTTTATTGTAGCCTACTTAGATTTTTGGATAACGCGGGATCAAAGTTTGGTAAATAAATGCCTGGAGAGTGGCCCTGAATATCTTTATAGATCACCTCAGACGTATCGAGATAGTGCTGGGGCGGTCTAAGGGTGGATCCCGGGTGAATCTAGGCTGGTGTTTGGGCAGATATAAGATTTATTTAGGTGGCAGAAATTTTCAACACTACTACCCTGAATAGCTTAGTGAAAAGAAGTCCTAAATCTACCTGGGTAAGCTATCTGAGTAAAGGCTGAATATCACTCTCTCCAGACAGAGTAGCGAGACTGGACGTCACTGCTCTAGTTGGATATTCAGTGGCAGCCACTATCCAGGAACTGCTGCTAACCACTACAGGCTCAATATCAAAGGGGGGAGAAAATGTTATATTGTCCTGTTTCTAGTGAATGGAGCATGATCCTATGTGAATTGTTTTTGATGTCATACATAACCATATGTACTGATAAAGCACCCCCCCCCCCCCTTTTTATGAAGCTGTGTTAGGCTTTTTATCAGCAGTCGAGTTGGTAAAAGCTCTGACGCTCATAACGCAACTTCATAAAAGGGGGCCAAAGTGTGATACCACTTTAACACATGCTGACGCTGTTAACACGGTATTAGATAATAGGTCCCACTGGATAAAATGGGATGTATGGTAAATAACGCATGTTGATGCATCTTATTGCATGATTACTCAGTAGCACCTTTTTAGTTAATCCAGCCCTCATTTTCAATTGTGAGTGACTGTGTTGTATATGTGGTATGAGAGAAATATACATGTAGTAGGCTGCAAGCTAGAGATAAGACTACAGGTGGTAATGTTACCCAGTATTATACTGTAGGTAGTCTGTGTATGTGATTCATGCTTTCTGATGTAGCTGAATAGTATTGCAGTGTTTCTTTTCTTTTCCCTACAGTCTGGAGATTCATTGCCTTTATTTTCAACATAGTCTCCTTTTTAACTCAACGCATTTGCATATTCTGTCTGTATTTGGGGAAAAGAAATAAAAGGAGATTATGTGAGCAATGGTTTGCATGCTGGTAGAAAATATGTGGTGTACATTTGTGAATGTGTGTGACATGACTGGATCAGTATGAGATAAATGATGAATAAAGATGTAAGGAAAATTAGATTTTGAATAACGTAGGAGAGATAGGTGACGGCTAAATGTGACTTATAAAGCGATGGTTTGGCACGATGCAAAATGGAATCACACTGTGCCTCAACCCAAAGATTTTGCACCCCAGATATTTATAAACAGAGTACATGCTAATTAAAAGAAGCCGGATCCAAAGTCACGACTCCAATCTGTTTGAAATGCTGCTATTCGGCTTTTGTGCCATGCTCGTAGATTTTATCATGTATCCCCGTTACCTCAAAAATACCACTGGCTGCCAGTAGAACAGTGTATTATTTTGAAACTGTATTTAGCAAAAAAATTAATAAATGACTGGCTTTTTAAACAATTCTTCAAGTATTCAAAGCACTGGGTATCCCACTTTCTTTGAGTTAATTGGTTCCTTTATCCATAAACACACCTCTTTTTTTTTTTTTTTTCCATATTATTTTTTATTTTCAAATTTTACATAAAGTGTACAAAATATTAAAATACAATTGATAAATACACAATATCACTTTTATATCTAATACATTATATTCTAAATATATTTTATCCCCCCTCCTTCCCCCCACCCTTCTATTACTTTTCAATCATACATTACATATTGTATATCATATTATAGTTTGTTATGTAAAATTATTTTTACTGCCCTCCCTCTATGTGTGTCACAAAGAAGATATTTAAAAGAAGAAAAGAAGAAGAAAAATCTTACTTTTTATTCATTGCAGTATTTTGTCAATGGCCCCCATATTTTTATAAATTTAGTATATGTTCCTCTTTGTATTGCTATTGTTCTTTCCATTTTGAATATATGACATATTGTATTCCACCAAAATGTATAATTTAGGTTATTATAATTCTTCCAATTATTGGTTATATGCTGAATGGCAACTCCTGTCATAATTAATAAAAGCTTGTTATTTTCTGGTGAAATTTGGCTTTTTTTTCTCATCATCATTCCAAATAATACTGTATCATATGATATTACTATATGATTTTCCATCAATTTATTAATTTGTGGCCAAATTGAATTCCAAAAACTTTTAATGTAGGGACAATGATACAGTAAGTGATCTAATGTCCCTGGTTCCAGATTACAGTGCCAGCATTTATTGGACTTAGAACTGTCTAATTTTTGCAAACACACCTCTTATAATGGCTTCAGAAGTGACACTGGGGGAAATTCTATAAACAGCATCCTGATTGTTGGCAGCGGTAGGCGTCCTAATGCTGTTTAACCAGCCAATCGGGACGCATGTTTAAAAAAAAAAATAAAAATACCCCGAAGAAGGCAGCCTACATTGTAGGTGTTTTTGCGAGCCTAGGGAGGTACCGCCTAAGCTCGCCCAAGGCTAGGCGTGGGCGTGATTTTGCCTGGAAGTGTCCTTAGGCGAACTTAGGTGGCCCTAGGCATCTCCCTAGGGTCGCTATACGTGCCTGAAATATAGGCCAGCAAAATGCTGGTCTACATTTCAAAAAAGATGCGGACACCTAGCCGATTACAGCAAGCAAATCTCCCTGCCACAGTCAGTTTAGCGGCTGCAGCAGCGAACCCATCCGTCCCCCCCCTGTGAAGATGATCAGCAGGAGGGATGCCCATGCCCTCCTACCAGAAATCAACCCACCCCCCTGAAGATCACCAGCAGGAGGGATGCCTATCCATAATAATAAAAGGCTAAGCGCGCATGCCCTTTTCAAAGATCGTGATTCCTGGTGGCATGAGGTGTGCTTCTGTGTCACACCTCACGGCGCCTGCACTAGCTGGAGGCGCGTGTTCCAGAGACTCCTCCCTCCCGCTGCTCTTCAAAGCGGCCTGCTGAGGTTCGCCAGCCGCTGTAGCGAACCTCGCAGGCCGCTCTCCACCTTCCCGATGCAGAAAAAAAAGCAAATCCAGGTAGGACGGAGGCTGCGATCGGCAGCGACTGCTGCTACTCCTCCAGCTGCCTAGCTCCTCTCCGCCGGCCCCGGCCGGCAGCCCCCTCCACCCCGTCCTGATCACAAGGGAGACCGTGCAAAGGGAAATGCAAGGGGAAGGGGAAAGGGAGGAAGCGTCTCTAGCACCCGTTAATGTAACGGGCTTAAAGAGCTAGTATTCTTTTTTTTTTTTTTAATTCTTTATTTAATTTTATAATTTGATATAATAAACAGTCAATTCAAAGAAATATTCCAATACCAGCCTCAGCCATTGTTAACAAAATAATCAAAATAATAAAATTTAAATGGTAAAATAGACAAAACAATAGTACAGTGTACTGGATTGGAAAAAAATTAGACCTCAATAAGGGGGTAGAAAGCTACATTCGCTGAATTTTCAATCAAACGTTACTAAGAAAATACAGATGGTATTGAGTAGAGGCAAGGAACCTAATTAAACTAAGCAGGTTCTAACAACAATTCTCTCAAGAATATTAAGTTTGCTCTTTTGCAGAAATAAATTTTATCAACTGCTGAGGTTCAAAATAAACATGTCTATTCCCCTGATAGACCATCACACATTTACAAGGGTATCTGAGTACGAACGTAGCACCCAGCTGTAAGACCCTCGGTCTCAAGATGAGAAACTATTTTCTTCTCTTTTGGGTCAACCTTGACACATCAGGATACATTCTCACAGTTTTTGTCATAAAAGGTATGTCCTTAAACTTGAAAAACATCTTAAGCATCCATTCTCTGTCAGAGTCTATAGCAAACTGTACTAGCAGCGTCGCAGTTGCCGGTAACTCATTATCCGACCTCTCAAGAAAATTTGTTAGGTCCAAACTATCAGCAAATTCTGCTGACCTGGTTCCTGAACAAGTGACCTAGTTGGTAAATAATATATTTTAGTGAGGGGTGGATAAGAGGTTTCGGGCACTTTCAAAATCTCTTTCAGGTATTTCTTAAACATATCTTGTGGGGAAATAGATGATAATTTTGGAAAATTTATAATCCGAAGATTACATCTTCTGGTCATGTTTTCCAGCATTTCAACTTTAAAATTAAGATTTCCACTGTCCCTGACCCACACCGAGGCCTGGGACTCCACAGATTTTATTCTGGTATCATGGCCATCCACTTTTGTTTCTACACTAGATAGTCTATTTTTCAGTTCCAAATTTTCAGAAACAACAGTAGTATATCTTGTGGTAAGTTGCTGCATTTGAGATCCTAAAGAGAGTTGTAAAGTAGATATTGCTTCCCATGTTTCCATAGTGAAAACTTTGGGCCTCTGAATAGGAGTTAGTTCAGACCCCAGACCCTCTGTTACAGATAAGTTACCTAAAGCCTCGGCTGGAGATACATTCAGTTTCAGGAAATCCTGAGGAATTTGCTGATCCAATTTCTCCAAGTGCTCAGATATCTAATTTGGCTTCCCTTCTCCGACTACCGAGACGTGTCCTGATCTCAGTTGTACTGGTGAGGGAACACCCTGGGGCGCTCCGACCTCCATCTGCTGGTCTAACGCCCCCGGGCGACTCAGAGGACTCCGCTCCTCCGGAGACAACGATGTTGCTTCGAGGGAGAGAACTGACGCTTCAGCCGGCGTGTCTCTCCCTGCCGAAGAAAACTCCGGATTCGTTCCAGCCCCGCGCTGGAGGAAAGCATCCATCGGGCCCGCTGCTGCCACCGAAGATTCCTCCGGGAAAACCCGGAGTTTAGACTTGCATTTAACCATCAGGTAAATGAGAACTAACAGCACCAAAGCCTTCGTGAGTGCTCAACGCCAGCTACTCGCGGCCATCTTGTCCAGCACACGCTCCTACATTAACCCAAGAGCTAGTATTCTATAACCTGTGTGGGCAAATAGTCGCAAAAGTTGGGCTAGCAACTGTGCAGAATTAGGGGGTCAAGTATAAAGAAGACTAGATATGCATAGTTTACTTTTTAAAAAAATTACATTCAGCAGACTGCCTGTTTTGTCTACCTTGATTTTTTTTTTTTTTAATAATTCTTTATTCATTTTTAAGCAATAAATAAGTGCAACATATTACACTATAAAAGCACTTAAATTCAATCAAAATTGTAATCTATGACAAATAGATATATCACCCCCCCCCCCATACTCATATTCAAAAATTGTACTCAAATTAAAGAATTAAAAATATTTTCCAACTCCACCCACCCACCCTGGACGTGCATGATCAAAGGGCAAAATTTTTTAATATTGAAATCACAGTTTATCAGCAAGATATATACTGTAATTAGTTTATAACTAGGGGCTCCTTTTACGAAGGCACGTTAGCGGTTTAACGCGCGTAATAGCGTGCGCTAAACCGCCGGCCGCGCTAGCCGCTACCGCCTCCGCTTGAGCAGGCGGTAGTTTTTCGGCTAGCGCGGGAGTTAGCGCGTGATGAAAAGTCGCGCACGTTAAACCCGCCCTAGGCAGTGGCATGTGGTGAGGGCTTTCAGGTGATTCAGTGAGTATCCAGCTCTACAACACTGCTTTTTTTATTTTGTTGTTTACTGTTTGCTTCATGCTATTTGATTTGTTGAGTAGGCAGCCTGCCTTCTCAACTAGTCAAACTGCATCAAACAAAAATTAGACAAAAAAAAAAAAGCAGGGTTCTTGGGCTGGGGTTTCTCCAACCCACCCACCCACCTCCCCATCTTGAAGGCCCTGACAGTACTTATCTGAATTTCATTGGCTGAGCAGCATCTGCCTGTTGCCTGCTCAACTAATCAAATTCAGAGCAGTGCGCTCAGGGTCATTAGGGGGTGGGGTGAATTCCCTGAATGCTCTAGGCTCTAGGATTTAGACTAGTTGGCTGTGTATCAGGGAAGTCAGGGTTCAAATCCTTCTCTGCCATTCCTTGTGACCTTGGGCAAGTGCAAGTGAGAGGGATATTCAGTGGCCCTAACCTGACCACCTCTGCACTGCCAGTCTGTGGACAGAGCTTGGGTAAAGCTGGGTTAGGTTTGCAATCCAGTTAGTAGTCTGAATATTGCCGCTAACCAGATAACATTCCGCAGTCAGCACAATCAGATATTGGGCACTGGCTAGTATCCAGGTGATGGCACCGACGGGGGAACTCTATAAATGGCACCTAAAGTTAAGCACTAATTTTGTGCCAAAATTTCCACATGGAAACGCATTCCAATGAGCACAAGACTCCAACATGGGGCTGAAGTGGCAGATCAGTGCAGAAATACACTTACATGCCCAGGTATACAATAGTGCCTAAGTATAGCTGCATGAGGTGGCAAAGGGGCATTCCCATGGGAGGGTAATGGGCAGGTCAGGGACATTCTGGAAAATTGTATGCAGTATTATTGAATACAGTACTCCCCCCGATATTCGCAGGGGGTCCATTCCAAGAACCCCTGTGAATCTTAAAAAAACGTGAATATGATTTTTAGCGAGGGAGACAGGAGTGAAGGGAATCACTCGTGGTATGCTCCGACCGCCTCTTCCTGCCCTAAAGTCGGGCCTCACCAATCAGGAGCTGCTTTGACACGCAGCTCCTGATTGGTGAGGTCCAACTTTAGTGCAGGAAGAGGCGGTAAGAGCATACTGCCAGTGATTTCCTTCACTCGCCGACGCTGCAGCTGCTCTCTCCTGCCTCTCCGGCTGCCCTCTCCTGCCCGGCCATTCGCGGTCAGAAAATACCGCGAATGACTGACACCGCGAATCGCCGACCGCAAATGACCAGGGGAGCACTGTACTGCATATGTGTGCCAAACTTGTACACCAGGATTTACAACTGTTTTCAGCTGATTTAAGTCCTCACGCCCAAAGTTGGCCATGAAATCCAGTGACCAATGGCATTCTATAAACAGCGCTCATGCCAGAATACCCTTTTTAGAATAGCACTGGGCACCATTTAATGGATTTCTCTTTGCAGTGGCCGCTTTCAATTTAACGGTAGCAGTCGGGATTTTGAAAATGCCGACCACCACAGCTAAATCAGCCCCTAAACAACAGACTCTGTCAAAATTGTATATAAAGGAGAAAAAGTACCAATCAATTTGGTGTTATGAATGTGAAGAGATCAAAAGAAGACTATATCAAAAACCAAATGATCTCTAAAGGAACAAATTACAATATAATGTTCAAAAACAAAGTGAAGTGTCCATAAACTATGTTTCACATACACTCAGAAATGTGTAATCTTGCCAGACACCAAAGTCTCTATAGCCAGACCCACCATCCGGTCATTGTGTATGAAATAAAGATTAGTGCTGTGCTCCAAATTGTTGTAAAGTTCTTATATATCAATTATATACTTGTTAAACTGAGTCAGATAAGCAAAACCAAAGATGACTTAGCTTTGTTTTGGATGTTTATAGTTTTTTTCTCCAATTTGAGCCAAAAAGCTTTTATAGTAAGTTTTGTTTTGGATGTTTATAGTTTTTGTATGATACAACACAAGCCCACTCAAATAGCCAAATGTACTCTCAGACTACACTCTCGACCTGGTTCACAGCACAGTGACCATATAAACATAGACAACCAAAGGAACCTGAAGAGCCACCATATTGAATCTTGGAGCCGCATTGAGAGATTGATCACGTTCACATCCTGAGGCAGCTTATAATTAGCGAAACGCTGGCTATCATCGATGTGTGGTGTGCTTTCGTTTTCCATCTTGGTGGGGCTTTGCTCCTAATGTTGCTGCGAGCACTGGTAGTTTACCTAATCATATGGTGCTTTGAACGTCAAACTGACGCTCACTCACTTGCATTGCCCAAGGCTTTATCATATAGTGAAATATTATTTGAGGAGGTTTTTTATGCCAATGGCTTTAATGTAGCCTCCACTTATTGATTCACAACCTGAACTATTGGTTTGATGGAGGGGGGATCTGAGGCTTTTCCCTACCTCATGATGATTTTCAGAGAAGAAGTGTTTTGAGGTGCAGGCTGAGGGTTGTCCGTTTTTTATTTCAACTTCCAGTGTTCTCAGCAACATTTAGTATCTTCTTTACAGTTCCTTTGGTTGTCTACGTTTATATGGTCACTGTGCTGTGAACCAGGTCGAGAGTGTAGTCTGAGAGTATAGTTTTTATCATTTTAACATGCTTTTATTTTTCCTTTTGAAGCCCTTCACTGATTAGCAATCCAAATCAGTTTCCCTCTACGAGTTCCTGGAGACAGGCTAACAAAACGTGGTCTGCGTCAAGGACCTTTAAATAACCTCAAGAGCTAAGTCATCTTTGGTTTTGCTTATCTGGCCCACAAGTCAAATGAACACCTGATGGCAAACACCTGATGGTCTTCTGGAATCCACAGTAGAGACAGCCCGCAGATGAGTGCAAATGAGCACCAAACTCCCTAGTACCTGAAGAATTTGTTTTTAATATCAATGTATCAGAAGCAGCATGCAGACATTTGTTTCTACTACTTCTCTACAGTTATCACTGCTCTCTGATTTTTTTCACTTGTTTTGCAATAGAATTTATTTTTACCTATAAAGTAATACTGCATTTTAGTAAATGGCGCTAGAGGTTTTTAGCACAGGCCGGTGAGGTAAATGCTCCGATGCTCATAGGAATTCTATAAGCATCGGAGCATTTACCTCGCCGGCCCACGCTAGAAACCTTATGCACCATTTATTTATTTATTTAAAAATGTATATACCGCATACAACTATGCAGTTTCCATATCACATACATAAAAATCTTGTTTCCTTCCGATCATCACATATGATATGTCTAAACAACATCGTTAATCATCCCTGTTATAATAGGGATAGAGCACAAATTCAATCAATTCAGAAATACAAGCAAGCTTTAAATCATACATTGATGTCAGAAAATTTCTAAAAGGCGATTAGTAAAAGAAGTCCTAAGTTAAAATGAAAGGTTCTAAATTGCTTTGCCAGAAAAAAATAAGTTGTTGAGTTTATATCCAATCTTTCCTTCACTATTTTTTCCCATTTTAGTAATTTCTTCCTCCATTTTAGCACCATAGTGACTGGGAGATTTTAAATAAGCATCTACAGCTATCACTTTAAGCATATGTAACTGAATGACTTTAAAGGCAAAGCAAAACATAAGATAATTCCAGCAAATTGTCTGAAATTGTTTTCTTTGTGAAGCTATTGAGTTTTCAAGTTAGATTGGTTAAAGTTGCAGTTTTATATCCATGTGTTTCATATTTGTATAGTTTTTAATGGTTGGCCACATTTTCCTGGTGTTGTAAGAAGAATGAATAGATTATTACTATTATTACTAGTCTTTAAGCCCGTTACATTAACGGGTGCTAGAATAGATCTGTCTGTCTTTCTTTCTGTCTCTCTCTCTCTTCTTGGCCGCTGTCTGTCTCTCTCTCTCCTTGGCCGCTGTCTATCTGTCTTTCTGTCTCCCTCATCACTCTCTGTTTGTGTCTGTCTGTCTGTCTCTCTATCTCTATCTCTCATTGGCCGCTGTCTGTGTGTCTTTCTGTCTCTTTCTCTCTCTCTCTCTCTCTCCTTGGCCGCTGTCTGTCTTTCTATCTCTCTCTCTCTCTCCTTGGCCACTGTCTGTGTGTCTGTCTGTCTTTCTGTCTCTTTCTCTCCTTGGCCGCCATCTGTGTGTCTTTCTGTCTCTTTCTCTCTCTCATTGGCTGCTGTCTGTCTGTCTGACAGATGGTTGGAATGAAGGTTCACTACTCAGGCTGGAAGAAGGTCACGAGCGGAGTTCTGCAGGGGTCTGTACTGGAACCGCTGCTGTTTAATGTATTTATTAATGACCTGGAAACGGGGACAAAATGTGAAGTTATAAAATTTGCGGATGACACTAAACTCTGTAGAAGGGTTAGAACTACGGAAGAGTGTGAAGACCTACAAAGGGACCTAAACAAACTGGAGGAGTGGGCAAATAAATGGCAGATGAACTTCAATGTAGGGAAATGTAAAGTCATGCATATAGGGAGAAAGAACCCGATGATCAGCTACCAAATGGGGGGATTAGTATTAGAGGGAAGTAACCTTGAAAGAGATTTGGGTGTACTGGTGGATTCAACAATGCAGTCAACGGCACAATGTGCAGCAACTGCGAAGAAGGCAAACAGAATGTTGGGTATTATTAAGAAGGGTATTACGACCAGAACAAAAGAAGTCATCGTGCCGTTGTACCGGGCAATGGTGCGCCCGCACCTGGAGTACTGTGTTCAGTATTGGTCACCGTACCTTGAGAAGGATATGGCAATACTTGAGAGGGTCCAGAGGAGAGCGACATGAATGATTAAGGGCATGGAAAACCTTTCATACACTGAAAGATTGGAGAGGCTGGGGATCTTCTCCCTGGAAAAGCGGAGACTCAGAAGAGACATGATAGAGACCTACAAAATCATGAAGGGCATAGAGAAAGTAGAGAGGGATAGATTCTTCAAACTTTCAAAACTTATAAGAACAAGAGGGCATTCAGAAAAATTGGAAGGGGATAGATTCAAAACAAATGCTAGGAAGTTTTTCATTACCCAGCGTGTGGTGGACACCTGGAATGCACTTCCAGAGGACGTAATAGGACAGAGTACGGTACTGGAGTTCAAGAAAGGATTGGACGATTTCCTGCTGGAAAAAGGGATAGAGGGGTATAGATAGGGAGCTACTGCGCAGGTCCTGGACCTGTTGGGCCGCCGCGTGAGCGGACTGCTGGGCACGATGGACCTCGGGTCTGACCCAGTGGAGGCATTGCTTATGTTCTTATGTTCTCTCTCTTTGGCCGCTGTCTCTGTCTTTCTTTCTTTCTGTCTCTTTCTCTCTCGTTGTCTGCTGTCTGTGTATCTGTCTGTCTTTCTGTCTTTTTCCCTCCCTCCCATTCCCTGCCTGTCCTTCTATGTGTGTCTTTCACTGCCACCTTTTCTGTCAGTCTTTCAATGTCCTGTCTGTTTGGCCCCCTGTCCTTCTGTGTCTGTGTGGAGATGTCAGGGGGATGTCGGGGGATGTCCGGGGGAGGTCCGGGATGTCAGGGGATGTTAGAGGGGAAGTCAATTATTGTGCCCCTTCTCCCACCTACCTTTTTTTTAATCAAGCAGCAAACGGCACAGAATAACTGCTGCTGAGTAAAGTAAACCACCACTCACAGCAAATCGAACGTACGCGCCGCACGCTTTACCAACTTCTCTTACAATACAATTTCTCTGCTGGCCAAGGAGCTACGGACACACGGAGCCACAGGTTTGAAGTGCACATGCGCGCTAAGGGAATTATTATAGCAGATTTTTAATATATCTTTTATACCATCAGAGCAAACAGAAAGGGACTTATTTACTAAAGTTACTTTAAATGTCAACACAGCAGTTGGCATGCACTAACAGTTAATATGATGGCGGTAATAACAGTGAAAAAAGATGCTTTGCAATTAGCATATACTCATTTCCAGTGAACAGCTAATATGGAACAGGGCAGAGAATGGCTAGAGAGTAGGAAACAAATGGGCAGGGACTGTAACTAGCTTAGCCCGCAGCAGATGGCAGCACACAATGCCTTCTGAAAAGAGGTCGCTAACTATTATTTATTATATACCAAATTCTGGTACTGGTTCATAAACGTCATCATTTGGGACCACCATCTTTCTTGTCTCAGTTCCTGATTCCAGATTCCACTGCTTGTTCCTTTAGATCAGTGTCTCTCAAACTGTGTGCCACAGCACAGAGGTGTGCCCCAAAGATATTCCAGAATTGTACTTTATTTTAAAAAATTCCCTTCATAAGTATACACACTAGAATATATGACATGTGCGTCGCATATGCAAGAGTCTGTCAATGTTATGTGCGTCTGGGTGTGTAAAGTAGAACCGCCCAGACAAGCATCAATCTTTGATGTGATTGGTCCTTGAAAACTAACGGCAAGCAATTTTAGGGTTTGTTTGTTTTTAATGCAGTAGTTACCCTAACTTGAGCAACAAAGCAATGAAGGATTTGTTACCATTTGGATCTTCTTATCTTTATGAACTTGGATTTTAGGCTCGACAGAAATTAAATTGAAAAAAAGAGAACGACTGCAGATGGTGGATGATGAAATGCATATTTGCCTGTCGACTATCAAGCCGTATTTTGAGTTAATTTCCACTCAAAAACAAGCACATCCATCGCATTGATTAGCAATTCTATTCTACGTACTTTAGTTTCACTGTTGTTAAAATTACTCATACATAGCTTAAAGAACTTAAAAAAAAATAACTCTCAAATTTAATTTTTTATTGGTTTTGCAATTTTATCATTTCCGTTATAATGTGCCATGAGAAACATTTGCTCTATTTAGTGTGCCGGAGCTGAAAGAGTTTGAGAGACACTGCCTTAGATCTTCCCCTCAACCTTTGCTAATTGTTCCTTCATTTTGTCAAGTTTTTCTGGAAAGTATTCATAATATTATGTTTAGTGTCATCGGCCCTATGTTATGGAATGGGCTCCCTGTGCAATTACATCAGGCTTCGAACATTTAAGTCCCTTAAAACTTACCTAGCCGATATTTAAATGATTTAGACAGGCAGAAGAGGCTTCTTCCTCCTTAAATTGCTCATCTGTGGCTAACTGCTGATATTCAGTGGCACTTAGCTGGTTAATATCCCAGAATATTCAGAGTGAGCACCTGCACCAAAACTGACTAGCTTGTGGGTGTTTCTGTGCAGAGTTGGCACTTAGGTGGTTAAGTCGCAATATTTATCCCTTAACCACATAAGATAACCTCTTAAACTGGGCCACATAAATGTCTTTAAGTGGTTCAGCTTAAGTGGTCAAGGGATGATAAGCTTTAGTGGCCAACCTAGAATCGTATAGTCAATGCCAGTGGCCAACATAACCCGGCATTGAATATCTGGGAATATATCCAGCGGTGAACATAAAAATGTTGACCACCACAGGCTGAATATCAACCAGAACTTTTTTTATAGGGTCTATGACTGATACTACTTAATCTACCAGTTTGGAGTTATGAGAGATGGAGGGAAAAGCTCGAAAGCTTGCCATGGAACTTAGACTGGTTGTAGTCAGTCTTACTTGCAAGGCAACTCAGACTCTGATGCTCAAAAGCATTCTCAGGGCTTCTACCAATCGCAGCAGCAACCATCAAGAACCCTATGCAAATGCATTACAAAGATTATTAAAATGAGCACTCCTTGTAAATGCACAGAAGCGAGCACCCGCTTCTTACCATGTAAAATCATCTGGCAGATCTGGAGCTGCTGGTAGATGATTGTGCGTGTTTTGTGTGAGTGAGTGTTCACACCTATGGTCGGAACGCAGCTGTTAGGTGCGAGACACACATTCAAAACACGCACAACATATGCGTCAATATTGCGTCTGAAACGAAACAAAAAATTCCCACAAAAATAAACTTTACTGGAGAGCACCAGTGATCAGGAACTGCGTTGGGCTTGCACACAAGCGTTGTGCCTACCGCTTGGCTCTTGTGCATAGGCACTGGGCACAGTTCCTCCCCCTTTCACAGGGATACTCAGCACAAATTGCATGCATATGATTTGCACACTATCTGTACTGAGCATACACCAGCAAAAGAAAACCACTCCCAACCGGGTATTTTTTTACTGCGTTGCCAGAACTTTGTGCATCCTGCCCACGATGCTGATAGCATAGGCCTGGAAGGGTACTGCAGCAGAGAGCTCTCTTTCTTGTAAGTGGTTTGTTGTTGTTTTTTTTTCTCCTGTTGTTTTTAATTGTAGTTTTCTGCTTTCCTTCTATTTTTCTATTTAGTTTTAACTAGTTATTATAAACTATTTTGATGGATTAATCTGTAAGGCAGCAGGTATATCAAACGAAGCTAACCTTGAGCTTTGATCTGCAATGCTCTTAGCTCAAGGTTAAAGGTTATTTCCTGTGTATTAACTATATGAGAAGATGCTGGGCAAAACCCAGCCATTAATTCATAGGTTTTGCAGTCACTGCTTGTTTATTTTGGAATTAACATGTAGTATTTGCAACACCTTAATCATACTCTAGTGAATAGGAACCATGATTCCTCTGTCTTTATAGATCATCCGCTGACAAACAGCTTCCATGTCTTAAAAATGTAAAATGATAGAAATCCATCATTTGAAGGAGGTTAATGCATGAGTTTGTTTTCCTTATTATGAGTGAGTGGCATATGCTCGAAAGTGAAAGGCATTCATAGCTCAGATCACCAACATGGCCCCTTGAAACAAATCTAGGTACGCTAATAGAAATAATGTATAAATGCACAGAGATGGTTATTCTAGAAGCCCTATTTGCAATTTGGATGTGCCTAAACCAGCATTTAAATGTGTAGATTGCATACATGTCTAAAATCTCAATTTTAGAATGTCTGGATAGACGAGGGTGAATCAAAAATTAAAGGCAATTGTTAAATTACATGATAACCAGAACAGAGCTAGCAAAATGCAACATATGTACTTGTACATTGCCTGTTGGATAGTTCGTCCACACACAGTGCAGCACTCAGCCTTTAGTTGTGTGGCAGCCACGAGGTCAGAAATATGGACGCTCCATTACAAGATTACACCACTGAAGAACAACGTGCAGTAGTATGCTTTCTTTGGGCAGAGGGAGTGAACCCTGTGGAAATTCACCATCGTATATTGACTCAGTATGGACGTAGTACCATGCACCAATGAAAGGTTTATGAGTGGGTAGAAAGATTTAAAGTGGGAAGAACAGGTGTAACCGGCAGGCGTACTGGTTGCCCATCGACATCGCACACACAAGAGCACATTGATGCCTTGATTAGAGAAGACCAACAGATAACGGTGTCTCAATTGGCTGCAAATTTGGATAACAGCTATGGATCTGCATTTGCCATAATGCATGATGACTTGGGATACAGGAAAGTCTACACACGATGGGTTCCCAAACAGCTTGCTGATCTGCACAAGCAACAGCATGTGGAGGCTGCAACCTAGTTCCTGAGATGATATGAAGAAGATCCGAGTATTCCTGAGAGAATTGTCACCAGTGACAAGATATGGATGCATCACCACGACCGGGAGCGCAAAAGACAAAGCATGATGAAGTGGTGCTCACCTGGCTTCAGGAGCAGCTGTAAAGCTTCTTCTCTGTAGTAATGCAGAAGCTAGTTGAACAATACAACAAATGTGTCATCTTGCATAGGGACTATGTGGAATATTGCTCACAGTTGCTTGTTAAAGCTGTAAAATGTACTTTGCCTTTACTTTTTGATTTACCCTCGTGCATGTCCAAATCGTGAATGCAGATATATTACAAGGGAGCTTGATCTGGGTGTGACTAGAGTGAGGTTAAATTATACAGTGCCTAGCTCCAAGATCCAGATCAGGATTTACACCTCCCCTCCCAGGGAGATCTAAGTTACATAAGGGTACTCATGTTGTGCAATCCTCTATGGAAGAGGTTAGGGGAGGTCACCACCATAGTTCCCCATTGTTTTTGTCCCTTTCCCTGTGAAACCATTACAGCCAAAGATAAGGGCTCCATGATAGCCTGGGAAAATGTCCAGCTTGGACATTTCCAGCTGAACGTCCAAAGTTGGAGGTACAAATATGGCCATTTTTGAATGGCAAACTGATGGATGTTCAAATATAAATTTTTTTTTTTAATTGTCTACTTAGACATCTTGGCCACCAGAACGCCTAACTTTATACCCATTTTCAATCAGAAAAACAACCAGGTTGAAAATGTCCTAATCCTGACCATTTGGACGTGGTAATGGACTGGCCACTTAGGGCTAGATTCACTAAGCCCACCAATCGTGTTTGCAATCGATTTTCCTCCTACCCGTTTCACTAACCTCGTGACCGATCATCCTCCAATCTGATCCGCATATGCAAATGAGGGGAAACGGCATGCAAAGTAGGAAGGGCCTCGATTCACTACACAAATGGAGGCACATCGACTGGGCTGGCTGATCCAAAAACAAGCGACTGCTGAGGACCAAAAACCCTGCTCTCTGCCTCGACTCTCCTGATCTTGCTGCCCTGCTCTGCCCCAACTCACCTGCTCTTGCTGCCCTGATTCCATGGTTTTAAAGCAGGGCTGCACTACGGCGTGTTCTGTTAAGTTCCAGAACATGCCGCAGTGCAGCCCCGCTTTTAAACCTGAAGGTTAAAACCACGGGCTCACGAAAAAGTAAAGTTTCCAGCTCTTCCTTGCAAGGAGAGTATTCGCAGACCATCTACAGGCAAAGAAGATGGTCTGCGCATGCGTCAGGATCGCTCTCCAGCGTGTCTCTGATGGCCCCCATTTGCATGAGGACATGTTGTGGATCAGTTGGACTGCCATATGGATCACCCATGGATCAGACTGGATCAGGTTAGTGAATCTAGGCCATAGTCTTCCCAAAAGAGCAATGAAGGGCACTGATGTGAACTTTGCATAAAGAATGCCAGCTGTATATCTCACCATAACCCCCTTATAATTTAAGGTGAGACCCCCAAAACCTGCTATACCCTCCTGTGTATCACCCCAAAAGCACTTTTTTTTTTTTTTTCCATTTTAATGTTTATTAATTTTCATTTTCATGATCAACAAAAATCAACATTTTAACAGTTACATTTCAGATAAAATAAAAAGTAAAATATAATTAAATCATTAAATAAAGTTTTCAATTGTACTGTTATTTAGTCCACTATATTTGAGGAGTGAGCTTAAGAAAAATCGGTATAATTATAATTCACTAAACATTCTTGGGTAAACAAAGAGTAGACCTGAATCACACCTAGGTCCCTACTACTTAATTAAGAGCCTTCCTGTTGCAAGTTGTTCGGGATAACCGCAGTAGAAACCTCATTGGCTGAAATAAATCTTGACAATTGTGAAGATTCAAAAAATACATATCTAGTTCCCTGGAAATTAATTATACATTTACATGGAAATCTAAGTACAAACGTTGCCCCCAATTTTAACACCTGGGGGCGAAGAATTAGGAATTGCTTCCTCTTTTTCTGGGTTACTCTAGATACATCGGGATACATTCTAATTTTATTCTTCATAAATTCTTTATCTTTAAATTTAAAAAACATTTTCAGTAACCAATCCCTATCAGATTCCAATGCTAGTTGAACAAAGAGTGTAGCCACTGTCATCTGATCAGAATCTGATCTTTCTAAAATATTAGTCAAATCTAGTACATCCAAAGTTCCTTCCGCAAGATCCTGTTGTTCTTCAGCTATTTTCTTTTTTCCAGTTGGAAGATAATAAATTCTAACCACTGGTGGGTAAGATGTTTGTGGTATTTTCAAGACTTCAGTGAGATACTTTTTGAAGAGGTCAAGTGGTGAAACCAATTGTAATTTAGGAAAATTAATTAACCTCAAATTTTTACTTCTTGACGCATTCTCCAGCATCTCAAGTTTAAAATTAATATTCCCATTATCTTTCATTAATAGCTGATTTTGCACAATCAAAGTATCCAAATTTTGTCTATGTTGCAGGACTTCTGTCTCCATTTTATCAACCCTTTGATGTAATTTTTTAGTGTCCAGTAATATTCCAGAACAATAAGAAGTTAAATTTTGCATCTGAGTTCCCAGTGAGGTCTGCAATTCGGAAATAGCTTCCCAAACTGAATTTAGATCTATCACAGCTGGTTTTTTCAAAGGAACTATTGCAAATGATTTGTTTTTCACAGTACCTGAAATTTGCTGTTCTAGAGATTGACTCTGCTGATCCCCTACCAAGCTTGCAACCTCACGCTGTGGCCATTGTATTGATCTTCCCCCTCTTCACTGTCCTCCGAATCTGCCGCCTCACTTGCCTCTCCCGTCGCACTCAGCGACGAACATGGGCATGGCTGCACTGGCGTGCTGCGCTCCTCCGGGGAGAAGCTGACTGCCTCAAAGGAGGTTCCCAAGTTCACCGTCAAACTCGCGCCTCCAGCCAAGGCTCTCTCCTCCGGCTCTCCGCCCGGGCGTCGCTCGACGAAAAAATCCATCGGGCCAGGTAAATTGCCTCCAGACCCGGGCTCCGAATGGAAAACCCGAGTCTTTGACTTTCGTTTCACCATAATCAATTCACAGACCCGACGGCGTTCCTCCGAGTTCTTCAGGTCACCATCTTAGTTAGGCTCCTCCCTCCCAAAAGCACTTATGACTGCAGGTGGCACTTATATGGCAATATAGTAGACTTTGAGTGGGCTCACATGTTCTACCATAAATGTAGTGGTTAGAATGGCATATGGGCCTGGGTCCTTCTCTCTGTGGATCATTATCCCACCCACCAGGCTACTTAAGACACCTCTGTGCGGCTCTACTAGGCTTCCCCATGCAAGATGTTGCTGTTTAAGAGACAGGTATGTACCTTTTTGTTCTCATTTTGTGTGTGGAGGAAGGGGGTCAGTGAGCATTGTGAGAGTGTGGGGGTGTCTTACCTTGATGCATGCAGTGCTCATCTGGTCAGTTTGGACACTTTCGTGGCACTTAGACCCTTCTAAAAGAGGTCTAGTTCCAAACATATAAGTTCCATCCAGGATGTCTTGCAAAATGTTTGATGATTGCTGCAAGACAGCGATGTCAAACCCGCCCTTGAGGCTACCCAAAGCTCGCCCATAACACGCCTCCACCATACCCATCTTATGCTCTGAATGTTCAGAAGCAGGAACACCTTGCTAGAAGTACAGAAAGACAGTTTTGATTATCAGCTCCTGGTGATTAGGATGTGCAAGTGCCGATTTAGGATGCTTTATGGACATCTATATTTTTTGGATTATGAGCCTGATAGGCATGAATGTTTCTAAAATGCAAACTTACATATGAATGTCCTGGCACACGCTTGTGTATGCTCTAAAATACCAGCAAAAATATGTATGTGCTGTTGTATACACATGTGGGTTGCCATGTTGACCCATTGATATTCTAGACATCGACAATTGCAAAATGAGCATTGTTGCTGCATATAGCTGGTACATACATGTCCATTCCTGCATGTGAAGCAGAACGGTTTTATGTATGTATTTTGTAACCCACCTAGTTAATAAGTGTGATATAAAATTTAGAAAGTAAAAAATATACACTCCTCCCTCCTTATTTGCAGTTTCGGCACCCGTGGTTTCGACTATTCATGTTTCTTACCACCCCCCCCCCCCACCCTAGTGAATCGACCTTATCTGGTGGTCTAGCAGTGACACGTGAGTGCCCGTTGTAGTCTCGTGAGACCACAGAACTCATAGTAGCCATTTCCGATGACGGCCAAAATCCAGTCCTAGCACTATTAATTCTCTCAGCACTGGACTCAGATTCTTGTATTTTGCAATGTGATTATGCCACAAATAATTCATTTTCCTTTCCTATGAAATTGCTAAAGTAATAAATGTTGCACCCATCGTACTCTTGTTTTCTCAGTTACAGCACCTTCAATTTAGAACTCTCAATTAAAACCGCCCTATTTAACCAATTCATCTCCTAAACAGATGTCCCTCTCTCGCACGGATTTTTTCTTCCTCTACCAATCTTAGATGAAATCCGCTGCCCTTTACCTACTTCTCATGTAACCTTTCACTTCTTGCACTCTGTAATTCGGAATTTTTTCCCTTTGCCAACTTCGATGTATTCCACTGCCCTTTACCTATTCCTTATGTAACTTTTCACTTCTTGCATTCTATAATTCGCTGATTGTCCAGCCTTCTTCAATGTGAACCACCTAGAAGTCTTTCGACTATGGTGGTAAAGAAAACTAAAGTTATTATTATTATTATTTATACCTCAGAGCTGAAGAAAACTTGGATAAATTCAAAAGTAGTTTAAAATGCTTTCTTTTTAAAGATGCCTACAACTGATTTATCACATACATATATTTATTTTATTAGTACCTGACCTGACACATTCCCCCCTGTTGTTCTTCCTATTTCTGTGCTTTTTTTACAAGTCGCAACTTCAACCTCGTATGTCAGTCTTGGAAAGTCTATGTCCATAATTGTTGTTCGTTCACTATTTATATTAATTTTTTTTTTTTTTTTAATGTACAACACTTTGTATCCCAGGAGTAGTGTTCCATCAAATTCTTAATAAACTATGAAACTATATGCTCGACTTTTTAACTAAGTGCCTCAGAGATTAAAGATTTCAAAAGCTTTCCTGCTTAACCCTTCCCACTATTATAGATTTAAGAAAATTAAGCAATGCGGAGTTCATCTTCATCACCTATACAGGCACCATAATGAGACATATGAGGCATGAATATAGTATAACAGCAAAATAGAGAAAGGAATTAAAAAAGAAAAGTGAGAAAAAAACAAGGGGTATGGTCATAACTAAAGGTGGCAATGGGAAATTGTTTTGTGGTGTAGAAATTTCTCCCCCTGAGGAAGCATTTGTGTGTGAGACTCGAGTCGAGGGGAAGACTTAAGTTTCATGGCTTCTCTACTATAGGATTTTAAATATAGGTTTTTGACATGGTTATTTCCATACTTGGCCTGTCACGTGACCAGCACTGCACCTGCCATAATGAGCAAATAAGTATTACTGTTTGTCTTCTTTGTTTATGAGATCTAGGCGGTAAGACACCGATAGTGCGATGATGGTCTGAGGGCAGCCCATGTTCAATTCATTTCACTTGAACAAATACTTAGTCACATTAGTTCAGTGGTTCCCAACCCTGTCCTGGAGGAACACCAGGCCAATTGGGTTTTCAGGCTAGCCCTAATGAATATGCATGAAGCAAATTTGCATGCCTATCACTTCCATCATATGCAAATCTCTCTCATGCATATTCATTAGGGCTAGCCTGAAAACCCGATTGGCCTGGTGTTCCTCCAGGACAGGGTTGGGAATCACTGCATTAGTTAATAGATTTAATCTGTGATTTAATAGAGTGTTATTGAGAATATCACAGATATTCTCCCTAAGTTATATCATAACTAAAGGTGGACAAATGATAACCACCAGAAAAAGTAAAATGCACTGACATAAACAAGATACCTAAGAATTAGAGCCAAAAAGGCAATAAGAAAGTCATGAAATAGGTGGTCTGATATTTTCAGAATATTTATGAAATAAAATCATATATGGTATAACCATGAGGATCATATGAAGAACTGACATTTCATTTGTCTGTCTGTCTTGCTAGCTTTTATTTTCTGTAGCATTAAAAACAGGATGCATGTTATTCATTATCTTATGCAAGAAGGAAAGATGCTTCATTGAAAAGGAAATATATCTCTGTTATATTTTTTTATTGAACATCAGATAAGTATATAATTATTTTTAATCAGACACCTAATATTTGTTAAAGTGAATATTTCCAAAGACATGATCTCTGGGCAAGAGAATGTCACAGGGATGGGTACCCACAGTTAATTGCATGGGGGATGGGGACAGAGCCTGCAGAGATGGGAATGGGGACAGGGACAGAACCCATGGCCAAAGGGACAAACTGTATCCCCCTTGTCATTTTCTGTTTCTGGCCCCCTTTCAAACTGTGTTAGGGCTTTTTTATCGCCGGTCACTGTGGCAAAAGCTCTGATGCTCATAGGAATTCTATGAGCATCGGAGCTGGCTGGCAATTTTAAAAAATCCCTAATGCAGCTTAATAAAAGGTGGCCTAAGTATGAGACTAGCCTTAAATAGGCTATTTCAACTAGATGGAACAGCATCTATAAAATGCTAGTATCAATATGTAAAAACGTATCTTAAACAACTGGCAACTGAATTCAATGATTTTTTTTAAAAAATCTCAAGAAACTGCTTTTGGATTTTCGGTAAATGAACTACTTTGAAATGACATCATTGTGTCTTATCTGCCTTTGATGTGGCAATAAGAGTCTTGTCTGCTGATCAGATTTCTACCACCTGCAACGTCTTTCCATCACATGCCCAGTTGCTCAAGCATCTTACTGTTACTGCAACAGATCCATCCATCATTGCTGGCACCAAGGAGCATTTCTATCATTTAATAGATGCTTATTTTCCTGTTCATCCACTACACTGTGTTGGTTCTCTGCTCCACCCATGTCTGAAAGACAATCCAATTATCTTCCCAGATGATGTAAAAACACGAGCAAACAAATCTTTGGGAAAGTTGTGCCAAAACCAGATTAAAATGGAAGGCTCTGTTTGTGATTTACAAACAATTGAACTGAATATTGTCCCTTCTTTTACTTTCATAAAACTATTTAAATATAAAATAAGTGTTCGAGGCTTATACAGAGGAGGATAGAGTCTGTAGGGACAGGGTGGGAATGGGGATAGAGCCTGCGGGGTTGGGGCAGGGATAGGGGCAGAGCCCATGGGGAAAGGGACAAACTTTGTCACAATGTCATTCTCTGCCATGGACCAACCACATAACCTTCCATTGCCTCATTTACAAAATTAGCTGGTGAGCCCTTCAGAGACAGTGAAATACCTAGGGCTCCTTTTACAAAGCCGCGCTAGTGATTTTAATGCACGCACCGGATTAGCGCGCTATATCTCACGCTAGCCGGAAATCTACCACCTGCTCCAAAGGAGGCGGTAGCAGCTAGAGCGTGTGGCAATTTAGCGAATGCTATTCTGCGCGTTAAGGCCCTAGCGCAGCTTTGTAAAAGGAGCCCCTAGTGTACCTGAATGTAACTCACCATGAGCTAATACCTAACAATGTGTGAGCAAAACCCAAATGGAAACAAAACAAAAACTGCAGGCAATGTACAAGATGCAGGCACTGTTTATTGCAACATCAATGGTATATAACCTTATTACTAACCAGAGGACCCGACACGGTCCGTGTTTCGGACAACACATCTTCCTCAGGGGTCCATGGTAAGTAAGGTATTGAGACTAACAGCAGTAAGCAGGACAAACAAGTGCCGATATGACTACGTTACTGAATCCTGAAGTGTGTCGCAATTGCTGTTAGTCTCAATACCTTACTTACCATGGACCCCTGAGGAAGGTGTGTTGTCCGAAACATGGACCGTGTCGGGTCCTCTGGTTGGTAATAAGGTTATATACCATTGATGTTGCAATAAACAGTGCCAGCATCTTGTACATTGCCTGCAGTTTTTGTTTTGTTTTCTGCTTGCTGATTGTTCTACTGCAGTTTTTGTTGGATTCTCTTTTTTTGTGTAGCAAAACCCAAATGAACACTACAGTAAATAAATGAATAATGCAAATAATAAAATAAATGCATGAATAATGCTGCTTGTGAACCATCTCCTAAGCAGCATTGTTCCAGCAGCCTGGGAGCCTTGAGCTGCAGGCAGTCTTTCAAAGGATTCAACAACCTTCCAAAATTGGAGCCTCCCAATCCCCACCCCAAGCAGGCATTCTTACTCAAAGGGCCTCCCCAAGAAGTGACTCCCACCATCTAGAAGCTCCACCCCAGAGTCAAGAATAGCCCCTTGCAGTTCCCCACCCCCCTCCTGCTCTCAAGCACTGGAATCCAAAATGGCACCCGCTACCCCTAGCAGTAGTTCTTCACTACTACTACTACGGATGATGTTTCCATATAAAGGCAAGCTGCAGTAGTAATATTTGCATGCATCTCACTACTGTGTATCCCATGATATCTTAGGTTATTACCAGGGCAGGATTAATTTGCCGAGGGCTCCTAGGCACACAAGTACACTGGGCCCCCCTGGCCAACCCCACCCCACCATGTGCCCAAGCGGAAACAGGAAGCTGTGTTAGAGGAAAGCTTTGGGCAAGCAGCACTGCATTCACAATTACAGTTCCCGTTGCCTTTCTTACCCGCGTTGCTTGCTTATCTTACTTTCCGTCGATGGGGGGTGGGGGGAGCTGCATTGATGATCGTGGGGGCCCACGTTGATGATCATGGGGGCCCACATTGCCGATCGGGGGGGGCCCATGTTGCCGATCGATGCAGGAGGGGCCCATCGTTTGGTAAAAACAATGTTGATGCCCTCCTTCATCGGGCCCCCCTGACCATTTCAAGCCCTAGGCACATGCCTACTGGGCCTATTGGTTAATCCTGCCCTGGTTATCACTATGCTACCTTAATTTGTCATATCAGTGCTCTTTAATATGCATTAAGGAGCCGTAATGCAGCTTGAAAACTTTCCCCTAAATTTAGTTTGTGCAGTTAACTTAGTTGATTTTTTTTCTACTTTGTTGCCAGGACCTGCAGAGTGTCCAAGACCAAAGCACACATTATTTAGCATCTTTCAGCAACTGTAGCAATGTGAGCAATGGCAGACCTGAAGCCCAAAATAACACAGCCACAGAAAGGTTTCAATGTGAAATAAACTTATTTATTTTGAGAACAGTAAAGTAACTGACCTGTTTCTCTCACAGATCAGGAGGAAATAAACACAGCAAACAGAAGTTCTTGAGGTCAAAAAGTTATCTGCTGTGGTCAGTTCCTGCGGGTCCACAGTATGCACCAATTGGTCTTTCAAAAACAACAAAAAAACTTGCCTCTGGCTTGGAATCCCAGAGGCACAGTTCTGTCTATCCAAAAGGCAGCACAATTGGCCAGTCTTGGCCCTCAGTTTAAAAGTCACAATTTCACAAGGTTCCAAGCCAAACTTGGCTTACATGGGTAGAGCTTCAGCAAATTATACAGCTCTGCTGGAGACATAGGGTAGAGGACTTCTCTCCTCTGGGCCTCCTCTGACTGCTCTATGTTTTATCCTGCCTTGACTATACCCTCACTGCTCTGCTCTTGTTTAAATAACTCAATTTCAATCTAGCAATGGACCAGACATTCAATCTTCAAAGTCAAATCAATCGTGGTTATATAAATAGAGGTATAGCATAGCACCTTCTCTAAAATATCAGAATTACTTGTCACGAAAGAGGCATCAGAAGCGTCACTCTACTGTGTAGCGAACACAATATATTATAGAGTTTTACTTGCAGCTGTACTTCCTCTTTGGTTATTCGTTCATATTTCAATCAAACTTTTATTATAACCAAAACCTTTATCATATTTTCACTGTCACTTGTTTAAATATCTTTAAATTAGTAATAAATTAGATATGAACTTATTTACAACTCTGGTAGGGCATATTGCCAAACTTGTACCAGCCGTTACCATGTAGTAAGCTCCGCCATCTAAATAAATCACACCAGTTTAATTAACTGCTCATGTTTAAGCCATCTCGTTCTTGCTCTATGGCCTACCTTTGAAGATGGTTCTGTAACCGTGAGAGAGTGCTGTTAAGGAGGAATGGTAATTTCCTGTAGACTCCCTCACAGCAACATCCACCTTAGTGGCCCTAATATTCCTGGAAACTTGTATGTTTAAGCATTTACCAGCTCAACCTCTATCCAGCTACTATTGCAGAACTTTTGTTAACAATATATATTTTATAATCTTGCTGAAAGTTACTTCTATGTTGGTTTTAACTCATTTTCTCTTGTAAACACTAAAGTGTACCTCCGCAGGTATAGCATGTTGTAAATTAGGAAACATGGAGGATACCTTTGCATGGAATATCCAAATAGTGAAATGATAATTTAGGGTGTTGAGGAGTAGTGGCTTGTGGCCAGTAGGGGGTGATGTTTATAGGACGGTAGTGGAATGGATATCAGAACATGATAGTGCAGTATTAAGTGCCTGTTTTTCGTATGATTCTGGGTAACTCTAGTTAGATACAAGCATCTGCGTCAGTTAAGGACACGTCCAATAGAAGCGTACGACAAACTGGTGAATAAAAATCTGAATATGAATGAAGCTAAAGCCAGAAAAACACACTACAGATTAATATAAGGGAAAGTATAATAATATTCTTTTTATATACTTTGCTATAAGGCTATATCATGAAGGAAATTACAGGGACTCCATTTTGGGTTCTTGTGTCTTTGGAATCCATTTTGTGGTCTCTAAGTCTTTGTTTAGGCTCTCAGCATCGTGGTGTTAATTGATACCAGATGTGCCTTAGGCTAGCTAGGAAAAAGTATCCCAAACTAAGATATAACATGCATTAAATATGAATTAGATATGAATGAAATTATGACTGGATGCTTGGGCCCGAGCAAGTGCTGAATGTGTGAATGAATTTGTAGTACTTAAAATGAAATGGTTAAGTTAGAATCAAAGATCTGATTCTGTAAAAGTCTCTAACAGGGAAAGGGGAAAGACAGCCCCTCCTTTTCTAGGAAGGCTTCTGTGTAAAGACAATGAAATTTGAAACTGTCAGCTCATGGAGAGGGCTGAGAACATTTCAGCACCTATTCAGATTTCTCTTAATATACTTTTTTGGAAAAGATAAAAAGAATATTGATTGGAAAAGTTATAAAATGTTAATGTATATTCAGAAATGAATGTAAACAAACAAATGTGATTTCTGAAACTTTTTCTTTGTCTAACTTTAAACACCTCCTTTGTTGATTTTTATTGGCTGTCAAACTGATGATGTCACACTGAGCCAAAAGTATATAATAGAGTGTCTTGAGATATTGAACTGAGCTCGTTATCAGAAGGCCAGCATTTTGGCAACTATAACGACCTCCCACTAATGCAACTGGCCTTGGGATGTCCATGATAGCACAATAGCAACAATAAAATTGAATAGAGCCTTGCATTGGTGTCACATTTTATATTTTTTTTGTTGTTATTTACACACCTTGAGCTTAATGAGTGCACGTCCAAATTCCCTTGCTCAGGTGTTCATAAAGCACCTAGTTCAATCTTCAGCTGATGGTGATCAGTGTTGTTGTTTTTTTAAATGTGGGCCTCCATCCTCAATTGATACCCAGATATTCAATACCAGGCTTAATCTGAAAACCTGCACTGAATATCTGGGTAAAAAGTGTCTATTGGGATTTCTCCAGTTTCTAGTGATATTCAGGCCAGTACCAATATAAGTAACTGGATAAATTTAAATTTAGGAAAGCCTTTTTGTTTTCCTAATTTATCTGTAGTTATCTGGTTAGCGGACAGAATATCTCTGCTAACAGGATAAATTCTGGTTCTGGCCAGACTCCTTCTCCAACCAATTTGGCCACAGTGATCTGTTAGATATTCAGTGGCAGTATCCAAGAAAGTGCCACAGAATATCCGGGTTGCCCTGGTCTGCAAAATTTAACTGGTTAACATATTTAAAATTAGGTACCACAGAACAGCAAGACAACCACCACAGAAATTTTCATATATCAGTGGAGAAAAGACCTCAGCGTCACAGAAGGACATATAAAAATGTTCATTCCTCTGGACATAGCAACTTCAAAATAACTTTTGAAAGTGCAGACACATCCTCGGTCTGAAAAACTCCACTATTATCTATTAATCTTTGCTTGAGTAAATTTAATAGTCATATAAATAATTGCATGATAAATAATATCAAATCGTATCCAAATATCTAAAAAATTCAAAGCAAAGAAAATAAACAAAAAAACTTATCTGTAGAAGGAATTTCTTTCACCTGTTCCGTGGGCAAGATATAACAAAGAGGTGTTCACTTGGAGTCTGAATGTGCCCATATAAACGGCGTTAACGGACCCCCTTCTTCAGCAAACTTCCAACAGGGTCCCTGTTTCGCTCCTCCGAGCTTCATCAGGGGAATTGGCTTCAATCTGAGCTCCTGGCTTCTAAATTCCTGTAGATTGAAGCCAATTCCCCTGACGAAGCTCGGAGGAGCGAAACAGGGGCCCTGTCGGGAGTTCGCTGAAGAAGGGAGTCTGTTAATGCAGTTTATATGGGGACATTCGGACTCCAAGTGAACACCTCTTTGTTATATCCTGCCCATGGAACAAGTGAAAGAAATTCCTGCTACAGATAAGTTTTTTTGTTTATTTTCTTTGCTTTGAATTTTTGAGATATTTGGATATGATTTGATACTATTTATCATGCAATTATTATATGACTATTAAATTTACTCAAGCAAAGATTAATAGATAATAGTGGAGTTTTTCAGACCGAGGATGTGTCTGCACTTTCAAAAGTTATTTTGAAATTGCTATGTCCAGAGGAAATAACATTTTTATATAACCTTCTGTGACGCTGAGGTCTTTTCTCCACTGATATGTGAAAATTTCTGTAGTGGTTGTCTTGCTGTTCTGTGGTACCTGAGTGCATGTTGAAATTAGTGATTTAAGGAGCATTCAACTTGATTTTCTTACTTTTTTTTTACATATTTAAAATGTCAGAAGCTATTTAGCAAAGGAAAATATTCAAAACAAAAGTGACATCACTTGGGGCTTTCCACATGTGCTACTTTTGAGGACATGTCTGGGGGTCTTGATGGCTTTTCAAAACCTGGCACTTTGGCCAGGTTTTGAGAAGCTTTCCTTTGGGCAGGAGGGCATCTGCGCATGCGCAGATATGATGCGATGAAGTCAAGCCCACGCGCGCATGTGCGTGATGTCGTTGTGTCCTATCCGTGCATGCGCGGATGTCCTGCCCAAGAGCAGGCAGCAGGGAGCGAGATTGGAGGCAGGGCTGGGTGGGATCGGGAGCGTGATGGGGTAGAACCTGGGCATGACGGGGCAGGGATGGGTGGGCCTGGGGGGTGGGTCTAGGGGTCCAGATTTTCCAGATGGAAAATCTGATAACCCTATACTTACACTTATCACTGGCTTCTTTATTATGTGAGATTGTACAGTACATCTGCTAGAAACTAATGAAGAAACTGAGATCAGAAATTCAAAGTTTTTCACATTTTGAGGTGATTTTATTTACATTGTGGGCAAGCACCACTTCTCCCTCAAACTCTTCTTCCAAGCCCAGGCTCACACAAGATGCTAGTCAATGGTTATTTAATGTATTTATGCTATGTGGAGGGGCATTTTCAATATGACGTCTAAATCCAAGTTTAGATGTTTTGCAGAACACTGTCACAACCACCCTTAGGCCGGAGCTTGTCTGAATGGCACATGATAGGATCGCTGTGCGCCGCTTGGGGATGCACAAGGTTTTAGGAGACTGTAGGGTTCAAATGTCCCAAACACCAACACTTCACACTGTTTCTGGAGCTTAATAAGGACCATACTTTAATAGTACTCAGTTCAAACTCAGGGATATCTGGTTTCTCAATCACCAAAAGAAAGTTCACAAAGGAAAAGTCAAAAAGCCGAAAGCAAAATATAGTTCTCACTGCCAGAATGCTCCCAACAAAAGTTCTTAGCAATGGTCCATACTTGAAGCAAACAAACAAAACAAGGAAACAGTTCTTGAGGGCTTCTCTGTGCCCCATCGGACTCCTGCAGTGCTCTGCTCAGATTCTCACCACACCACATGCAGAGAATGGAAAAACCAAAACAGATATGTTTTTCAGCCAAAAGAGCCCTGGCTTCACCCTGCTTTGTAACACAAGGTATCAGTTTATCATAGCAACAACAAAAAAAGTAAAACTTTCCCAAACTTTTCAGGGTTGTGCTTGACTACACAGCCTGGTCCCAGGGCCACGCACTGGTCCACCAGCCTATCTCAATGCTGGCAGGAGAATGGTGCTTTATGTGCTGGAACTTCTAGTAACAATTTCCCACATTCCCACCTCAATATAACACAAAGCTTTTCCCCATGTGCAAGAGGGGGAAAACAGCAGGAAAAAGAAAACTTTCAAAAATTCTTAACCAAACTCTGGTAGCAAACAGTTTCTTATATATAAAAAAAAAAACAATCTTTTGCAAAGGTTATCAGCAGGAAAAAAATATCCAAAATAAACCAACTTTCAGACAAATGTTTAAACATGTTCTGTAGTAGCATTCACTTGCCTCAGTATATCAGCAAACTTCCATTTGATTAGGTAGGTCCATGTAAAGCTCTACCTCCATGAACTGGCATGGCAAGCTCTCCAAGTTTGTGCATATGCCCAGGGGTAAGCTTTCCAAGGTAAACAGTATGCTTATCACCATTTTGAAACATGAAATGCACATACTGTATACTTTGAAAGATCATCTGCATATTACTACATGTCATTATCAGTAGCACCTTTAAAAAAAAAAAAATCCATGCTTATATATATTTGTCAATTTGCACGTGTAAAGTTGCTTTTCACAGTGAAAACGGTGCACAACTCCTCTAAATTCACCAGTATAACCTCTGTAGAGGAAAGAAAATACAGCAAGCAGTGTGTAACTCAATCTGCATCTTAAAAAAGATGCAAATTCACCCTAGGAAGTAAACTGACTGTAAAATGCATCAAAAGAGCTTGGACTATGGAACTAGTGTAGCCCGAGAAGTAATCATTAGGAAAGGGAAGAAATTAGCCAGGAAAACAGATGCTAGCCTAAAAGCTGTGTTGTTAGTCCAGTTATATTAAACTTATATATTTTTCTTTTGGATTATTACCTGTATGTGTTTTTTTGTGATTAGTTAGTCCAGTAAAAACATACCATGCAAGGCTTGTTCACTGTCTCAGGGCTAGCTTAAACATTGACCAGACTAGGTGGTTGCCTAGAGCCGCAACTTCTGAAGGGCAGCAAAGAAAAGCTGCAGTCAACGCAAAACATTTAGTTCTGACAGCCGCACAAACTCAGAGACCCATTAGTGAGGGTTATTATATTAGTGGGCAGGAGTCATTCCTGGCTGGTTAAATCACATTCAGGGCTATCTACTGATCTTCAGCTGCACTAAACCGGAAAGCTGGTGATTTTGTGGGCATTCTGGGCTGAATCAGCACTTTTGGGGATAAGTACCGATATCTAGCATTTAACCACGTCATTTAAGCTAACACATCGGACCACATAAAACTCAGTCCTATATTTTTCTGCTGTTGCTTAGGCGATTAAGTGCAGAATGTCACACTTAACCAGAAAAGAGATAGCCAGCTGAATAAAACCTGGCTATACAATATTGGTGCCTGGACATGTCCCGGAATTGAATGTCTGGCAGCAGTTGCCAAAAAATACACTCAACCGCTGCCATTTTCCCCAAAGTGTTCTCAGAGGATATTTTTTTTTTCAGAAGGAATGAAATGGAGGTGATTGTAATTGTTGAATTTAATTCTCAAAATCTCAATGGGGGGTGAAGACTATAGGCCTAACGTTAACTGAGAGGGCTAATAGCTGAAAGTTTGTCTGGGGCTCCTAATATACTTGCACCATCCCTGTACTGACCTGCATTTTTGCATATCGAAGTGGACTGACACAGCAGCCATTCTACTGTAGATAGGAAAAGGCAGATTAAAATGATTGCAGTAACCACTGGGCCCTGCTCATCTCCACTATTGTCAGCCTAATTGAAAGCTTCCAGTAAGAAGCAGAATAGCTAAGGAAAACCACAGACACCACAAGCGCTCTGCTCTCCATGGACTAAGAGGAAGCCCAGCACAGGATCAATGGAGGAGCAGCATTACACTCCTGCTTCTGTTGCTGCTCTTTTAAAGAGTCAAACACAATGAGGGTAATTCTATAAAGAACACACTAACATTTACATAGCAAGTATGCATGTAAATGACTAGAATCCTAGTGTAGCATGATATGATTCATTTTATGGGGTATCTGAATCTAAAGAAATTATCGCTAAGAATAAAATGTATTTCTTAACCTGATATCTGAAAAACTCTAACTATCCGCCTGAAAGCCTGAACTAAAGAAGTTAAGTACAAAAGATAGCTGGGTTTGGTATCGGTGTCTAACCAAACTTTACTCTGCAAGATATGCAACCATAATAGAAGATGCAGCAGTGTTAAGCAGAACTCTATTCTCCAAACTATGAAGAGCAAACAGAGGCTGGAGTAGAACAAAAAACATAGGCCTGGATTCACTTAGCTTACCGATCGTGTTCTGACCAGTTTGTGAACACTTTGCGACCCCAACCCGATTCACTAACCTTCCTCTCGATCCGATCCGCACATGCAAATGAGGGGAAATGGCATGCAAAGTAGGCAGGCAGCGATTCACTGAAAAGAAGAAGGAACACCGACTGGGCTGGCCGATCAAAAAAGAAGCGACTGCTGAGGACCATTCGCTCATGTCCTATCCAACTGTCCTCTCTGCCGCCCTGAAATCCCAGCCCTGCAGCCCTGAAATAAAACATCTCCCTTGTGCAAAAGTGTCCTGCTCTCTGCTTCCCTGCCTTTCTGTCTCTGTGCCACTCTGATCTCTGCTGCCTTTCAAGCCTGTGGTTTTAACCCACGGGTTTAACCTGCAGGTTAAAAAAAGCATGTTCTAATCTGGCTGCAGAGTATTCTGTTCCATATCTGGCTGCCAATCCACCTCCTCCCCTTTGTTTTGACCTCACTTGTGCGGTCAGAATTGCTCTGCAGCAATCCATGAGGTCACTGTGGGGTGTGCCTCCGATTGCCTTAATTTGCATGAGGACGCGTTGTGAATCGGTCACCTGGAAAGATTTGGCCACGGATTGCCCAACAAAGTGAGATTTAGTGAATCTAGCCCATAGGGTCTGAAGCAAAAGTGTTAATTGCCTAAGCCAGTGGTTCCCAACCCTGTCCTGGAGGACCACCAGGCCAATTGGGTTTTCAGGCTAGCCCTAATGAATATGCATGAGAGAGATTTGAGTGCAGAGCTCCTCTCCCTGGACAATCTGCCTGCTTTTAAATATCAGCAGCAGTGGGAGATCAATTGCTTTTACACCTAAGCAGCAACGGGACCAACCCACCAAAAACCCACAGTCCCGGTCCTGCAAAAATATGAGCTCCACCCTCCCTGCAGTTCGCTAGGAAAATCAACTGCTTTTACACCTAAGCAGCAGCAGGACCAGCCACCACTACCAAGAGCCCTTTGCCCCGATCCAGCCAGGCATGTGAGCTCCTCCCTCTGCAGTCCAGTGGAGAGATCAATCTACCTGCTTTTAAATATCAGCAACAGTGGGAAATCAACTGCTTTTACACCTCAGCAGCAGCGGAACTATCCGCAACTACCAAGAGCACACAGACCCGATCCAACCAAGAGTGTGAGCTCCACCTCCCCCTGCAGTCCACTAGGAAGATCAACTGTTTTTTACACCTAAGCAGCAACAGGACCAGCCACCACGACCGAGAGCCCTTTGCCCTGATCCAGCCAAACAAGTAAGCTCTTCCCCCAGCATTCCGTTGGAAAAATCAATATGCTTGCTTTTAAATATTATCAGAAGTAGGAGATCAACTGCTTTTACACCTAAGCAGCACCAAGACCAGCCGCCACTATCGAGAGCTTTTGTCCCAATCCATCCAGACGTGTATGCTCTTCACCATACAATTTGTTGGAGAGATCAATCTGCCTGCTTTTAAATATCAGCAGCATTGGGAAAACAACTGCTTTTACACCTAAGCAGCAGCGGGACCATCCGCAACCACCAAGAACCCACAGACCCGAACCTGCCAGGAATGTGAGATCCGCCCCCCCTACAATTCGATAAGAAGATCAACTGTTTTTACACCTAAGCAGCAATAGGACCAGCCGCCACTACCGGGAACCCTTTGCCACGATCCAGCCAGACATATAAGATCTTCCCCCAGCATTCCATTGGATAGATCAATCTACCTGCTTTTAAATATCAGCAGCAGTGGGAGAACAACTGCTTTTACACCTAAGCAGCATTGGGACCAACCGCAACTACCAAGAGCCCATAGACCAGATCATGACAGGAGTGTGAGCTCCACACCTCTTGCAGTCCGCTAGGAAGATCAACTGCTTTAACACCTAAGTAGCAGCAAGACCAGCTGCCTATAATAGGAGCCCTTGCCCCGATCCAACCAGGCATGTGAGCTCCTCCCCCTATATCCCGTTTAAGAGATCAATCTACCTGCTTTAAATATCAGCAGCAGTAGAAAAACAACTGCTTTTACAAACAAGCAGCAGCGAGACCTACCGCAACCACCAAGAGCCCACAGACCCGATCCTGCCAGGAGTGTGAACTCCTCCCCCTGCAGTCCATTGGAGAGATCAATCTGCCTGCTTTTAAATATCAGCAGCAGTGGAGATCAACTGCTTTTACACCTAAGCAGCAACGAGACCAGCCACAACCACCGAGAGCACACAGACCCGATCCTACCAAGAGTGTGAACTCTTCCCCCCATGCAATCCGCTAAGAAGATCGACTGTCGGCTCCGGGCGGCTTTCCCGCAGAGGATAGAATCCTGCATTCACCGTGGGCCTCATCTGGGGCAGCCTCCTTGGAGCGGCTGGGGCACGGGCAGTGTGTCTGGGAGGGAATGCATGGATGGGAGAACATCGCAGGGGAGGAGCATAGGCATCCTGGGACTGTCTGCCAAGTCTCTTCCCTGAAGAAGCCCTTTCTGGAAACGTCAATCGCTCCTCCTAAACTTACTTGCTCCACTTCATCACTGACGCTGAAACCGTGGATTGAAGACAAAGTTTTATTTTATTTTTCTTTCCAGCTTATGATTTATCTTTAATCTTATCTATTGTTTTGCCTTTTGTCTTTGTTTTGTTCTATTTCTATCATTTAAATTTCTCCAGAATTCTACTGTTCAACGGCTTCCCCTTCTGCTTCTATTCCTTTCTCTCCTCTCTTCTACCTTCCAAAGTATTTAGATCAATGCTGTCTTGTTAAAATGTTTATTTTATTTTTATTTTTCCTCTAACTCTACTTTTCACTTCTCTATTACCCTCCAGGTACTTTAGTTAGATTGTGAGCCTTCGGGACAGTAAGGGAATTTTTCAAGTACCTTTCTTATTTCTAATCTTAATGTATATTTTCTGTAAACCGCTTAGAACCTAACGGATGTAGCGGTATATAAGAAATAAATTACATTACATTACATTACATAATGGAAGTGATAGGCATGCAAATCTGCTCCATGCATATTCATTAGGGCTAGCCTGAAAACCCAATTGGCCTGGTGGTCCTCCAGGACAGGACTGGGAACCACTGGCCTAAGCCATTCAAAGCTGGGATGAGACAAAAGGGATATCATCTACCTGAAACTCCCCAGTCAATGACCCTATTAAAATCCAATTAAGGCTCTGCCCAGCTAGGAAGCAAATTAGATGACATCAGAAACCAGTTTGGAAATTCCTGACTTGTGATTGGACACTATTTCTGATGTGATTGGACACTATCCCTGACTTGTGAGTGGACCTGACATCAAGCTCCTATGGTCCATAAAAAAGGGAGATTCACTGGTTTCTCAGGACCACGATGAGACAAATGGGGGACTTTTCTCAGTCAGTGTCCCTTAAATTAGAAAATGTGGATTCCAATTTAAGTCTTTTGGATAAACGATTAAATGTTATGGAGACTCAATATAATACACTTCAAGCTGTTTCAGTATCTGCTGTTAAAACATAGTAACATAGTAACATAGTAGATGACGGCAGATAAAGACCCGAATGGTCCATCCAGTCTGCCCAACCTGACTCAATTTAAATTTATTTTTTTTTTTTTTTTCTTCTTAGCTATTTCTGGGCGAGAATCCAAAGCTTTACCCGGTACTGTGCTTGAGTTCCAACTGCCAAAATCTCTGTTAAGACTTACTCCAGCCCATCTACACCCTCCCAGCCATTGAAGCCCTCCCCAGCCCATCCTCCACCAAACGGCCATATACAGACACAGACCGTGCAAGTCTGCCCAGTAACTGGCCTAGTTCAATATTTAATATTATTTTCTGATTCTAAATCTTCTGTGTTCATCCCACGCTTCTTTGAACTCAGTCACAGTTTTACTCTCCACCACCTCTCTCGGGAGCGCATTCCAGGCATCCACCACCCTCTCCATAAAGTAGAATTTCCTAACATTGCCCCTGAATCTACCACCCCTCAACCTCAAATTATGTCCTCTGGTTTTACCATTTTCCTTTCTCTGGAAAAGATTTTGTTCTACGTTAATACCCTTTAAGTATTTGAACGTCTGAATCATATCTCCCCTGTCTCTCCTTTCCTCTAGGGTATACATATTCAGGTCTTCCAGTCTCTCCTCATACGTCTTCTGGCGCAAGCCTCCTATCATTTTCGTCGCCCTCCTCTGGACCGCCTCAAGTCTTCTTATGTCTTTCGCCAGATACGGTCTCCAAAACTGAACACAATACTCCAAGTGGGGCCTCACCAATGACCTGTACAGGGGCATCAACACCTTCTTCCTTCTACTGACTACGCCTCTCTTTATACAGCCCAGAATCCTTCTGGCAGCAGCCACTGCCTTATCACACTGTTTTTTCGCCTTTAGATCTTCGGACACTATCACCCCAAGGTCCCTCTCTCCGTCCGTGCATATCAGCTTCTCTCCTCCCAGCATATACGGATTCTACGGTGATACATACTAAAATAGAATCAATGGAAAATATGAATAGAGGGAAAAATCTACGCTTAGTCAATTTCCCAATAACTCATTTATTGTCACCTGAAATTCTATTAAGGAAGTTTTTTAAAGAAGTATTGGGATTGACTAATGCCGAGAATTTTCCAATAAATAACTATTATTACATTCCCCCCAAAAAAATAGAAACTGCCCAGGAGGGGGACAATCTGGTCACTACTGAAGTAAATTTGACTGAATTTTTGGAAGACACTCAGGATGTGATTCAGAGTCGGTCCACCCTGGTGATAACATGCATGAGTGAAATAGATAAGATGTTACTAATGAAACTTTACTTTAAAAACAGGTTAACGAAATTTTGTGGTGATTTAGTTAAGATATTTCCGGATGTCTCTAGAACAACTCAACTCAGAAGAAAATAATTTTTGAAGTTAAAAATTAGAGTTTTGGCTCTAGAGGCATCCTTTTACCTGACATTTCCTAGTAAATGTATAGTTAAGTTACAAGACATTGAGTATGTTTTTTGGGACCCCGTACAATTACAACAATTTTTAATAGCAAGAGAACAGAAATGATTTTTGTTTCATCAGCAGAGAATAAGAGGAGAAATTAGAATCCCTATTAGTAAGGAATGATTCAAGGTTCGTTGGGACGAACGGAGAAATCTTCTCCTTTAAATTTGTTTGTTTAGAATTTGTAACATGTTTCCCCATAATGTGGGCTTTAAAAGAATTTTGTAAGAATGAATGATTATGGAATTGTTTTGAGAGATGTTTTCTTTTTTTCCTTGAAATAATTGGATATCGTAAATGTATTCAAAAGTATAAATAAAAAAATAAAAATAAAAAAAAGGAAGATTCACCTAAGCTCCTCCTCTTTGGATCACCGCTGGACATCTGTAACAGATCTTACTGAAATATTTAAATCTCCAAGTTCCACTAATCTGTAACTGAAGAACTTTTCTTCCAGCAAGGGCATAAACTCCTCCAGCCACCCTCTGCAAACAGACCTCCTTCACCCTTCTAACCAGAAGCAACAATAGGAAGAAAGAATATTCTTTGGATCTTTATCAGAGCGAGTTACTTTTAAGCCAGCTTAACAATATTTTATCTTGTGGCACATTTCCCCGCATTGCCTTCATAATCTTATAAGAAAACTTGCTCTGGAAAAATAAAATTTGAATTCTTCCTTAATGTTCTAAGTGTATGTTTTTGAATATTACACAGTGCAAAGTTATAGGCAGGTAATGCTATTCCCCAAATTAGCATTTAATTATACATATGTATTTATTTTTGTTATACTAACTTGTTATAGGGGCAGATATGTGCTCAGATGCCTATAAATGTCAGAAATCTGGTTATGTGCTATTCTGCAAATATGTGCATATCTTGCATAGCATGTATTTTACATGGTTGGAGTCTAGGCAGAGCATCGGTGGACTCACACATATATCTTATAGAATACTATAACATATGTGGATATCTCTAGAGTGATTGACATTCAATTGGTTGCCGCCAATATCGGTGCTGTTTAGAGAATCTGGCCTAAGTGACTTAGTGTCACAACCTCAGGGTGCTGAGATAGCAGGTCTTAACCATTAGGCCTCACCTCCACCTTCATCTAGGTGACCTCTAGATGTCTAAATCTAGGTATCCCTTTGGTTCTTGAGGGCCACCACCCAGCTGGGTTTTCAAGATTGCCACCATGAATATGTACAAGATCTATTTGCATACAATGGAAGCAGTACGTGCAAATCAATCTCATGCATATTCATGGTGGAAATCATGAAAACCTGACTGGGTTGTGGCCCTCGAGGACTATGGTTACCCATCTCTGCTGTCTAGAATTTTCCTCCAGAGGGCTACTATCTTCCAATAGAAAAAGCGTTGTGAAATTGGGTAAAAGACTCTTAAGGGGTATAACTAATGGGCAGACTGGATGAACCGTTCAGGTCTTTATCTGCCGTCATTTATTATGCAATCTAGAATAGAGGTTCTCAACCTAGTCCTCAGGTCACTCCCAGCCAACTGGGTTTTCAGGATATCCACAATAAATATTCATGACATTTATTTATGTGATTTGGTATGCAATCATTCAGAAGCCATCAAGCTGATAAACAAACTTCACAAATCAATGGAACCAACAAGTAAGCATATCCTAATAACATATAGTCATAGCAAAGGAGAATGTGTAGTAGAACAATTAAATATACCATAACACCTACAAACACAAAAGAAGAAGGAGCTAAATCCAGTAGCGTACCTAGGGGGGGCATGGGGGGTGGTCCGCCCCGGGTGCACGGGCCCAAGGGGGTGCACAGCTGGCCTGCCATTGCCGTCATCAGAAAGAAGCCGGCGCCAGTTCTCCCTCCCTCCGAATTCGCTCTGCTTCGTTTCCCGTGGGCCGACAAACTATAGCCGTCCGACATCAATTCTGATGTCGGAGAGGACGTTCTGGGCCAGCCAATCACTGCTTGGCTGGCCCGGAACGTCCTCTCCGACGTTAGAATTATCATTGGAAAGCCAGAGTTGGTCGGCCCGCGGGAAACGAAGCAGGGCGAATTTGGCGCCGGCCTGTTTCCGATGGCCAGTGGCAACCTTTCCCCAGCGGTGATGGCAGCATGGTGGTGGTGGCGGCGGTGGCATGGGGGAGGGCAGGGAGAAAGAAAGGGGGGGAGACAGGGAGCCAGAAAGAAAGAAAGGGGGGCAGGGATCCAGAAAGAAAGAAAGGGGGTGACAGGGATCCAGAAAGAAAGAAAGGGGGCAGGGTGAAAGAAAGAAAAAAATGGGGCATGGGGAGAGAGAGAGAAAGACAGACATAGAGAAAGAAAGGGGGCACGGAGAGAGAGAGACAGACATACAGAAAGAAAGGGGGCATGGAGAGAGAAAGAAGGGGGCAGGGTGAAAGAAAGAAATGGGGCACGGAGAGAGAGAGAGAGAAAGACAGACATACAGAAAGAAAGGGGGCATGGAGAGAGAAAGAAAGAAGGGGACAGGATTAAACAAAGAAAAAGTTTGGAGAGGGAATGAAGTCTGGAGGAGAGGAAGCATACAGGAGGCTGAAAGAAGGGAAGAAATATTGGATGCACAGTCAGAAGAATAAAGTGCAACCAGAGACTGATGAAATTACCAAACAAAGGTAGGAAAAATGATTTTATTTTCAATTTAGTGATCAAAATGTGTCCGTTTTGAGAATTTATATATGCTGTCTATATTTTGCACTATGGGCCCCTTTTACTAAACTGCAATAGCAGTTTTTAGCACAGGGAGCCTATGAGCGTCGAGAGCAGCGTGGGGCATTCAGCGCAGCTCCCTGCGCTAAAAAACGCTATTGCGGTTTAGTAAAAAGGGAGGGAGTATATTTGTCTATTTTTGTATAGTTGTTACTGAGGTGACATTGCATAAAGTCGTCTGCCTTGACCTCTTTGAAAACCCGTAGAATATAAATGATAATTAACATTTTCTCTGCGTACAGTGTGCTTTGTGTTTTTAAAATGTTATTGTTGGTAGATCATTTTGACTTGGCCACGAAGGTAAGGGAGGGGAGGGAGGGGAGCTGCTGAAAGACATCTAGTAATCCTTGCAGGCTTGACTGTGCAGGGAATTATTTTTGTAAAATCATGTTTTGTTATGTGACTAGCATTATTTAGATTTTAATTTCTATGAATGAATAGAATGAAAATGATATAAAATTACTTGCTTGTTTTTTATGTGTGTGCGCTGAAGGAAAGTGGAGAGAGAGTGGGCTGAGGACGCTGAAGGGAATGGGGAAGAGAGAGTGGGGAGAAGACGTTGATTTATAAATTGACAATTGTACAGAATATTGTTTCTTTTTATATTTTAATATAATAAGTTCAATATAAAGCAATTCAAGGCTTGTGTGGATGGGATCAGGTGGTTTGTGGGGATGGGGACCGAGCTTATGGGGATTAGTCCAATAAAATAGTATTTTCTTATTTCTCATTATTTGTTTTATTTTTATTTGTTAATTTGTAAAGTGGTGATTGTTATGTATCAGTTTTTTCAAATTTACATCTACTGTCTTTATATTTTGCACAGTATTAGAGGACATGTATTACTGTTTTTGTGGTGTTGCATTGTATGCAGAGTCTGGTTTCTTGGCAGTTCAGTTTAACTTTTGTCTACATATTTTTAGTTTGTGATTATTCCATATTGGGCAAAGGTGTATCTGTCTGTGTGCATGAAAGGGACATGGCTTTCTGATAGCATCGACTGTACAGGATCAATTGACTGTGCAGGATCTGGTTTGTTTAGTTTTACAATGTATGTGTTGGTGTTCTAGTGCTCACTGCAGTGTTTAAGATGCTGCCTTTTCCTAGGTACACTCTTGTTGTGCGATATGTGGATTATTACTAAAAATCATATTTTTCATATAGATGGGGGGAGGGGTGTCAAAAAATGATGGGCCCCGGGTGTCACATATGCTAGGTACGCCACTGGCTAAACCTAAGCAAAAACAAGGAAATATTAAAAATTAAGACACCATAGAAGCAAAGGCTCATCCAAACAACCAGGTTTATAAAAGAGATTTAAACTTTACCTGAAAGGATTCAAAGTGGATTTCCACTGGAAGCAAATTCCATAGGAAGGGGGCTACACAATCAAAACCAGAATCTCGGGAAGAAAATTTTGTAAACAGTGCCTAAATCATCCAGTGCCTAGAAAAATGGCACCAGCTATGTGTCAATCATGCTTTGGTACCGTTTACTGAATCGCACCCAGTGGAGCCTATGGAAACACTTAGGCACCGGAAATGTAGGGCAGGATTTTAAAAGCCTACATTTCAGGTGCCTAGGATTTTGGAGAATCACGCTTAGTGGTGCCTAAGTCACGCTCTGCCCATAAAAACACCCATTTAGGCATTAAGTGTCGCTAAGTGCTACCCTTTATAGAACCGGGTAGACACCTATTAATTAATTTGTTTTTCAATTATTGAAGCTAATAATGGGATTTTGTCAATTAAGGCCCTTTTTAACTAACCCATGGTAGAGGTTTCTGCCAAATGCTCCATTCATTTATGCTCTTAGCTGTATGCCCCACCCACGTACTGTCCAAACTACAGCCGTGTCTATGCCCACCTTCAAAGTACACCCATCACATTTAGGCACCTTTATATAGAATAATAGCACTTAACCAGAATTTTGGCATTTGCATACATGCATACTTTGGCACCCACTTTATTGAATATCACCACCCCCCCCCCTCCCTCACAATGCACACATTTATTCCAGTACATCTCCACTCAGTTTTTTCTTTCTCATCACTTTTCCTTCATTATTTCACTTCACAGAAACAATGGAATAAAGAAATGATTGGCAGATAAGGACATCTTCCCACTGCCTGACCCGCTGCTGCACAGCAGACACTACCTGATCTTTGTCTCTGCCTTTATTGATGTGTCTACCACCCACCCTGTCATCACCTTCCAGCTCCGCTCATCCCCGTCTGCTCTTGAGGGGGTGACACTCTGTGAAGGTACTGCAGGTGCCCATCTGTCCCTGCAAGCAGACTTGCTGAGCGTCCCAGTTGTTTTAGAGATGAAGCCAGCAGAAAAGCAGTCATGCTTACAATTCAAACTCCTCTGTGAGCGTATTCACTCTGCAGCTCCTTGGTATCTCTCCTCTGGCCAGTAGCGTAGTAAAGGGGGTGCGGGAGGGCGGTCCACCCTGGGTGCGGTCTTCGTAAGGGGTGCAGGCACCTATCTGCCTCATTGCCCCCCCCCCCACTCCTTCCTGACCTCCCTGCCACCCACATGTGCCCCTTCCCTCCCCTCATACCTCTTTCATTTTCCCTGCGCAAACAGCATTATGAACTCGTCCATGTCAGTGTTGCCTCTCTCTGATGTCACTTCCAGACCCCGCATCTACTGTAGGTCATGACGTCAAGGGGACAGCCGACATGATGCGGGCAACAAGTTTGTGCTGTTGCTCACGCCTGGAAAATTAAAAAAGTATAGGGGAAGGGAAGGGGCACATGTGCAGCAGGTGGGGGGGGGGTAGTCAGGAAGAAGCAGTGCAGCACCACTCACCCTTGCTATGCCACTGCCTCTGCCATCTTTCCCCACGCTTCCCCCCCTCCCCCCAGGCACTCCATTCATCAGATAAGTCTCCCTTATCTGTACCCTTCTGCTCTACAGCCAATTCCAGACTCCATCCCATTTACCTTGCTTCACCATATGCCTGGAACAAACTGCCTGACTCGATACATCAAACTCCGTCTCTGGCAATATTCAAGTCCAGACTCAAAGACCACTTCTTTGAAGATGCTTTCAATTCCAAACTCCAACCCACCTTCTAAGCAACAACATCTATCTTGCAATTCTTGACTAGATTGTAAGCTCTTTTGAGCAGGGACTCTCTCTTCTATGTTTTGATGTACAGCTCTGCATATGCCTAGTAGTGCTATAGAAATGATTATAGTAGTAGTAATTAACTGAATCTGCATATCAGTGCCATCTTACTGCAAGGAGGAGAGATGAGATAGATGGATGAGAAAGGCACATGAGAGTCCGGGAGCTACCCAAACAAGCACATGCACATCTCTCCACTTCTGGTAAGGGATTGTGTACAGTATTCTATGTACTGTAGGGAGTTGGAGAATGTCATCATTAAGGACAGAGATGAGTGGATGCAATTGATTGTATCCTCTGAGGGCTTTATTTTCAAGAGCCATGCCACTGTAGCTTCTATGTGTGTCTATTTCACATGTGTCTTTGTATGTACATGCACTTTTTGGGATGCTCAACTCTGCAGTGTATGTCTGTATATCTCTGTTCCATGTAGAATTATGTCCCTATAGACAATGTAAATGGGGACAAGTAGATTTTCCTTCCATTAAAGAATCTGGATGAGTGGAAGAAGAGACAGGGATAATACAGTATAATTCTTTTTGGTTTCATTATTTTTAAAAGTCTTTCACTCTCTCAAGCTCTGTTTGCTATTAAGGCCAAGAATAGAACATAGGAGAACTTAAGTCAAAACAGTTGACCATGTTGAGTAAAGGGTACAGATACTTTCCAGCCAATATTCAACCAGTGGCAGTCAGCATTTTTATGCCTGCTGCCGGCTTTATTCCTGGATATTCCTGGCACCAGCACTAAATATCCGGGTTTTAGGACAGCCACTAAAGTTTATGGGCCTCATTTTAAAAAAAGATAGACATCTAAAAGACAGCATAAGCCAGTACTTGGATGTCTTACTAGTCAAAATGTCCAAGAGGGCATTCTCAAAACAGACTTTCTAGACGTCTTTCTGGTTGTTTTGGGCGGGCTTAGGGCTTGGATGCTCTGCAGGGATAATCAAACCCTATAAAAATAAATGGCCAGGGCTTTTTTAGACGTTTGATGCTAGACCTGTTTTAAAAGCATCTAAATGCTAAAAAAAAGTGCCCAAACTGACTAGATGACCACTGGAGGGATTAAGGCATGACCCCCTTACTCCCCCAGGGGTCACCGACTCCATTCCACCACCCAAAGGTATGAAACCTCCCCAGTGCTGTCCAGCATGTATGACAGATTCACATGGCTCACATACTTCAGCAGAGCAGAGGGTCATTCTAATGCAGGGGTCTCAAAGTCCCTCCTTGAGGGCCGCAATCCAGTTGGGTTTTCAGGATTTCCCCAATGAATATGCATGAGATCTATGTGCATGCACTGCTTTCAATGCATATTCATTGGAGAAATCCTGAAAACCCGACTGGATTGCGGCCCTCAAGGAGGGACTTTGAGATCTCTGCTCTATCGGTTATTGCAGTGAATATCACATTAAAAGTTCCGGGTACAGATGTCACTATAACCTGTTTATATTGTATGGTGAGCCCTCCAAAACCTACTGTACCTACATAAAGATGACACCTGCAGACATAAGGGGTATTCTTGTAGTGTACAGGTGGGAACAGTAAGTTTTGGGTGCGTTTTGGAGGGCTCACCATACAATATAAGCAAGTTATACTAACATCTATACCTGGGACTTTTAATATGACATTCACTGCAGTAATGCTTAGAGTGGCCTTCTGCTGTACTCAGGAATGCTCAACTGTCTGTGACAGTTTGCTAAGAATGCTGGCTGTTTGGAAGTCAGAAAAACTTGCTTTTTGTGCGTTTTTCATGTGAATGTCTTTATATTCGAGAATGGCCAAAAAAGATAGATGTACTAAGGGCCCAAACGTCTAGATAATTTATTTTCAAACAAAAAAGATAGATGTCTTGCAGTTTTGAAAATTTTCTCTACTGGATTTCTGGACGTCTTTCCCAAAAGGGCCAAACTCAAACTTGTGGACATCCTATTGAAAATGCCCCTCCACATGATTGAATGCAATATCCAGTCCATGACTGCATAAGCTAACCATCTAAAGACAGGACTGCTGTTTATGTAGCCCAATTGAAGCGGTTATCTTATGCCATCATGCTAAATATCTGTGCTTAACTGTATAAGTTCCAACTAAGCCCCAGAACACCCGCAAGTTTGCTGTTTCGGCGCAGGTGCTAACTGTACATGTTCAGCAGCGCTAACCAGTTAAGGGCCCCCTTTTACAAAGCTATTGTAGTGAATCTCGGTGTGGCAAATGCAAAAAAGCCCAAAGGAATTGAATGGGCTGCTACCGTGGATTTGTAAAAGGAACCCTAATTGTCGCTGCATATTGGCAGTTAGCCATAGCCTCTTCTGTCTGCTTTGTTTTGAATACTAGTAGGTTTGTGCCCAGCTTTGGTGATAGTTTAGATACTTTTGATGAATTATGTATTTTCTACTGGAAGGTTTAGGTCTCTCAGCTCTCCCTACAAATAGATTATTTCCCAATCAGAAGCAAAAATATTCCTAAAAATATCTGACACTTGTGCTTATTAGAATCCTAATACAGAAGGTGGACTCCAGGTATTTAAAACATGTTTTGTCTAATTTTATTTATTTGTTCATTTTTATAGCCCATCCTCCCCAGAAAGTCAGAATGGGTTACAATAAAATAAAATAAAAAATAAGGTACTTGGAAGTTCCCTAACTGTCCCGAAGGCTCACAATCTAACTAAAGTACCTGAGAAAACAATTATTAAATAGTAAAGATATAATAATTCAAATAATAAAAATAAAATCCTTTAAACATATTCAGATAGGAAAGATAGAGATAAAGACAAGAGTTGTACATCCCAACAAGTATTCAGTATTTTTATCACCAAAGCGCAACAGCACCTTAACTATAACCAAAATGTGAAGGTTTCATGTGTCCATAGTTCTAACAAAACAGACAATGAAAACCAGAGTCCTGCAGCCCTCAATTTGCACCTAAACCTTTGTTCTATGTTTGCAAAGTGACCTGTTAAGTAACAAATTGAGCATCATTTCACAGTAGCTGCCCAAGTACATAAAAATTAACATCATTCAGTCAAGGAAGAGACTACTTCTGTTCTACTAAAGTGAACAAGAGTGAAAACGTATTAGTCTTCAAAACATCAGCTTGCCTTGTTTAGAATACTTATGTGTTTCTGGTTTGGTCTTATTACTATTCTTTTTTAAAAATTCTAATACATGGGTGAAAGTGTATGTTTTGGATCGTTGCCACATCTTCTGTTTCAAAAAAATTTGAGCCCATACTTGTACCTTTTTTTTTGGGGGGGGGGGTTGGTTGGTTTCCTTTCCTTTTTTTTGCTTTTTTATTTAACACTGGGAGAAACTCAGCATAATAAAAGCATGAATTTATTGCTGCAGTTCCTAATTTTTTTTTTCTCTGTGCCTAATGCCTATCTCCAATGTCATAGGTGCTCAGCCAATAAGAGCAGGTTGCCTAGAGTTGGTGCCTGTATTTTGTTCCCATTTTTTTTTTTTTTTTTTTAAGTTCAAATATTTTTAAGCAAACCTAGAGCTACTAGTTTACATTTTTGGTGAACTTTTAACGTGTTGTTCTTTCCTGTGCTTCCTGCACCTTCTTGGAAGCTCATACCTTCTTGGCACCAGAATATTCTGGACATTTGGGGAAACCTACAGAGGCCCATGGAAGTGAAGAAGGGGTTTTGTGCTTGAATGATGTTCCTGGTAGCAGAAGCTCCTGTTTTGCCTGCCAAAATTGTCTTTGGCACTCTCCCACCTCTGACCTTCCATCTCACAGGGAGAGCCCCTGTTTTTCTTACTGCCAAGCCTGCCACTGTTCTGCAGCTTTAAGAATCAGGAGAATGTGGCGCGGTGGTTGAATCTACAGCCTCAGCACCCTGGGGTTGTGGGTTCAAATCCCGCACTGCTCCTTGTGACCCTGGGCAAGTCACTTAATCCTCCATAGCCCCAGGCACGTTAGACAGATTGTGAGCCCACCGGGACAGACAGGGAAAATGCTTGAGTACCTGATTGTAAAACCGCTTAGATAACCTTGATAGGCGGTTTATAAAATCCTAATAAACTTGAAACTTGATTCAGGAGTTCCTGGGACCAGAACCAGAACTAACCCAGTTGCTGCCCGGCATTGTGTATGGAGAGCCACTGCACCCCAGAGAAACCCAAGGGAAAGAGAAGGATTTTTATGTAAGCAGGTCCATTGCATCCAGGCTTCAGCCCTTTTTCATTTAAAGGACTAGTTAGATCTAAGGCAGAGGGGGAATTTCATTTACTGTTCCAGCAAAGCTATATACAGTACATGTAGCAGATCCTTTACAAGGGGGAGATGAAAAGTTCTCAGCCCAACCAAGAAGAGAAAGACAATCAACGATCTGAGACAATGTCAAAACAGAATTTTTTTTCCTGCAAATTGGCACTTAATGAAATAAAGTGCCAATTTGCACTCTTTTCTGCTACAGTGGCAAAATAACACTCAGAATTTAGGAAGTTGGTAGGCTGGGCTGAGAATTTTTCGGCACCCCTTGTATATCTGACTATTGGGAGTTAACATCATTGCTGGCTGTGTTTTCCCATCAAGGTAGTACAATATATAACTGTAAGATCTATAACTAAAGGAGCAGTCTTTTAAAAGTAGTTCTGAGCTGGGGAGGAGAACGGGTGTAAATAGTTGGCCCTATGAACTGACTTGTTTTTGGACTTGCTTCGTCAATTGAAAGCAAAAGTAAAGTCGTAGAATATTTCCAATGATTCGACAGTCTGAGGCTCAGCTTGTCTTGCCCCTCAAGTTAATCTTGGTCCTAAATAGATAAAATTTTGTGTCCCCTTCATCCCACTATCCTGGGCAAGTACTAACCCACTTTAATAAAGAGGGGGGCTTACATTTGGTTTTTGTTGGGGTGGGGACTTGGGAGGGGGGGGGAGGGTGTAGCACTGTGCTGCTATTTGCTTGGCTCCCTGATAAAGGCATCACTAGAGCACCTGGTAGGTGGAAGTAGGGTTTCTCAGAGAATCAGAAGCAGGTCCAGTACAAATTACGAGGCCCCACAGTATTAGAATTCATAGGCAAAGGCAGACGTTAAGCTGTAGAACTATTCAAACTTGTTTATAATTAACCCCCTTTCACAAAACCGTGATGTGGATTTTAGTGCCGAGCACGGCAGTAGCAGCTCTGACGCTCATAAAATTCCATGGCTGTCGGAGCTGCTACCACCATGGCCGGCGCTAGAAACTGCATTACGATAAATAAAATAACAATAATCAAAATGTATTTGCATGCTCAGTTAAAGATAGATCAATAGATCTATCTAGAGAAGTCAGCTTGGCTTCTCTGGTTTTGTTTTGTGTTGGAGCAGCCATGAAAGAGTGGTTGGCATCCTGATTGGTGTGTGGAGCAGGGATTAGAGCTACAGCCTCAGCACCCTGAGGCTGTGGGTTCAAATCCCTCACTGTTGCTTATGACCCTGGGCAAGTCACTTAATCCTCTCATTGCCCCAAGTACACTAGATAGAGTTTGAGCCCACCAGGACAGATAGGGAAATCTGATAAAGTACCTGAATGTAAACCACTTAGGATATAAGTGGTTTATAAATAAATACTTTGATAGATGTATTTATTTTAGGTATTTACCATCTATCAAAGTTATCTAAGTAGTTTACAGTTAGGTACTCAAGCTATCTGTCCTGGTGGGCTCACAATCTATCTGACGTACCTGTAATGTACTTGTAGACATGTGCTAAACAGAACCAGAACTTCTGGATCCCTAAAAGTATTGTTTGTACCTGCTGTGACTAGAAATTGCAAGCAAAGTTTTTATTATAATGTGCCCAGAGATGTACATAAAAGTGGTTTACACCCGACCTCATACAGGACAATAAAAGTCTTTTCTGTTCTAAGACTTCACCTATTACACCATTGTTTTGGTACTCCAACTAAAAGGCTTTACAATGCATACCTCCACGTTAATTCATTGGTTTTTTCGGCATGATTTTTGCACTTTAATACATTTATTTATTTTATTAGTTTTTTTAATTTTTTTTTTAAATCAGTTGCAGCAAATTACTATAAGCGTTCAGTTTTTCAGCGATCCAATTTTATTAGGATTTACGATCATTTGTGTCGCGTCTCCCTAGAGAAATAATGCTTTGATTAATGTAATCCTGGGCTGGGATCCGCCACATGCCCCTCTCCCAGGAGAAGAGCCCCTGTTTGGCAAACAAAAACAGAACAGCAACTCTTACAATCTGCATCCACCTTCTGAAAGGGGAAGGGGGGAAGGAGGGACAGCACACATGCACACGCTAGCAAACACAATGGGGATAATTTCTAGACCACGTGAAGCCTCGACTGCTTACAATGGCCCTAATGCAACGTGGGTTGGGCAGTCCATCCCCTCCCATCTCCCCAGCACACACCAGCCGAAGCAACACACGGGACGGTGCCCGACTTCCCTTTGAAAGAGGGGGGAAGCTCTGTGGGCTCTGACTCCCAGGTCTCTCAGCACTGTGTCCATGTCCTTTTGTTTCTCCCTGCAGGCTGATGGCTTCTGACTGCTTTCTTCCCAACACCCCCCCCATCCCCATTCAATCCTCTCTAGCACCAGAGGAGAAGCCTGTCACTGCCAGCCAAGCTTTCTGACTCCTCTGGGGCCTGTATCTCTCCAGCTGGGGCAAAGTTACACGGGAATCAGGGTCAGAGAGGTGACAAAAGCGTCAGGAGCAAACAAAAGCTGGTGTCTGCAGTTACTGAAAAAAAAGGTATTCCCTTAAAATAAGGTGACATTTTTATTTGTTTGTGAAAGGTACAGTATTTTCACAGTGAGAGACAAATGTCTTCAAATGATCAGAATTATGTATTCTTTCTCCTTCTTGGGACTAAGGACTCTGCCTGCATGTCTCCTTTCTTCCAGGTTATTATATGATCCTGGTCAAAAACCTAAAATACTATTGTTCTAGCTGGTGGGATGCAGTCTAATAAAGTAGGTTGAAGCCCAAACTGCCAAGCTGCTCCCAAGAACAATGGAAGTTTAGGCTGTATGGATCACAATCATCATTGCTACCTTTGACCCTATATGAAAGTGCTATGGCCTCCTCTTTGTCGTAGAGTATTCTCTCAAGGAGGGGAACAGCATAGATCGGTAGGACCCCAACCATCCACCTCCCTTACAAATGAACAGTAAAAGTCTGGAGCAGAAACAAACGCAAATCTAGTTCGAACTGTGTGCACACGTTGCTCCAAACGCATTTTGTGCAGAAAGCCAATAAGCAAAAGATACTGTTATATGTATTAATATTTTCTTCTGATATGGTCTCCCTGTATACTGTAGTTTAAAAATAAAAGGCAGAGAACCACACCAGGATGAAATGATCTAGCATGAGTAAATGGAGTGTATCTGTTCATATTTTAGCCCAGATAAAATTGCATAGGGGACATGCCTGTGATCTGCAGAAGCCGGTGCCAGATTGAGATGCTGGGAGATTTCTTCAGATTACCAATTTTTTTGAAACCACAGTATCGAACAAGGACGTCTAGAAGTTTAAAAACCAGCTGCCACAAAAGAAGGGGAGACAAGCAGAATGCCGGCCCTCATTTTCCATAGTGGGGGGGGGGGGGTGAGAGACCGAGACTGCAGTAGGGACATGTGCTCCAGAGCAAAGGTTTGGGGCCTCCAGACAATCAGAGCAGTGGAGAGAAAAAAAAATCGAGTCCAGTCTTTCCGGGACCCCAGAATGAGCTGAAATGAAAAGGCCCACGCAATTTTTTTTAAACGGCTATTGTTTTGCATGTTCCACAGGACACACAGTGGGAAGGGACGAAGTGTGTTAATGAAGGGGGGATAGCGAGCATGTGCGCATTTGTGTGGAATCCCCCCCCAAAAAAAAAAGAGCAGCCTAAAGGTTGACCTAGTTATTTGCATCGAGCTCTCAGACAATAGACAAGTTCAAATATCAAAATAATAATAATAATAAAGACAAGAGCTGCCAAATGAAACGACCTGGTTCTTTTTGGGCTACCTTAGTTATTAAAGATTCCATGCAGTGAGAGGGGAGTCCAGCATCTGTAATGAATAAATAAAGGCTTCTGACTGCTGCAGTGCATATGGCCAGCTTTAATAAAACTCTACAAAAATGTATTGGATTAAGAGCAGAGAGCGCTACGTTAAAACAACAGACTGATTCTCAGAGCCTAGTTATCCTAGACAAAGATCGCCGTTATTCAAGTTACTGGTATGAATTCCTGGGAGCTTAGCTGGTGGTTGGAAATGAGCTTTGTAATATGTGCGAGGTGTCTGCATTCCACTCAAGCAATAGACAGATTACACCATAATTGGGGCTTTTCATTAATGTACACCTTAGGTGCACACCAAGCACTACATAATCTAGGTGCTGTTTTGAGCTCTGCTTAAGCGCAATCACCTATATACATTATTTTCTGTTTATTAGAAAAGCGGGGGAGGAAAGGCCGAGGGCGCATCTGATTAAATATGCTGATTTAATCCCAGAATTCTGTTGTTTTTATTGATTAACCTTATTGTAAATAATTAAAAATATTAATTGCCTCTATCCCCCGCCCCCCAGGTAGATATCTATCATAAATATAGAGCTTTCTGTGCTCAGGAGGTCCTGGTAACCTAAATTCACTGCACTTCAAAATATTTTTTTTAAGAGTAACTTGAACCAATGAGATCGGGTGCAGTGGGGAGACAAAACTTGCCTTAGACCTGATGATGAGCAAGCCAACGTCCAATGTTTGAGTTTCAAATGTTCATTTATTGTATCTTATTGTGGTAAAAGAGATCTTTCTCCCTCCCACCCGTAAGAGTCTAAGAACAGAGAAATGAAACGAATACAAGCGGTGATGTGCTCAACATTGATGACGATTTTAAGAAAAAAGCGCCTAGTTGTGATTATCGCGATACTTAAGCACGACAATCGCGATCCTGTCCAGTTGCAATAATAGTTTCGAATCTACAAACTTCCTTTGCAATAAACTTGTTGCTCACGTTCCTGGACATGATTTCGTTGATAAACCTTGGCTCGGATGTCGAGATCTACCAGAGCCAAATAAGTTAGAAGAGGTTATTTTAAAAGAGCTTCATTTTTTGGGAGAGGGGTGGGGGGAATCCTTCCATTTAAAAACAGAGACAAAGGGGCCAGGAGTAATATAAAGTACAACTTCTCAGACACAGGATGTTAGTCACTATGGTAAAATAGGCCAAAAGCGTCTCTTTTCCCAAGTAATGACAGAAATCCAAGATTATAAAACAACTGTGGGGAAAAACACGAGAAAATGTATCCCACTGTTTTTGGTTATTGTAAAGGCATTAAAATGTGAGTAAATGGCCAGTCCCCGCATTTCAAGGTAACTCCTAAAGCGGCTGTACCCTGGCTTCCAGCAAGTAGGAACAGAGGATTTTTTTTTTTTGGGGGGGGTGGTTTGTTTGGAGTGTGTTTTTTTTTTTTTAATCCTTCTTTTGCGATATGTTCTCTATTGAACTTAGAGGTGTTGCATGATTTTGTAATACGTTGAAAGTCGTTCCTGCTAAACATTATTATTCGATTAATGAAAATAGCTTTGTAATTTGTAGCATATCTCTAACCTTGAAGAAATTGCATTCCCTGCTCTTGTTTATCCCTCGCAGAGGGTTTTAAAGGAGCTTTCGTTGCACTTTGCGCGTGTGCCACACCTGATGCATAATGTATTTTTAACTTTTAGATCCTTAGGAATTAACTAAGGCAAGAAGGCAAGGTTTACATACTTCTAGTTTTACTAAACAAATATTTGGAATATTTATATCATTATCACTTCATGACTAAAGTCATACTATTATTTATTGAAAAAGACAATCCTATCTTTTGTTTTATGAAAAAGCTTTCCGCTCTCTAAAATTGCAACGAACATGAAATAAACACAGACGCAAATTTTTGTATTGTTTTGTGCTTTAAAACAATGTCTTTATTTTTGCTATTAGTAGTAGTAATAATAAGTGTTTCCCATTGCAATTAAAATCTTTATCACTCCTTTTTTTTCCCCTAAGGCTGCAGAATGTGTTGGCGCTTTACAGAAACTTCCCGACTTTTGGAATAACTGCTAACTGCTGTATTTGCAAAAATGAACTCATCAGATTCTCTTTGTTTGTCAAACGCTGCATGCCAAAGTGTATCTGGCCTACAATTTGCTTTGGAGAGGGTGTCAGCATACGTTTATCATACATTTTCTCCACCTGTGTACATTCTAACATATGTACGCCTAAATAAAATACTACTCTGATGTGTCACTTATAAAATAAAGAGATACAAATATGTATATGCAGTTATACGTTTTGGGACATTTTACTTCTGACACCTTAAAAGTAACAGAATTACGTTTCTTCTAGTGAAGATTGATTTGCATTTTACTCACCAAATCAATCTGTGAGCCACGTCAGGGCGCCCCCTGCTGCCCAGTAACAATTTGCATGCTCCTGACAGCCCTTCAGAAGTTTATTTTGTCACTAAACCGTATCATATAAAATTAACGACAATCAATAAAATTAGCTTATATGTTTCAACTGTAAAAGTCTAAAACAAAATGAAGCTAGTTTTAGTGAAGCTGGAAAGCCCCGTTTTGGCTTCCTTCTCTTTGGCTGAACTGGAGTCCTTTTATCTAAAGCCCAGTGCACAAACATATAGCTTAATGTGACTTGTGTTCTTGCTTTTATTTCTTTCTCTATGGCAACCAATATGTTCTGCTCAGAAATGTTCCCCCATCAACGAAACAAATGATCTTCAGGGAGAGGCTCTATATGGCATCTGTTCCAATAGAGCACACCGAGTTAACCGGGGGGGGGGGGGGGGGCAGAAGAGGAAAAAAAACTGGGCATACCCACAAAATGTACAAAATGAGAGATTATCTCTCCCCCCTCTCCTCTCTTCCTTCCATTCCAAAAAAGTGTAACTTCTTGTTCTGGGGTTTGTTTGGATTTTTTTACTGATCTGGGCATGCAATCGTTTCCAAAGAAGTTTAACGAATTTTGCAAGAAAGTGCGTTTTAAAAGACGCGTTTTGTTTTCCCTAGAAAGTGGAATGGCATATAAATCTAACAGAGAATGTTTGTTATTGTTAAAGTTAATGTAGCTTGAAGTTTACAGGAGGGTCCCTCTGGCCTGCTGACTTCTGTCCTATAGACTGAGGAAACGAGAGCCTGCCATTGCGGAAGAGATGCGCCATGCAATTAAGTAAAATTCACTGGCAAGAGTTTTAAGAAATAAGAAAAAGATTGTGTCAGAAAATGGGGTGGGCTGAGGGGAAAAGAAGTGAAATCTGGTTGGCAATTCTGGAGCTCTAGCCTCCTTTGAGAACGAGATGGAGGGCTGTCCTGGCTCGTTTTTGATTGATTAGACTCGTTTTTTTGATGGACTTTTACTTCAGAGCTCGTTCCTAATTACGGTATGAACCCTCCAGCACACTACTGCCAGCTCAGCCTTCCTCCTCTTCCTCCCAGCGCTATTCGGGTTAATTTCACCTCGGGCTCCTAGCAGGATGCCTTTTTCCTCCCGAAACCACACCACTTTTAAACGCAACGCTGCGTTCCTTCTCCCACCTAGTCACCGAATCAGATCTTCTCCAAGCAGAGTTTGAAAACAATAAATATTTATGACTTTACAGTTTCTGTGATCTGTACCGGGTGTGGGTCTTTCCTGTCAGTGCTGCACGTTTTAGCAACGTCTACAAAACCGAAATTCGTTATAGGAACCATTTAGATCTCCCAGACTTTCTGCCTTGAGCTGTGACTCTTTTCTCTGATTTTATGCAATATTTCCTTCATGCTTTTCTGATTGTTATTATTAATGTTAGCCAGCTTGCTTCTTTCCAGAGAGCCGTTAGGCGACCGCCTTAAATTTCACGACTAAATTGCAGCAGACTTCCTAGAAAAGCATATTAGGGTACATAGGAGGGGGGGATAAAAGAACAAGAAACATAACTTACCAACTCCGAGGATCAGAGGAAAAAAAAAGTTTTGGTTTGGGCTTTTAAGAGGCTGATAGGAAAAATCATTTTCTCAACTCCAACGAAACGAACATCCAAAGATTTCCCTTTACACTGACTCCACTAAGCCCAGCTCTCCACTAGTCTATTATTTTCACCAAAATATATGAAAATTTATGCAAATGGAAATCAGCACTAACTGTTCTCCCCTTGTTATACTTTGGATTTTTTTTTTTTCGCAGACAAAACAATCACACGCTGCAACGCTGGGGGAAGGGGAGGGAGGGATTTAAACCCATATAAAAAAAAAAAAAACTTCAAAACAAGTATGTATTTATTGTGCCCGCTCTGTACATCGGGTTAATTTTTTATTATTATTATTTTATGATTATTTCGTGATAGAAAATATAGATCCGTTTGAGGAGGCGCTGCAGCGTTTCATCAGGCCACCTGAGACGGCTTTTGAAAGCGTGTACTGTGAAATCCATAGCAGTAATTTAGACAAAATCCTCACTGTATATTAATGAAAGACGGCCCCCATGGCACCGTTCCTATCCTCCCCATTCAGTGTAAACAAAACCACGAGACTGACTCGGTTTTTGAGCTTGATCCAAGCAAAATCGACTGGAAAGGAAAACAAGAAGTCCTGGCACCGACTATTCAAATGTTTGCACCTGGAGGTTTTTGACTTATTCAATGAAGAAGTGCATACATGATTTATTCAATGTGTGCATACATGATTTCAGTGTGTGCATACATACGTGCATGCATACATACATACCATAAGGGTAGAATATTTATATAATTATTAATCTGTGCACCCCATAGGACAGTAATGATTTTTCGCAAGACCTCCCGAAGGTAATATCTTTGCTTGTGAGAGCAAGAGCTGAACGTGGTCCTAAGCAAATTCTACCCGGCTACCCAGTTACTGCAGAGCCCCTGTTGGGATGGGGTTCGTGGTTCCAGACAGAATTCACTGGGACTGATTCTGCGGAGAGATTCTTATGAAGAAATACGTGAGACTTCGTATTTTAAAGTGCATACACCGTTCAATGTATTGAATAATAGATAGATGCTCTCTTTATGTAAGCAAGAGTGGCAAACTCTTACGCTTTCATGACGTGCCTTTGGTATGCATGTATAGACCATATATAAAGCACACACATAATTGGTACACAATTAATGATGTATAAGAAGTATATACATATCGCCCACAGTACATAGATTTTAGTCCGTTTTTGAAAGTCCACTGTATTATTTCTTTGGAAATCCCTAAGGAGCGGTCAATTTGCCCTTGTTATGCTTGCCACTTTCTCTCTCTTTTTTTTCTTGGTTCACTGAGGTTGCCTGTGTGCAGGGTTTCCGCTTGGTCGCTCCCCCCTCCTACTCCCCCATTCACTCCCACAGCCCCTTTAACCCTTTCAGGCACACTCAGACTAAACCGTCAGATCAATCCAGATTTTTTTTTTAATGAAGGAATACAACCTTCTGATGTATTTTTTTTTTAAACTTGAAATTATGGGTCAAACTATTTCAGAAGGGAGGATTCATTGATTATAAGCGTTCATATATAGAGAATATGATCTGTTTACGGTTCTGTTTGAACTATTTTAAGCCTTTCTTAAAAATAAAAAAAACAGGAAGTATGTCATCTGCATGGGGTCCGTATATGAATACGCAATTTACATATACAGAATATTGACCATGAATTGGGATATACTGTAGTTTCCAAATGTTCTGAGAAATTAAATGGATGACTTAACTGTAGTAGAAATTGCAGATGGCTATTTTCCTCATAATAAAACTCTGCAGTTCTCTCGTGATCATATATTTTCACAGATCTAAATAATAGAACACTAACTGAACTTTCCAAAAATATTAATAAACGCCGTTCTTCCTTTGCCAATTAACTGTACATCCCGTGGAAAAGAATTTACAAAAGAGGTAAAAAGTTGTGTTGTTGGTCTTGCTCTTGTTTGGTAAGGCACATCAGCTAAAAGGGCTTTTTCCCACTACCTGCTCTGGCAGCCAGGCGAACTAGAATTTACGCTTCGGGTTTCAGGAGTTAAAGTCCTCGAGAGGCGGGATGTTGCGGGAAGGGAAACAGATTCCCAGCTCCTACGACACAGTGCCTAAATTAAAAAGCAGCCAATTGGAACGGCCGGAAGGGGGGGAGGTCGAGAGGAGCGAGGCTGGCGTTCCGGAGGTGCCAATCACGCAGCGGGTAGCCAATCGGAGGGGGGCCTAGCTCTCGACTTCCTCGTATTTGGGTGAGTGTGGCTGTGGTGGTGGGGCGCGCGCTCCGCGGAGGGTAAACATTCGACCGTCCCTTCCTCAGGAGGGAGGGACAGAGAGAGCTGTCAGAGAGAAAGAGAGAGAACGATCCCAGCGCCAGCAGTGCACTGCAAACCCGGGCAACTTCTACCGGAGTTCGGGGCTCCCGAAACGCAAAGGATACCATTTGCAACCGGCCAACAAAAAAAGAAAAAGATAAGAATATTAAGACTCGTCCCTGTGCTGTTCCTGTAACTTCCATGAGAAAAGAAAGGTAACCAGCAGCATTGCAAACCTATTTATGTTGTTTGCTTCAGATCGAGAGCAAGCTGCAAAAAAAAAAAATAAAGATGCAGAGGGCTGCCAGCGCGAAAAGAAGGATGAAAGGGAACTTTGCTTGCAGCGGGAAAATGAGGCTGCGGCCAGGACTCTGAGAAATGCATCCTCGCCGCCGGAAGTTTTCTAGAAGACCCCAAGCAAACTTGTGACTAGAGACCTAAAAAAGTCGATCAAGCCTTTAAAAAAAAAAAAAAAGAGGGGGACTTGTGGGGTGGGGGGGACGCCGAGGACAGGAAGACTGGGGAGTGCAATGTACTGCTGAGTGGAGGTGGAGGAAGGGCTCACTTTCTGTCACCAGTAACAGGTGAACCGGACTGTACAGGGGGAGGGGTGGGTGGGTGGGGGGGACAAGAAGTGTCAACCGTGGATCGGGGGTGCGTGGGGGGGCACCCCAACATTAAACCACGGAAAGAAAGCAGCTGGTCACCTGCCGAGCCATTGAAGGACGAATCCTCCCCGATTGCTGGGGGAAGGATCCCCCCAACCCGTGGAGAGCCGCGGGCAGGGGGTCAGCCATGGCCACGGCGGCTTCAAACCCTTACCTGGGCAGCAACAGCCTCCTGTCCGCCGGCTCCATCGTGCACTCGGACTCAGGGGGCGGAGGAGGCATGCAGCCCGGCAGCGTGGCCATCACCTCCGTCTCGGGTGGCTACCGGGGCGACCCCTCGGTCAAAATGGTCCAGAGCGATTTCATGCAGGGAGCCATGGCGGCCAGCAACGGAGGCCACATGCTGAGCCATGCCCACCAGTGGGTGACCGCCCTGCCCCACGCCGCCGCCGCTGCCGCCGCCGCCGCCGCAGAGGCGGGCTCGCCCTGGTCCAGTAGCCCGGTGACCATGAGTGGCAGCCCCCAGCAGCAGCAGCAGCCGCAGCAGCAGCAGACGGACGTGAAGGGCAGCGCGGTGCGAGACGATCTGCACTCGGGCACCACGCTGCACCACCGCCCGCCGCACCTAGGGCCGCACCAGGGCCACCCGGGGGCTTGGGGAGCTGGATCGGCCGCCCACCTGGCTTCCATGGCCGGGGGCCAGCAGCAGCAGCAGCAGCAGGCTCTGATCTACTCGTCGCCGGGGGGCTTCACGGTGAACGGCATGCTCAGCCCGCCGCCCGGCGCGCAGAGCCTGGTGCACCCGGGGCTGGTGCGCGGGGACACTCCGGAGCTGGGCGAGCACCCGGGCCACCACCACCACCACCACCACGCGCACCCGCACCACGCGCCGCCGCCGCCGCCGCCGCACCACGGCGCCGTCAACAGCCACGAGCCGCACTCGGACGAGGACACGCCGACGTCCGACGACCTGGAGCAGTTCGCCAAGCAGTTCAAGCAGCGCAGGATCAAGCTGGGCTTCACGCAGGCCGACGTGGGCCTGGCCCTGGGCACGCTCTACGGCAACGTCTTCTCGCAGACCACCATCTGCCGCTTCGAAGCGCTGCAGCTCAGCTTCAAGAACATGTGCAAGCTGAAGCCGCTGCTGAACAAGTGGCTGGAGGAGGCCGACTCGTCCACGGGCAGCCCCACCAGCATCGACAAGATCGCGGCGCAGGGCAGGAAGAGGAAGAAGCGCACGTCGATCGAGGTGAGCGTCAAGGGGGCCCTGGAGAGCCACTTCCTGAAGTGCCCCAAGCCCTCGGCGCAGGAGATCACCGGCCTGGCCGACAGCCTGCAGCTGGAGAAGGAGGTGGTCCGCGTCTGGTTCTGCAACCGCCGGCAGAAGGAGAAGCGGATGACCCCCCCGGGGATTCAGCAGCAGACCCCCGACGACATCTACTCCCAGGTGGGCAACGTGAGCGCCGACACGCCGCCCCCGCACCACGGACTGCAGACGAGCGTGCAGTGATGAGGAAAGAAAAAAAAGGGGGGGCCTGGGACCGGAGGGGGAAGCGACCGCAGCGGCGAGAGCACATCGCCTGCCCTTAAGACTCTTTTAGACTTAAACAGAGACACTGCAAGGGGCGATCGCATTTGTGCTGGGGATGCATCATGCATCAGAACTCTAGAGGTCTATCGGCTTCTTCTTTTTTATTATTATTATTATTTTGCAATGTTTTCCCCAGACCACCTTAATTATGGCCCCTTTGTTGCAGCAAGAACAGCCCCTGTCTTGATTTCACCTTCTCCACCCCCCCCCCCTTAAAAAGTGCCCCCACCTCCACCAAGCAGCGAAATCGGACTGTCTTTTTGTAACATCTGCGGAAACTTTTCTTTTCTCATTGGAGTAATTAAAAAAAGGAATCGTAACACTGAGGGATCTGGTTGGTCCAAACGGTGCTGGGAGCCTGCTGCCCTCCAGAGCCCTGATTTCCAGTGCAGTCGCAGCATTTTGGCGCAATCAAACATGCACAGAGGAGAAGGTTTCATTTTGCCCCCCCACCCCCCCCCACCCCTCCCCCCACAACAAAAACCCCGCACACAACAGGAAATCTGCACAGAGCACTGAAACGATCAAACAAAAAGAATGAGGGGGGGGGGGGGGAAGGAAGGAAAATGGAAATAAGTTTTCACCCTAAGCGAAATAAACGAAATCAGTTAAAGTGGGGTGTGAAAAAGAGGAGAGACTGTCGGCCCCGAAAGTTTGAGATCAATAGGAAGGACTTTGCATGAATTAAGCCAGGGAAAGATAAAGGGAATAATTTAAACCTGTCAAGGTCCTGGTCTTGACGACTGCCCATCATCATGGAAGATCTTCAGGGTCCTCCCCGTTATTTTTCCCCATTGTTTATTTTTTATTGACAAAGATAAAGGATTTAGAAAGATTGTGGACATCTGCAGCCTGCATTTATCTGAACTTCTCTCCTAATTCCGTTGCCAACTTTGATTGAATGGGTGCTGTGGATGAGATTATATAATACTGCCATTTCCACGCAGTGTTTTTTGGTAGGTTTTAATAAACAGACTTTTCAAAAGACGGCAATATAGAATTGTTAGATCCATTGTTGATCTAAAAAAAAAAAAATTTGCTTTATATTTTCATCAAATGACTTTTAATATTTTATTCAGAATACCTATGAACTGCTGCAAAAACGGTAATTTATTTTTCCCCCAGATCTTGTATTACGTGTTTTTTTCAGACGAGCACAAAAAAAAAAAAATCAAAATGAAATGAGAATATGGACAGTTGTTAGGTAATAAGGGTAACTTTTTGATGTGATAATTTGATTGTAATTTAATTTGAATAGTGATTCCGTAAGAGCCGCTTGAGAAAATAAATTTGTTAGAATGAAATAGTGTGTGTCTGATGCATAAAAGCTGTGTTGAGCAACTTCTCAAAGGGAAGAAAAATTTTTGAAAGCGATGCATTGGAAAGAATAGGTTTTATAAAGTGCATCTGGAATTATCTACACCAGAGGCAGAGTGAACTATTGACTGGTATTCAAGTGCATTAATATTTACGTTGCCAATTGCATTACTAAATAATTTTTTAAGTAAACACAGTTACTGATTATTAGGACGGTCAGGTAAAGAGAAGAAGTAAATTATCATACTTAGGAAAACAAGGTCAGGATTTTGAATAAATGTCAAAATGTCTTGAATGTATAATGATCAAAGGTACAGATGTTTTAGTTTGCAAAAGTTTGTGCCAGCTGTTTTGTTTTCCCATCTTTAAACCAACTAGATTTTGAATTTTTTTCTTTTGTCAATATCTTAAGCTGGTGTGTTTTGAGGGTTTTGTATTGAAGCCAAAATAGCTTTTAAAATTATTTGATAATTACAGCCGATGTTAAAAATGACTTTAAATGAGTTTAGACGGTTTGCACTTCTGATAGGTCCTTTTTTGCCGACAGTATATCATCCTGACCTTATTGAGGGGGTGCTGAAAAGTTCTCAGCCCAACCAAGAAGAGAAAAATGTGGATATGGTTCAATCAATGGTCTGAAATAATGTTAAAAAAAAAAAAAGCCATAGAATTTTGTTTCTGCAAATTGGTACCTAACGGAACACTCTTTTCAGTTGCAGTGGCAAAATAACCTCAGAATTTAGGAAGTTGGTTGGTTGGGCTGAGAACTTTTCAGCACCCCCTCTTATTTCTACAATAGTTCATATGCTTTGAGAACAGTTGTGTTTGGGGGATGGCTATAGGTCAGATACACTGCCATATTTATCTACTGAATCAGTGTGCAGGTAGGGGGTCCAGTGCTTAAAATATCACCCCATCGCTTTACGTTTCAAATATGAAAAAAGTATGCCAGATCTTGCTTTCTTTCTTATTGAAATTCCCTTATTGATCACATTCTGTGCTGTACAGAAATCATTTCTCTGAGGGCCAGTCTAAGGCCGTTAATACAAACGGTTTATTTCAATTCTTTATTACACGACACATTTTTTTTTTTAAGCAGGACTTGAAGTTATCACTGGACTTGGTCTCTTTTAACCTACCGATTTGATGTGGGGTTTAATCCAACCAGAAAGAAAGGAGGGAAAAAGCAGGGAGAAAAGCAATAGCCTTGCCTGTTCTACAGGCCTGGTGTAAGTTCTACGTGCCAAATGGTAGCAGGCATAGCAGTCTTTTTTGGGGTCTATTATTGCAATGCTGGCCAATTCTGATATATAAAATAATAATATTATTAATAATAATATTTAAAAACAGAGGGATAAGAATGAGACAAGTGTGCATTAACATTTTATATAGTAAAAGTAATCAGTGCAGCAACCAGTTCTTTATGGCACCAGGACAGACAGGGGTGGGGGAGGGGTGAAATAAAAGGATAGTCTTCCAATTGAAGACAGTGTGGTTTCTCAGCACTGGAATCGTTTTTATAATCACCTATGGTAAAATCCTGTTTTCCACAGGTGAAGAAGGTGGTGGTTGGATTAGAAGGAGAGCTGGTCTGTTTAACTATGGGAGAGGTATTTGGTTACTGTGGCTGGATGACAGCAAAAGCTAGCATTAAGCTTGACACTGCTTTCCAATAAAGGGCTATAAGTGTGGGTTCTGACCATGGCGAACTGATAGGGCTTGAGTAACTCTTGAGATACAGGAGAGGAGATATTTACAAACTGTGCTCATTTTGCTTAATCGCTACACACAATATTTTTCAATAAAGAAACTGAGCTCGTGGCTGTGATTAGAAATTTCAGGGTTATATGTCTGGATGAGGGTAGTCATACATAAATGATTGGCTTTTACTTTATGGGTATGTGGTTTCATATCAAAATAATGAGACAATGTTGGATGTTGATAGGATTTCTTTTTTTTTTTTTTTATAGCAGTGGTGTTTTAGTAATGTTCTTCATTTCTTAGCCCCAGCTGTAGGATTTTTTTCTTCCTTTTTATATATTCCCTTCTTAAAGGGAAGTCAATATTGGTTATTATTATATTGGATCCATTTATAGCTCAGTTCTACATTTTATTTGTTCCCTTCTGAGTTGGTCTGCTGGTCTAAAATAATCATCTTTGTGGGTGATCTAAACCATTAGAGGCAAGGTGATATTTTATTGGTTAGAACACAAGAAAACGTGCTTAAAATGATCGTGAACCTACCTTCTGTTCAACGTAATGTATGGTGTTTACATCTGTTTAGTGTTCCTCTTTTGTTTTAAGTAGGACTTGATCCTTTTCTAAGAGGCAGGCATGTATTGATTCTTCTGCGGGTATTTTTTGATGAATCAATATATTTTTTTAAAATTTTAATTCTATTTCTTTTGCATTTATATCTTTGTAAGATGTTTACTCTGTTCAAAGCAACAAACAGTTCATTGCTGTGTTTATCCATTTATTTTCGTAATAAAATCCAAGTAAAATTCGAGTTCAAGTAAAAATGCCACTTTTTTGGTAGCATTTTCTAGAATTGTTGTACTGGAACCGGTAGGGAACCAGAGCCTCCCAAATCTGTCCTGGAGACCCCACAGCTATTTGGATTTTCAGGATGCCCAAATATGCAAGAGATAAATTTGCATATACTGGGTTTCCCATGTAAATCTGTGCCTCACGTATGTTGTTTGCGGATGACTGGCTGGGGTGTCCCCAAAACAGGTTTGAGAAGCTCTGATCTAGAAAGGGATCTCAGGTTTAGCTGCCAGTTTTTTTTTATTTCTACACCTAGTTCATTTACCTAGGTTAAAATAATTAATCATCCTCTTAAATGAATGCATCAAGTGCCTTCACAAGATGTAGCTTTGATATTAATTAAGAAATGGACTACTTTTTCAAATAAATGGGAGGATTCTTGAGAAATGGCCCTTCAACATTACTTTGATGTAGGAGCTTCACATATACACATTTATACACATGCAATCAATTTTTAAAAAAATGCTTCCCTTTGCAATCAGTTCTGTACTACATGACTGCAGTAAGGTGTTCTTTTAAGTAATTTCACAGTCAAACAGCTGAAATACAAGTATGGATAGAGCAGCCTTATTTGTAAGAATGAATTATATATATATTATATATGTATGTATGTGTGTGTGTGTGTGTGTGTGCGCACGCACGCACTTTTAACCTGTAGGTGAAGGTCACTCCAGTGACATCATAACTATAATGGCTAGAAGAAAGTCCTGACCTTGACATTAAAACGAGGAAATTAGGTTTCTGCCTTTTTTAATTTTTAACCCAACCTATATTACCCTTGAAATAAAATTTAAGGCGGGGGAGGGGGGGAATTTATAGTTTAATCTACACAGATTATATTCCCTTACCCGATCACTCAGAGAGAAAGGCAAATCATGCGTAGGGAAGCAAGTTTAGGCTTTTCATGTAGAACATTTTTCATATAAGGTAGGTTCTATAGGTAGGATAAAGATGTATGTACATTTTGAAGCAGCTTGAAAATAAAGCAGGAAATAGAAGGACAGTGAGAAATTATGTGAACATCTGAAGTGCCAATAACGCTGTGAGCCTGCATGGACAGAGTTTAGTATATGCATGCGTGTTTGATACGTTTTAGACGTATTCCATATTGTGTGTGTGTGTGTGTGTGCGTGTGTGTCTTACACTGTATATTGAGTACAGTGTGTGACCCTTTTTTTTGCTCATATCTCTGCCAGCCTTCCTTCTCTGGAGTGCCAGCTGCTGCAATTCCCAAAAGTCCGTTTCCTCGTGGTTACCATTCAGTAAAACGCAGTATCCTTCCCAAAGATTTAAATTTCGCGGATGAATTACCATACACTGGTTGCCTAGCAACGAAATTCAAGCGGGGCTAAGTATATGTGAGCGTTTTGTATTCTCATTAATAAAAATGCCACTCTCATACAACAACCTGACTGTGGATCACTGCAATTCCTTTAAAAGCCATATGAGAATGCAAACCGACCCCTCCATTTAATTACAGACCAGATTTTGTTAATCTATCTTCTTAAAAGCTAGGCGGAAAAAAAAAATGCAACAGCTTTCCAAGAACCTTGAAAATTTTTCTTTATTTTAATGGAGAATTCTGTTAGGTGGCTGTAAATTGAAATTCCCTTAAAAATGCATACACGTTTCTGTTGTGCCAAATATTTTACTGCAACCAAATGTTTAAAATGATGGGTTATTGTAAAAACACAGAGGTTGGAGTGAAATGAAAAGGGAAAAAAACAGAAAAGCAGATTGTAGCACTGATTAAAAAAAGAAAAAAAGTTCATTGGTATGGAAAAAGTATTCACAACTGAAAATTGTCTCTTAAGAATTGGACTTTCCTAATTTGCAGATTTTATTTGCGTTACAATTAAATATCTGTTCTTATAAATACATGTGTGTGTGTGTTTGCAGTCTATTTTTATCAAAAGTTTTGTTTACCTGTGAATTAGAGGTTATGAAGGCTCTTGCTCTTTAAAGGGTCCAATTTTCTTCGAAAAGTTTCCCATCTAGCAGAGATCAGAAGAAACCATTTAAAAAAAAAATAAAAAAATTATAATTAAAGAGTACGCCAAAGAGATTTTACTTTAAATAGAAAGTGAAAGCAAGTCTTTCCCATCTATAATAGAATTGATTGAGTCGGGATATACTAGGATTCAAGAAAAACTTTTGTACTCTGTTTATGAGGCAGGAGTGGTTAAGAGAAAATGAAACGCTTGCTAACTTTTTAACTCTTGGTGTGTATGAGTCCGTGACTCTGGTCCTGCAGACTAGCTCCTAATGCGTCTGGAAAGAGTTGCAGGGTCTTCATTCCTGTCCTAATTTTTAAAAACAAAAAGCAGAAACAAGCTGAAAGCTAGTGCAGCCTGTTTATATTTGAAAATCTGCAAAAATACAGCACCATATGTGATATTCTGTGCCTGTTCTGATCACTTATTTTCTAGTAAGAATGGGATGTTGTAAGGGGAACCCTAAAATGAGAAATAAAATAATCCAGGTTAATACAAAAGTGCATGAATCGACATACATCTATCATGTTTTAGTTAGTGTTGAAAAAGCACATGTCTTTATAGGCTTACGAGGGCCTGCTGAAAAGTTTTCAGCCCAACCAAGAAGACAATGATGTGGAGCCCCAGAACTTACAAGCCGTTCCATACTTTTCTTGACGCTTTTCGTTTCATTTCATATCATTGAAACGAAAAGCGTCAAGAAAAGTGTGGAATAATGTGTAAGTTTCGTGGCTCCACATCATTCTCTTTTTGGTTGGGCTGAGAACATTTCAGCGGTACCTTGTCTAACCTTTATTAGAGGGGAGGGGAAGTACGTCTGTGTTTTCCTGTGAAATGCACTGTGTGAAAGGAAGCTGAATATTCGCATGACATATGGAAATGCACAGAGCAGGGAGAGATTGTAAATATGTTTGTTTTTCACTTAGGTTAAGTTTCGAGGAGGGGCGAAGTTTAACTTAGAATAACAATGCAGTCATTAGCACCAAATGAATTTTCATCAATAATGATTTAAATAAATGAATACATTTCTTCTTCTGCGTTCTTGATGCATATATACTGTATGTGTTTTGAATGCTTAACAGGAAGGTGAGCTAGCAACACATCTAAGTGCATTATAATATTTACCTGGGTCTGCAGGTAAATATTCATTTATGGTCTTCAAGGTTTAATGAATTTTATACACTTTAGGTATAGGCAAATAGGGCTGAGGAACGTCTATAAATGTGTAAAACACTTGTAAATTGTAGTTATGGAATTGCTGAAGCAACCTGTCATTTAAGGTAGGTTAGATGTATAAATCATGCTCTCCAAAGGCAAATAGTAAATTTTACAAACCACATTTCTTTAAGAGTACAATTTTATTTTTTTTTTAATTATTATTTGTGTGTTTTTTCTATCTTATATGACCCAATTCGACATTAATTAAGCAAAATAAAACAGGAAGAATGCATCTAGGAACAGATGTGTGTAAAAATATAGCAGCTTTTTCTGTTCATTAAACTAAGGCATTTTGGAAGTCTTTGAATCCATGTTTTTTAAGATAGGTTGATCCTCCCTCACTATCTCTGGGCTTTAGATAAAGTATTATGATTGCCATTCCCTGAGTTTTGGGAGTACTAATTATGTTTTGTTGCCCACCTATCTTGCAGCTCATGGCCTACATTTAGTACCAAAACAAAAACCCTACAAAATATAGCCAATAAACTATTAATCAAAATGTTCCTAAAATTGGCTAAATCCCCCCTGTGCCTGAGCCAGAGGTCTGCAACATTGCTGAATATAAAAGCGATAATAAAGTTAAGGTCAAAGATATCAGTATGAGCCCACCCTAAATCGTGAAAACTTTTTTGGCTCAGGCTAAATCTCATAGGTGACAAGCACCAGACGTGCGTCTAAATGAGAATAGCCTCATACATCATCAAATCTAAGACCATATTTTCTATAAACAAAATTATTGGTAACAATTAAGAAGATGCAGGCTTATGGTTCAGGAACACGGGGAATATAAGGACATAACAAACAAATACCCCATCACAGACTAAACCAACATCATAAATCTAAACAATTCTAAAAACTAGAGGAAAATGTGTGAATAGTGAATATTCAGCAATGTTGCAGACCTCTGGCTCAGGCACAGGGGGGATTTAGCCAATTTTAGGAACATTTTTCTACATTTAGTACACCATAACAGAGAAGAAAAATGCTGAACCTACAGCTTCATTATAGCCAATTTTTACACTTCCTAACGGCAGGGACTGTCGCATCAATCCTGACACGTAGTTTTCTGGGCCTAGAGTTCAAATTTTTAGCTAAAAGCAGCAAACTTTCAGTGGGACTTCTGTCAGGAAAAGGTGCTTCATAGATGTGTCGAAATTCTAGCAGATAACAATAGCAACAATAATTCAAAGTTAAAAAAGAAACCAGTTGGCTTTGTGCTTTAAATTGGCATAACATAAAAAAGAGTTACCAAATCAGAAAAGTCTTTGTTTTGTGAAAAGAGCTCAGAGTAAGGACATTTGTGGTTGAGCATGAAAGGCGGAGTTATTGTTTGATTGTCGTGGAGGACTATATACTTAGTCCAGTGATTTTGCACTTTTCTTTCGTTCTGTCAGAAAAATACAAACCAAAAAAAGTGGGAAATTGCTGAAGTATACAGCCCTGGATGAAGACTGCCCCAACTTTGTTGGCTGCGCTGAGAACTTTTCAACATCAGGGGCCACTGAAAAGTTCTCAGCCCAACCAAGAAGAAAATGATGTGGAGCCATGAAACAATACAAGTTCTGCCAACTTTTCTTGACACTTTTCATTTACAGAAATAAAACACTAATAAAACAGGCTAACGACTATATATTTTATGAGATCATGCTAATGAAAACATTGGTGTGAACTTTGTAGTGTTGCTCAAGTGAACTGTGACACTGATCTAAATAAACGCACAATTTCTGAAAGCTTAAACTTTGTAAGTAAATAAATTATTTTTGTTTAATATGGCGCTTTGTTCCGGAAAAAAACTGGGACCCGTTGGTCCCTGTCTTTCAAAGACTGTCTTCTATTCTGTGCCTAGGGACACAATCTATCAGCAAAGTCGCCTTTACTGAGTCCTAACCAGCTGTTTCAGTCACCTGACTGGATATTATCTCTATATTTATATCGGCTTTACAATATGTAGGGAGAGAGTTGTATTCTATAGTGGCTGAGATTAATAGATTATAGATGTGTGTGAGCTAGAGAGATTTGAAATTGAACCGAATTCTTAAAAGAGTTAGGTTTGTTATAAAGTCAAGGATGACTTTGTTGTTCCTAATGTTAGGAAATAATGGAGCTGTAGACTAATTAACATGCATATTCTGTTGTTATTATGGGCTCCTTTTACGAAGCTGCGTTAGCGGTTTAACCCACGTAATAGCGCGTGCTAATTTGCCGGCCGCGCTAGCCGCTACCACCTCCTTTTGAGCAGGCAGTAGTTTTTCGGCTAGTGCGGGGGTTAGCATGCGCTAAAATTGTGCGTGCAATAAAACCGCCAACGCGGCTTCATAAAAGCCCTATATCTGTCTGCTTTCGGACCTAAAGGATTATAATGCTATCTTTTTTGTAGAATTGTTGTATTATTATTATGCTAATGACGTGAGACAGAGAGGTTTAAATGTTTGGGGGGTTTTCGGGGGGGTTTGTTTTGTTTTTTGCCTTTTACACAGCTTTTCAGTTTGAAGACCATAACTGGATATTAGCCTTCAATGTGAATTATTATTAAGTTTTCAGAATGACTATGACTGATAGGGGGATTCTCATGTGCCTATGGTTGGTAATCCATCCAGAAGATAAACACAAATAAATACAAATATAATAGTCCACATAGGAGGTACAGCCAGACCCTACACGGTCCGTGTTTTGGCAAACACGCCTTCCTCAGGGGTCCAGTTGGATACAATGACCTCAGAAAACAAATGTAGACTAAAAACAGAATGATTGTCTATAAACTTTGTGGAGGTTTTGGTTCTCCAACTCTAAATTGGCAAGTCTTACAATGAGGTCACTGCGAACAGCTCCTGTAGGAGGTGCTGGACTTCGTACAGCCACAGAAGTTGAGCCCAAGAGACCAACTCGGAGCTTGCCTCGCACGCCACAGGCTTTGAAATGGAGAGTCTAGGGTCTGGTAGGACTACATATGTGGACTATTATATTTGTATTCATATTTATCTTTTGGAAGAAGTGATTAATAAATCATCTTTTACAACATCATTTTCCACAGTTTTCTGTTATTATCATTTGGATTGTTTGTCACTGGAATATTGGGTCTTCCATTTTTGTTGCCTTCTGGTAATCCATCCAGGACATGAGCCAACTTTTCTGAAAGATTAGGGGGAGAGGGGGGCTAAACCTAATGGAAATTGTTCCTCCCTTAATACACTCAAGGAGTTTGCTCAATATTGGGGGTGCTCAAGCATCCGCAGAGCTGGCTCCTATGATCAAGGGCTCCCCTGGCCGGTGCATTATCTTCCCACAGGAAGCTGAAGAATGGTTTTGAGAATAGCTTTTTCAAAGTTGTGCCCCACTGGTGACTGAGGTTAACAACGCCCCGACCATCATAACCAGTTTACTCGAGGGCCTTGCTACAGCATTGAACTTCTTGCGGAAACAGCACAGATGTCTGAGCTAAACAAACGATTTGGTTATATTTAAAACGATTTTACCAGGTTCTACTGCGCTGATATTAAAGACTTTCATACCTGAGCGTTGCTCTATGATTCAGGGCATTCAGTGATCCACAATGTACTGTGACGTAGTGATCCTTAAAATCCATGAATCCCAGACCGAACGATTCAAAAATAGAGGAATTTGTGCTGCAGAAATAATTTAGACTTTAGTTCGTGTTGTTCAGACTTAACAAAGGTTAAGAAATTGCAGTTCAGTTAATCAACAAACTACAGGCTTGACTTTCTAGGCATTTCTTCCATTTCAAGTAAAGAAAATTTATTGAGTATAGAAATAAAGGCTAACGACCATTCTAAGAGGCAGTGCTTCTTAGTATGTAATGTTATGTGGTATGCTGTTACAATACCCTTTGGGTATTTCAAATATTGCTTTTCTAAAATTGTGTTCAATTCTATCGTTAGTATGAGAGTTTTGCTGCTCCGTTTTAAGAATTGTAAGTAGCATAGGTAGAATTCTTCTTTGTAACATGATTTGACAGATTCCTCTGGAGGGGAGGGCAAATTTGGATGCTGGATCAGGGTAGAGTTTTGTTGCCTTGATTAGTTCGCTAATGCTCTGTAATTTATCCACCTACGGCTGTTACTAGTTTTTAACAGTTCCTAAAACAAGCGTCTCATGCGTTTATGGGGAATGGTGAAATTGTAGGGTGTCCTCTCAAGGATTTTGGCAAGTTAGCCAGGCCTCAGTAGCATGCTCACCTCTTCTGACCTGAACTTCGCCGTCTCCTCATTTTCTAAAGTGTCCAAAATAGGGCTAATGCATTAGATACAATATAAATATGAAGTCAATATGCATTCAGTAAATAAATGAGCATAATAGTTGCAACTATAGAATTCAGGACAGGCAGTCAGGTAAAAGATATTATGTGATTAAATAATACCAAGTATCAAAAGTACTGTAAAAATCGTGAGGAATGGAGGGTCTGCTACAAATTTTAAGAATGCACTTTTGGAGGATGTCAAGATTTTTCTTGTAAACATTTACCATTGTTTAATATCACTTTTAATGTCCATCTAAAATATTGTTTTTCCTCCGTTTGCATTAGAGTTTTTCCATGTGTAGGTGTACTTTGCAGTTGGTCACTTGAAAATGTGCTTGATGCTTCACTAGGCTTGTTTTCCATCTGATGTTTGTAAAATACCTTAGTAAACCACAGGTATTAGTTCATACAAAGGTTATTACCGTAAATCTTTTGTTTTAAGTTTTGAGGATACTTTTTTTTTTTTTTTTACTCTACACTATTGATCATCCGTAAACCTCTGTTTCTTACATCCTATTCAGAATGCGGAAAAGAAAAGGGGTTATTGGTGGCATGCCATATAGCTCCAGATTCAGAAAGCTTTCAGATGACAGGTCATGTAACTGCCAACAAAGGCCCAGTACCAGAGTCGAGAGCCCCGGGATAATAGGGAGAAAGCCCTTAGGCTGAAAGGCTAAGGGTTTCTCGTCAAAGTTGTCAATTTTGAGTTGGGGGTTGGGAAGCAGAGGCAGAAAAAAATAGAAGAATTTGTAAAGGAACAGCTGGTTGTCTGATTTCACAGGTTTTTTTTGTTTTGTTTTGTTTTTTTTGTCTATTCCGTTTTCAACTAATTTATCGTCTGACAGCAAGTATTAAAAAGTGCATTTTCTGATACTGTAGGAGGGGCCGCTGTAAAGTTCTCAGCCCAACCAAGAAGAGAATGATGTGGAGCCATGAAACTTATAAGTTATGCCACACTTTTCTTGATACTTTTCGTTTTCATATCATTGAAACGAAAAGTGTCAAGAAAAGTGTGGCATAACGTGTGAGTTTCATGGCTCTACATCATTCTCTTCTTGGTTGGGCTGAGAACTTTTCAGCAGTCCCTCGTATGTAGGGCTTTTGAAGCAAGCTTGGGGTTATTGGAGTTAATATCTCAGATAACACACAGCTACTAACTTTGGAATTATCCACCTTGCTTTCAGAACAAAATACAGAATGTACAATGTGTCAGAAACAGAGATCTGCTTTCACAAATGTTTAGAATGTTCAAATATGTGAAATGATTGTATGACATGTGTTGTGGATATGGTAATGCCGGTACAGTATGTTCCCACCAGAAAATGCGTAATATGGCATATATGCTTTTCTGGCTGGGTCACTGAAATCTTCCCTCCTACACCACATGCATTTACATTCACCTGCTGCAACAGAAACAAGTAACAACCAAGCGAATTTTGTAAATAAACATAATATATTCAGTTTATCATAGCTTTATACGCATACCTATACTTTCAATCTGCATTAAAAAAGTACATTTACTAAGAAAATCTAAAGATCTGAACCCTTGTAAATAGCACTTATGGCTGATATATGTATTGTCACCCCTTGAAAATGAGCTGTTTCCAGCTCCTTTTGTCCCAATACTTGTAAGTAGAGCCAGCTAGGTGGATGGATGGTTGATACTAGAGAATAAATCACAAAAATCCAAATCAACAAGAAAAGGATGTCCAAAAAATCAATAACCAAAAAAACATCCTCAAAAACTCAGGTCTACATATCCAATTATATCCAAAAAGGAGAAAAGACCTCAGTGTCCAATAGGGGCTCTAAAAAGCTACCCACATAGACAAGCTGATTTCAAACATAATTTGAGACCAGCAGACACATCCTTGGGAGTTTTTGACCAAGGATGTGTCTGCGGGTCTCAAATTATGTTTGAAATCAGCTTGTCTATGTGGGTTGCTTTTTAGAGCCCCTATTGGACACTGAGGTGTTTTCTCCTTTTTGGATATAATTGGATTTGTAGACCTGAGCTTTTGAGGGTGTTTTTTTGGTTATTGATACTAGAGAATGACAGGGTGACAAATTTGTCCCCATCCCCACAGGAACTCAATTTTCCAGTCCCCTCCCTGTGAGTTTTGTCCCTGTCCCTGCCCCCATTCCTGCAAGCCCTGCCTTAACAGAACACTTATGATTTTAAAGTGTTTGAGGCTTGTGCGGATGTGGATGGAGTTTGCAAAAATGGGGCAGGGACAGGAAAAGAACTGGTGGGGACGGGAAAATGAGTTCCTGCAAGGATGGGGAAAAATTTGTCCCATGTCAATCTCTAGTTGATACTCTACTTACAAAGCATTTGGACAATTAGAGCTAGAAATAACAGCTACTTTCCAAGAAACATATCTAGCTATATTTTATAAAATTGATTTGTAATATATATACTTGATCCTGCCATCCAGATTCACGGCAGATTATAATAAAATATTCGACAATTAAAAAAAAACAACTAACCAAATATATGTAATGTATCAGCATAAATATATAAATATACAAAATTGACACATATACTATGCACAGGTACATAAGAGGCATATAAAAGCACACACATAGGTAGGATACCTGTAAATACACCTATGTCAACTATACTGTATAGTTACATGTCTATGGGTTCAGCATGGACCTTTGCCCTATTGCATGCATGGAGTTGTTCTATGGGGGTGCTGAAAAGTTCTCAGCCCAACCAAGAAAAGAATGAGGTGGATATGGTTCAGTGATCTGAAACAACGTCATAACATAGAAGTTTCTGCAAATTGGCACTTAAAGAAATAAGATAACACTTTTCAGCTACAGTGGCAAAATAACGCTCAGAATTTAGGAAGTTGGTTGGTTGGGTTGAGAACATTTCAGCACCACCTGTAAACTTCTTAAGGAGGGCCATGGGGAAAACATGACTACATTTCCATGCATGCACTGGGGCAAAGCTTGTATCGTTTCAACTTGTCCCCCTTTAAACAGGAACTATGTAATCACCCTTCACAAACATACATCCATACACAGCTCATGTTTATTTATTTTTTAGTATTTATATACCACTTATAACTAAGGGCCTCCATTACTGAGGTGCGCTAATCGATTTAGCATGCGCTAAATGCTAACGCATGCATGATAGTCTGTGGACGTGTTAGCGTTTAGCGCATGCTAATTCGATTAGCACACACTAATCGGTTAGCACACCTTAGTAAAAGAGGGGGTAAGTGATGTACATTCAGGTACTCAAGTATTTTTCCCTGTCTGCCTCACGTTCTAGTGTACCTGGGGTAATGGGGGGCATTTATCCACCTATGGCTGTTACTAGTTTTTAACAGTTCCTAAAACAAGCGTCTCATGCGTTTATGGGGAATGGTGAAATTGTAGGGTGTCCTCTCACGGATTCTGGCAGGTTAGCCAGGTCTCAGTAGCATGCTCACCTCTTCTGACCTGTACTTCGCCGTCTCCTCTTTTTCTAAAGTGTCCAAAATAGGGCTAACGCATTAGATACAATATAAATATGAAGTCAATATGCATTCAGTAAATAAATGAGCATAATAGTTGCAACTATAGAATTCAGGACAGGCAGTCAAGTAAAAAATATTATGTGATTAAATCATAGCAAGTATCAAAACTACTGTAAAAATCGTGGGGGAAAGGGGTCTGCTACAAATTTTAGGAATACACTTTTGGAGGATGTCAAGATTTTTCTTGTAAACAGAAGGAGCAGCATGGGATTTGAACCCACAACCTCAGGGTGCTAAGGCTGTAGCTCTAACCACTGTGCCACACACTCAAGGAAATATCAGAATTCTACGGGAGGGGGGAGGGGCTCATTTACAAAATGTTGTTAGCAGGGGTATAATTTAGTGACTCTATGTAAGCCTGCTCTCAGGTAAACAGAGCTGGAAATAGCTTATTTCCAAGAGGTGACCAATAGGAACTTAATAGGGCATTGGGAGATCCTTGAGACCCAGATGATCGCGGGTCTCAAGGATCTCCCGTACAAGGAAAGGCTAGATAAATTACAGCTCTACTCACTCGAGGAACGCAGAGAGAGGGGAGACATGATCGAGACTTTCAAGTATCTCACAGGCCGCATCGAGGTGGAAGAAGATATCTTCCTTCTCAAGGGTCCCACGGCAACTAGGGGGCACCCGTGGAAAATCAGGGGAGGGAAACTGCACGGTGACACCAGGAAATTCTTTTTCACTGAAAGGGTGGTTGATCGCTGGAATAGTCTTCCACTTCAGGTCACTGAGGCCAGCAGCGTGCCTGATTTTAAGGCCAAATGGGATAGACACGTGGGATCTATTCACAGAGAAAGGTAGGGGAGGGTCATTGGGGTGGGCAGACTAGATGGGCCGTGGCCCTTATCTGCCGTCTATTTCTATGTTTCATCCCGACTGGAATGTTTAGATCAAGGCATGTCAAACAGGCTACATAAACATATGTACAATAACAACAAATTGTATTAGCCCAGGCCTTTTTGCCCACCTAAACAAAAGCAGAGCTATATTTGCGCATAAAAGTTGTTTGTTTTTTAATTATGACCTTCAAATTGACTGCTGCTTTCATAATCTGAAGTTCCCATCATTTTAGAAATTGGTACATACTTTTTTTTTAATTTCCCCACCAATCCTTAATCTGCAGCACGGAGGCCGAAATTATAAACGCCTTATATTTAGCCGTCAATATGAATTACCACCTCTGTAGTAAATTGGTCCAGCATTAAATATAGCGCCTAGGTGCACAGCGGTGCTATACTGCTGTGCTCGACCGCAAAGAACGTCTCTATGGTCTTTCATTTTAATGACCTCTTTGGTTGCGATGGAAGAACCTGACTGCAAATTGAATGAGCTATAACCCTCTAAGGCAGGGGTGTCAAAGTCCCTCCTCGAGGGCCGGAATCCAGTCGGGTTTTCTGGATTTCCCCAATGAATATGCATTGAAAGCAGTGCATGCAAATAGATCTCATGCAGATTCATTGGGGAAATCCTGAAAACCCGACTGGATTCTGGCCCTCGAGGACCGACTTTGACACCTGTGCTCTAAGGGGCTAACATACAAAGTGTAGATGCTGTCACCAAGCCCTTGGTGCAGGCCTTAACATTATCATCATATTTAGAAAGCGGCAGTATGTTGTTTTGCGCTCAGCCATGCCTTTTTACATTTAAGATAAGAGCTCAGTTTTAATTATTATTATTTATTTATTATATACCGCTATACCGTGAAGTTCAAAGCCTGACATTATGCGCATGCATTTCCACACGGACAGAAGCTATAGTCCCTTCCTGGGGTCTGAAGAGAATGCCGTTGCCAAAGCCAGTGGAGAAATGTGTTTATGTATGTATGTACGCTATGTATTTATTTGATTTTTTTTAGCCCCTCCTCCCACAGGAGCTCGGAACCGGTTACAAATTAGGTCCTCAAGCATTTACTAGTCCAAAAATTTAAAAATAATAGGATCATATAAAATTTTGACTTGTTTTATTAACCTTTATGTCCGTGTGTTTCAATGGAGAAACATGCAAACCAATGAAAAGAATATGTCTCAGGACAATTCAGCATGTTTATAAAAGCAAAATATAAATGACAAAATTATTATATTATATTAAATATATATATATTTAAAAATTACCCCATCCCCTGCCCCCCCCCCCCAACAAAAAAAAATAAATCGGAAAGTTCTTTTGAGTTTGGCATGAACCACTACTGAAAACAGGGACAAACTCAGTCATGTTTTTATTTAAATATATCTTCAGGTTTCAAATCAATGTGGAGGTCTTCCTATCTGATGAAGTCATTGGAGAATGGCTGTTTTCTCCCTTATCTGTACTTTTCAGGGCTGCTGCATGTTCCAGTCCTACTCCTCACTTCTCACCCCTGTGTACCGCTCTTTTTCGGCAGCCCATTTATTGCTCTGCGTGTAATTAATGCATGCTTGCCGTCTCATGAGCACTACGTTTAAGGGCCTAGTTTACTCTGGCACTTTTCCTTCTCTGGATGACTGTGGCCAGAAGCCTTTCTAAATAGACCCCAGTGTAGTTCTGTGCCTTACAACAGCGGGTAATTCCAGACTGTGCCTAGCACCAATGGTTGTTAAAAACCACCTGTAAATAAGCAATAATGACTTTTTTTTTGTAGGACATAGTTGATTTCATAGCATATTGCATTTTTGAGACAGTTCCATTTGATAATGAAAACTAAAATACGAAGACTCGAGGAAAAGGCAGAATGTCATGCAGAGGCAAATTATCTTTTCACTGTTCAGTTCTGGGAAGATCTAAAACGATAATGAGCTCCTTTTATCAAGGTGTGGTAGGCGGTTAACGCGCGGAATACCACGCGTTCAACCGCCTGCCGCGCTAGTCGCTAACGCCTCCATTGATGAGGCGTTAGTGTTTAGGCTTGCCGCGGGGGTTAGTGCATGATGAAATGTCCGACGTGCTTAACCCCGTAGCGCGCCTTGATAAAAGGAGCCCTTAGTCCCACAGCAAATACCTCTTACTGTAGGTCCAGTGCATTCTAAAAACAACCTCTGCTTGTACAACATTCCAGTACAGATGTGCTCTTCATCTAGGGATGGGTTCACAATATAGGGCTCCTTTTACTAAGCCGCGTTAGGGCATTAACACGCGGAATAGCGCACGCCAAATTGCCCCGCGCACTAGACGCTAACGCCAGCATTGAGCTGGCGTTAGTTCTAGCCACGTAGCATGGGTTTAGCGCGCACTAAAATACCTGCGCTAAAAACGCTAACGCAGCTTAGTAAAAGGAGCCCATAGTTCCACGTGATTATTGCCATTGCATGCTTTTGAAGGCAATTTTTCAGTATACTTAGTAGGTGCTAGTACAATTGTCTATGTTTGCAGTACTTCATTTCATTTAATTGGACATTTATATACCACACCATTCCAGCCTCCGGGGTCTTTTATTCAGGGTTTTAAATGGTCGGTTGTGGACTTTGCACTTAAAGAACATCCAAACTTTAAGTGCATGGGAGATCAGATTTTTATTGCATTTTGAAGTGACTGATCTTACCCGAAAACTGGAAACTCCTTTCATAAAAATCTGATGCTGAACACTTCTTGCAGATGTGCATTTTTTTTTTAACCAAATACAAATCTATGCGCAGTGGAACTGTTGCCTGTAGACTATAGAAATGATAAGTAACGTGTTTCCCTGAAAGTAAGACAGTGTCTTATATTAATTTTGGGCCCAAAAAATGCACTAGGGCTTATTTTGGGGGTAGGTCTTATTTTTTTCATGTACATGATTATCTCTCCCTTCCTCTCCTTCACCCCAATTCTTCCTCTTTCCTTTTTCTCCCCCACATGTGCAGCATCTTTCCTCCCCTCTCACCCATCCCCTTGTCTTCCCTCTGCAGCATCCTTCTATCCCTCCCTCCCATCCCTCATGCAGCAGAACCCTTGCACAGCTTCTATCCCTCCCTTCCGTGCAGCAAAACCCTTGAGCAGCCCCCCACCCCCATCATGCAGCTGAACCCCCGCTGACCCTCCCATCCGAACCCCGCCAACCATGAGACCTAAATACCTCCCTCCAAAGAGCAGTGTTGGCAGCACTCTAAACAGGCTGCTACATGGCCTTCTCCCGATAGGGCTTTCCATGCACCACATTACTGATGATGTCATCAGTGATGCGGCAGAGTGATGCCCCAGCAGGAGAAGGCTGCGAAGCAGCCTGCCTAGAGTGCTGCCAACGCTGTTCTTTGTAGGTTTTGTGATTGGAGGGTCGGCGGTGTTTGGAAGGGAGGGAGAGATGGAAAGATGGGATGGTTGCGGGGGTTTGGCTGCCCGGCAGGGGCAGGGAGAATTACTGCTGCCGGCGAATCCAGGGACATTTGTTTTAGGCTTCTGGGAACTAGGGCTTATTTTTGGTATAGGGCTTATATTAAGACCTACCCCAAAAATCATGCTAGGGCTTATTGTCGGGGTAGGTCTTATTTTCGGGGAAACACGATAGTAATGCTAATGGTAGCAGTACTAAATAGAAACTTGACATTTGCACTGGAGAAATATTTTTCCAGCATCTTAATTATCACGTGAACAGCAATGCAGGGTAAGTCAATGCATGTAGTAAAATGTTATAAAACAGGAATATTCATTCAGTCTTCCCTGCTGCAATGAGGTCAAGCTTCTAGGATTTTCCTAATCTTTAAACATGATAGATCTGCTTCTTTTTAAATCAAATCTATCTCATGCATTTTCATTAGGAATGCCTTGAAAACCTGACCTGTTTGCTGCCTTCTAGGATGAAAAAAATGTGTACCTGTTCTAAAACGGGTCCACCCCAATGGCAGTACTGCACAGTGCCCTGTGGAGGCCCTGGGTACAGTTCCTAGATCATGTTTTCTACTGCTCTGAATAGCCAGGGGGGTTGGGGAATTTAGGAAATAGTTGATATCTTAGAACATCACATTTATTTTTCTTATAAAAACAATTCAGCACCAGGGGGATGCTGAAAAGTTCTCAACAAACCAAAAAAGAGAATGGTGTGGCTATGGTTCAATCAATGATCAGAAACTATCAAAAAAACATAGAATTTAATTTCTGCAAACTGGCAGTTAACAAAATAACACTCTTTTCAACTACAGTGGTAAATTAATGCTCAGAATTTACAAAGTTGGTTGGTTGGGCTGAAAACACCCCCTCCTATAATGGACATGATAATGTAGCATAGCTGTGTGTGATGAGAAACAGCCCTGCTTTCATGCAAGAGCACCATCTAGTGGCTGGATGTAGAGCAGGGTCCAGAAAGTACAGATAAATAACTCCAAACTACCTATTACCAGGTATGTTGGATAGATTGTGAGCTCGCCGGGACAGATAGAGAAAATGCACCTGATTGTAAACCACTTAGATAACCTTGATAGGTGGTATATACATACCTAATAAATAAATAAATAAATAAATAAATAAATAAGTGAGTTGGGGAATGGAAGTACAAAATAGAAAGGAATCTCATATAGTTGTGAATGAAGGGTTTAAAGTGCTAGACCTTAGCTCTGGAAGTCAAAAGAAAGCTGCCAAGCTCCCCCAAAAAAGTTCAACCAAAAAAGCTCCCCCCAAAAAGTTCAACAGTGGAGCTAACTGCAGCTTGATGTTGTCTGTGAAATAAATTGCACTGTGGAGAACTTCTGTAGTGCTCCAAATATCCTGCTGATCACAACCGAGGGCAAACCGAAAGGCAGTGCTTTCAGAGGCTTCCTCGGCTTTAAAAGTTTGATGCTTACCTCAATAAAACTGTTCACAGTTTTGTACATTCTCCAATAGCTTGTCCTCCTTGCTGGAAAAAAAAAATCCTCTTTTTCCCCATCGATTTCCCTGACAAGTGAGTGGCCCATTTTAGATATTTGCTTGAATGCACTTGGCCTCATTGTTTTAACGTCAAGTGTTAAATTCATCTGGCACTAACATACTCAGCCTATTTATGTAATGCACTGGAATGATGCACTCAGATGATAAATGAGCTCCATACTTTCTCTTCTGGTTTGGTTGTGTCTCTTAACTTGGAAATTATGAATGTAAATGGATTTATGAAGTTGGTTCTGGTATTACATTTGAATCCTCCCTGAAACTATTCAGGACTTGTATTTGAAATAGTTTCTCACTGTAAATAAAGAAAGGAATAAACTCAAATTAACTGATCCAGAATTAAATAATGGAGTAACTAGTCTAGGCTTTGAAGGACATGCATGTAAAAACATCATTCTGGATTAGTTAATTCAGAGCAGCTAATTTAGGATTAAATGAATATGGATGGCATTTCAACATCAAGCTCATTAGAACAGATTGCATTTTAAATATAAAATATATATAGAAAATGTATGTTATTTTAGCCTAGAAGGTTGTTGTTTTTTTGTCCTTTTTTGGCTTCTTGTTCAATTGGAATTGGTCTCTACTGGGGCCATAGTACCTAGAAGGGTTTCCCTTCCTTTTAGACTTTCTCCCAACTCTTGTCTAGCCCAACCATTTCAGTTTCCCTCTGCAGAGCAGACATAGCTCCCTCCAGGCCTTAAGTCCGGCCACTAGATGTCACTGTTGCATTATGGCTGGAACTCCCTTCCTTGCAGAAGCTATGAATGCAAATTTCACAGCGCTCCCAGCTCTGGTCAGCTTAGACTACAACCTAGGTATCTAGCATGGCAACATTGCTGCTGAGCCATGGATTGATCCCAAAGTCAGATTAATTGATTAAGACTTGAGTCCTGAAATAACAAATCTTACTAAATCTTTAGAAAGCTTGTAAGATAAGTAGGGGGCTCATTTACAATTGCTTAGTGCAAGCAATAAATAGAGGAAACAATTTATAACCCAGAATAGCACTGCTAATGCTGAGAATAGTTTGTTAGTAATCCTACTAGTTTTTTCTTTTTAAAATGAAGATGGATCACCAAACAGACAGGCTACATAATAACAAGTATAAATTTTGTCTGCCTTTCTTTGAGCTGGGGTCCCAGGGCAACCTTAAGCCTTGTGCCCCTGTCAATTAACTTTTACACTCCTAGGCCATCCCTGTGAATTTGATATTTTGATATTTAAATTCAACTACCATAATCATCCCCACACCACCATCCCCAAACAATCCTGTAGAAATGCCTAATTTAACATCATCCCCTATATTCTATAAATGATGTTCAAAGTTGTGCTCTGATATTTGCATGTAATCCTGAGAAACTGTGTGTAATTTAATTGGATAACAAGCCATTAACAGTCAATGGATGCTAACAGCTGATGTTAATTTGCACCAGTCAAGAGTTGCATACGTATCTGGCTCCATGCTATTCCATACCATCGCAAAACCAAATGGTGTGGTGCGCAACTGAAAAGTTGCATGCAATGTTTAAGAATTATGGGGATGCATGCTCAATAAGCGCACCAGGATGTACATTTATTTATTTTGAAATTTTCTTTTCCACCCACAACCTAGGTGGATTACAATAAAACAAACAGAATATTTCACATAATCTTCACAACAACAAAAAACTGCAACAAGTAACCCTACTACATCATTCCCTCTTCTAAAATCGCAAATATAAAACCTCACAAAGACATTTCAATCAAAAAGGAATATTTCACAACATTTCGCTCTAGAAAAAAGCTTGTCCTCCCTGGTGCAAGAAAGAATCCATTTTTCCTATCTATTTCCGTGACAAGTGAGTGGCCCATTTTAGAAATTTGCTTGAATGCACTATTAACTGAAAATTTGATGACTAGTATGGTACAAATGGTATGGGTTTTGGTTGGTGCCTAAAGTTGGTTGTGGAAAATGGCTCTATGTGCTATTATGTAAAGAGCACTCATTCTGGATCACTCTTTATAGAGTAGTACCGACTCAGTGCCAATTTTTCCCAGCACTCATTTACTGAATCTGAATCCAGCAGGAGGAAAGGAAGAACTGAGATAGATATTGTCATTATCAGGAGGGGAGAAAGAACTGAAACCCTTTCCCAAGGCCCATCCCAAAGTCACTGTCATGTATACGACCAGTCATGAGGATGAACCCCCATGTGATCACAGGCAATATGTAGGTCCCTTTCATGGGGTTGTGAAGATGTCCCTTGGGGTGGAGGAACTCAGGTAGAAGAGGATGCTCCCATAGAGGTGGAAGTGGAAGAATCTGGGAAGGTTCAACCAGACCCCAAGAACATGGAATGGACTTGTCTAAAAGACCCAGAAGAGACCCAAGATATGGGATGGGGTGACAGTATGTGATGGTATGATGGACCCTGTTAGGAGGAGATACCTCTGGTAAGGGTGGTGAGAAACCTAGGCTGGATTCCATAACCTCACATAGAACAAGTTACTGGAGACTAAGAGAGGGGAATTCTGGGTAGACTGAATTTGCATACTGATTTGCATGTGGGGAAGAATGTTGGACTGAACATAGCAAAGAAAAGAGATGCTTCCCAGTGATAGAGGGTGATTGTATTCAGAGATTGCTTCCTCCATTTTCTCAGGAGATGTGAAGGGACATTTTTAATAGGATGTCTAAGTCCATCTTTGGATGTTTTGAGAAAAACATCCAAAAATCAGGTGGAGAAAATGTCCATTTTTGAACCTGCAAGCTGTCTTTTATTATTCAAAAATGTCCCAACTAGACATTTTGTCCAGCTAGACATTTTGGGGTTTGTTTGTTTTTAACCAAAAAAAAGCCATTTGTATGTAGGAGGAACCAGCATTTTTAATGGACCAGCCACACAGACATGCCAGCAGAGCAGTGGGGTACCCTAGGGGGCACTTCTGCAAACTTCACATTAAAGGTACCAGGAACATATGTCACCATAATCCCTGTACATTTTATGGTGTCCTTCAAAACTACCTCCAAACCTACTGTACCCACCTACCACCCAAAAAGCCCTTCTGCCTTCAGATGTCATCTATACAGCAGTACAGTGGGTTTTCGGTGAGTTTTGGTGGGCTCACACTTTCCACCACAAATGTACTAGTTAGGGTAGCTTATGGGCCTGGTTCCCCTTTTCTGTATTCCACTGAACTGCCCACTAGGCTAGTCCAGAGACCTGCTTGTAAGTCTACTAGGACTGACCATAGTATCTACAGCTGTCATAGAGACAGATATGTACTGTTTCATGCAGAAATTGGGGGGGAGTAGGAGGGAGTTAGTGACCCCTGGGGGAGTGTATGGGTATATTTTCATCCTTCCATTGGTCATTTTGGGTATCTTTTTGGCCCTTATTCATTTTAAAAACAGGTCAAGCTCAAAATGTCCAAATTGTACCCTGGAAGTTTTGTACAATGTTTATCACTGTAAAATGCCCAAGTGCTAAGCCCATCCTAATCCCATCCATAAAATGCCTCTAACACCTCCCCTTAAGAGTTAGAGACACGACAGGAGGAATCCAAGATGGCCGCAGCAGCCGGTAATGGGAGAGACGCCTAGAGATTTTTTCCCCTTCATACCTTTTTTTTTTTTTTTGCTGGTCAGAATGCCGAAAAGAAGGGGGAAAGGAACCAGTGGAGCCTCCCGATATCCCAGGATCCCTTCCAGCAGCACGATTGAAATCCTACGACGTCTTGCTGGAGGATTGGAGCAGTCCGAGGATCGCCTGCTGTCGACTCCAGCAAGTGACGCCGAAGCGGACGACTTGGGGCTTGATGCCATGCTGATCCCGGATAATAGAGATCAGCCCCCACTGCCACAGCAAACAAGCTCTCCTCAGGAATTGAGCATTCCCGAAGAGGCAGGGCTCACAACGCGAGAGGCTAATTCACCTGGGAGCTTGTCGTTGGAGTCAGCGGGGGAAGTTACTTCCCTGGAGCTACCTGTGTCCGGGAAACCGTTGGAGGAGCGAGCACAAGGGACTTTGGAAGTAAACCCAGCATCTGATCAGCCTGAATTGCCACTGCAGGACTTTTCCTTACTTACAAAACCACCAGAAGTAACGTTGGAGACTATTTGGGACTTAGTAATGAATTTGGGTAAAACTTTTTCCCCACAAGTTAGAGAGATTGAAGGAAACTTAAAATTACAGAAAGAAGAAATTGTACAACTGAAACAAGAAATTGAAATAGGTAAAAGTGAGACTCAAAAATTGAAAATGGAATTGAAAACAATAAAAAAATCTTCAGGAAATGCAAATTAAAGACAGTAACAATATTCGGCAAAAATTAGAATCTCTTGAAAATTATAATCGGGCCAATAATTTGCGGATTTTAAATTTTCCAAAAAATCCTGTTACAATACATCGAGATATGTTGAAGAGATATTTTCTTGAAGTCTTGAATGTTCCAGAACAATCATTATCTCCTTTTGTTAAAGTATATTATCTTCCTGATAAGAAACGACAGGAATAATTAGATAGATTGTGAGCCCACCGGGACACATAAGGAAAATGCATGAGTACCTGATTGTAAAAACCGCTTAGATAACCTCGATAGGCGGTATATAAAAACCTAATAAACTTGAAACTTGAAACTTCAAGACCAAAATGATCATGACAAACCTCTTGATGTTTCCGAATTGTTGGAAACTCCAGAGGAAATACTTGTGAAACCAGCAACTCTACTAGTAACAGTGGCTTTAGCGCCTGATAAGGAATGGATAATGAGATTATTTTTAAAAAATAAATCAAAAAAATTATTGGGACAAAAAATATTGATGTTTCCAAAGATACTCAGAGAAAAAGGAGATAATTTTTGTTAATGAGACCAGCAGTTACTTCTATGGGTGGAGTTTTCTTCTTGCGTTATCCTTGCAAGTGCATAATTAGATATAAATCTTTGAAATATGTTTTCTTTGATCCATCTCAGCTGACTGTTTTTTTTGTCTCTAAAATGCCTTGATAAAGTATAAGATATAGCACTCTTACTTGGAATGTAGAATTATTCTCCTACCATTATAGGCTGCTTTTTTTCCTTTATTAAGTATTATGTTTAGTCACTTAATGAATCTTGGAATCCTTATAATTGAGGACTTGAGAATGATAGTAAATTTTTTTTTTTTTTTGATTCCTTGGAATTATATTCTTTGTGTTATTGTTTCTAAATTTCTGTCAATCTTTCTGTACAAAATGATTATGCTTGGAAATGTATTTGAAAATTAAATAAAGAAATATAATAACATAAAAAAAAGAGTTAGAGACACTGGAGATAAAATGACCAGAAAGCTGCCTAAAAAATCAGTTTCAAAAATGCCAGTTTGGAAGTTTTAACTAGTAAGATGTCCAAGTGCCGGTTTATGCCATCTTTTGGAAATCTATGTTTTTTGAAAATGAGTGCCAAAAGGGATGGACTGCTGTTCAATTTTGTGTTGACTTTTACTATTTAACCCTGAGTATAAAGGTTGCCTAGAGAGAGGACCTGGAGGGGAGTCAGAACCCCAAAGGAGGTGCTTAGGCCCTTTTTGCGTCTTACCAGGAGGAGCTTCTTGACAGAAGGAGATTGCTGGTGAAAAAGCAGACTGGTTCTGGGGACTTGGCACATGGATCCTGCTGTTTTAGACTCTTACCAACTGAATAGGAACCTATGATGACAAGAATGGGTCTTGCTATTTTAGACTCTTGCCAACTGGATAGGAACCTTAAATGACATGGATGGGACATGTTGAGCTTCCATGCTGAGGGAGACCTGAGAACTTCAAACATTCTCAGGGAGTTACTTCAACCACTCTCAGCAGCCAGTTCTGGTAAGCATAACTAGAAAGGTTTGACTGAGTAAAGGTGTCTGAGGGTGGTGGTGGGAAGAGGAAGGTATCTAGTTCCGTGCTGGGGAAGAGCCCCGTATTTGGGTTTTGTTTTTGTTTTTTTGCTATTGTTGTTTTGTTTCAACTCTGCCAGCAAAATGGATGTCAAGGAAGTCTTTCAATGGGCGGCTCCTAAAGGTTCTATATTGACATCTGGCAAGTCAATGTTATCTCTCAATTCAATGCTTATCCCATGCAGATTGATGAGCTTCTGAACTGCCTGGGTCAGATAGAATATTTAACCATGTTTGACTTGGCCAACAGATACTGGCAGATTCCTCTGGAAGAGGAATCCCAGCCAAAGACTGCCCTTTAGTACCCCGGTAGGGTTGTATCAATTTAGGCATCTCCCTTTTGGATTAAATGGGGCAATAGCTTCCTGTTAGAGCCTGTGGACGCTATCCTGAAGCGCCATCATGAATATGCCACTGCCTATATGGATAATATCATAATATTCAGTTCAGATTGAAAGACTCACCTACCTTGGGTTAGGGCTGTCCTAGAATCCCAAAGGAGGGTGGGGTTGACTTTAAATCCTCAGAAGTGTGTGTTTTTCATTTGTTTATTTGATTGCAGGGACTTCAAGTATTTGGGATATCTGGTAGGGTAGAGTTAAGTGAAATTCTTGATAAATAAAGTAGAGAGCATCAGGACCTTTCTCCAGCCTAGCACAAAGAAGCAGCTAAGAAGCTTCTAAGGCTTAGTAGGTTATTATAGAAGGTTTGTTATGCATTTTGTAGGGAAAGCCAATCCCTTGACTGAGATGCTCAAAAAGAATCATCCTAATCAACTGCAAGTGGGGAGAACAAGAGGAGCAAGCTTTTCAACAGCTTAAAAACATACTGTGTCAGGCTCTGGCGTTACAGGGAGTAGATTTCAAGAAGTTTGTGTTTCAAACTGATACCTTAGAGACAGGTCTAGAAGCAGTTTTGTCATAGGTGAAAGGAAATGAAGAACACCCTGTACTGTATTTAACTAAGAAGTTCTTCTCTCATGAGAAAAATTATGCTACCATTGTGAAGAAATGTTTGGCCATTATGTGGGCTAATGAGACCCTGAGGTATTACCTCACAGGGAATTCACTTTAGTAACTGACCATACCCTGAGTGTGAAGGTGGCCTACAAAGAGGAACCAGAACTCTACAGGAGACACTTAGGCCCAAATTCTAGAACCAGCATTGATTTTCTAGGCGCCAGTAGGTGCCCATACCTCTGTTAAAAACACAATCCAAATGGCATTTTTTAACCAAAATTTGAGGCACCTACTGGCACTGGAATTATGCCTTTGTAGGCACATTAGGCCACCGAACCCCAAAGTAGGCATTGCCAACACCGGAAGTGGCTTTAGGTGGCCTAAAGCACCTATGTAGGTGCGATTCACATGAAGATAGGTGCCAGAAATGTAGGCCTGAAAAATCCTGGTCTACATTTCTGGTGCCTATCTTTTGCATCAGCATAATTCTGAAATCAGTACCAATGCGTGATTTATATGCAATTGGCAGCTGCTTTTAAGGCATCAGCTGATATCAGCGCCAGTTCGAGAATCTGGACCTTAGTTTCTTTTTGGGCCTTGCCAGGAGGAACTTCTTGATGAAAGGAGATTGCTGGTGACAGAGGAGACTGGTTCTGGTAACTTTGCATATAAGTCTGCTGTTGTAGACTTTTAGCAACTGGATGGGAACCTTTGATGACTACAATATATATGAAAAAAAGAGAAATGTGTAAAAGCCATCACATTACCTAGATAAATGAACTATTAGAAAATTACACACCTTACCCATGGGTAAAAATATGCACTGATAGATCTTCCAGTTTGTGCAGGTTGTCAGGATCCATCATTTTGCTGCTAGTTGTTTTGACTGCAACGGTTCTTTACTACCTTTGAAACTTCCACCTTAGGCAATTGACTAGCCTGCCTAGTGGTTAAGCTTTAACCAGTCCTTCCTCTTCCTTTTTAGAGCTCCAAATTTCCCACTACTGAAAAAATATGGACAGATTTGGTTCCAAAGGTTCAATATATGTCTTCCATGTTGAGCATTTTTTTTGTTTCAAATTGGAAATTTTCCTTACAAAACTGCTTGATATAATCTTGTTAGTAATCAGCACGGGGTGGGAAACTATTTTTCTCTCAATTTATAATATATAGAGCAGAAATAAGTGCCAGCAATTCCTAAATATGGATGAGATAGTTTAGCATGGATACTACCTCCATTCTATGCAAATATAGCTCATGCATATTCATTAGAGATGTCCTGAAAACCTGATCTGTTTGTGGCACTTCAGGCCTAAACTCCTGGAACCTGACACATGGTATCCCTGTGATCATCCACTTTTGTGACCACGATTGAAAATGAGCCCTATGGTTATCTAACCTGAAAGCAACAGGCAAAATCATGGGGGGCTCTTCTTAGATTGGGAGAAAATGAATTTCACCAGGCAGCATACTTGACTCAAACAAAGGTGAAATTATGGAGCATTTTGCTGATGAATCCTGTCACCGATACCGTATTAAATAATGCCAATGGAAAATTGGACACATTTTTGGGAGGAAAGAGAGTTCTAAGTTTGATTACATTGCTGTTTTATACCACTTGTTTGTATGACAGGTCCAAACGGTTTACAATAAATATTCAATATAGAAAGAACTCCAATTATAATAGAATAGACCTCAAAACATGCAAACAAGATTTAGATCACATTCATCCATAAAAACACACCATATGCTTATCTGAGGTTTTAGCAGATCACATGTCGGACCTTACAATTATCTCTTTAATTTTGCTTATGGATTGTGATCACACAGGGTAACCAAACGTCATTTTTGTTATAATGTAATCTCTGGTCCTGCTCCTAAGCTGTCTAGTTGTGGATGTTGTGTTGGGCAAAATATTGGTCAGCCATGACCCCAGAGGCCCATACTATTACCCTGACAAAAGCCTGAGATACTTTTAGGCAGGGTTGGCTCAAGGGACTGGAGCATCCTGAGCCAAGTATTTCATTGGTGCCACCACCCACTCTCCCCCTCCCTGCCTTTGATCTAGTATCTCTTCCTCTCTCTATCAAATGCCCCTTCTGCGGAACCAGGTGAGGTGGCTCAAGGTGCTGATGATAAAGGGCACCTAATCCTAGCCCAGTATCTATCCCTTTAGGAGTCTGAAGGTAAACTGGGATTTTGGTGTCCTTAGTGCCTCACCTGGTCCATAGATTGAGCCAGCCTTGCTCTTAGGTAATTATTTATTTATCAATTATTTCCATATACCAAACAAGCACAATCAACATACTTGAAAACAGATTCACAAAATTTAAGTAAATTATCTAACCCCCCCTCCTTTACTAATGCGTAGCATGGGTTTTAGCGCCGGCAGCAGCAGTAACTGCTCCAACGCTCATAGGAATTCTATGAGCGTCGAAGCAGTTACCGCTGCTGCCGGCGCTAAAACCTGTGCTATGCGTTAGTAAAGGAGGGGGTAAGGTAGGAAAAAAATTCCCATCACTGGAAAACTTAAATATTATTTAACCCACAAATATATTTTAAAAATTTCTATCCCGCTTATCTGCTAAGCGGGTAACAAATTATTACATACACTAGTCTTGAAGCCCGTTACATTAACGGGTGCTAGAATATAGGTCTGTCTGTCTTTCTTTCTGTCTCTCTCTCTCCCTGGCCCCCTTTCTGTTTCTTTCTGCCCCTGTGTCTTTCTTCCTTTCTTTCTGTCTCCCTCCTGCCTGCTGTCTGTCTGTCATTTTTTCCCTGCATTTCCCTGTGCAGCAGCAACAGCATTTCCCTCCCCCCCCCCCCCTACTTCCCTGTGCAGCAGCAGTAGTAGCGGTATTTCCCTTCTCCTCCAGGTCCCTGTGCAGCAGTAGTAGCATTTTCCCCCACCCCTTCCCTACTCTTACCACGATGTGGGCTGCTCCTTTTGGCCCCTCCCCCTTCCCTTCCTGCGGTCTAGCCTGCTCCAAGGCCCTCCTTCCCTTATTGCGTTCCTCACAGGCAGGCCCAGCTTCTCCCTGCACGTTACCTTTTTTTTCATTCTGTTGCCCTCCCTCGCGTGGCTGCCTGCCTGCCTGGTCCCGTTGAGCTGCTCACAGCTGGAGTCTTTTTTTGTTGGCGCTTCCCTGCCCGCCCCGGTGTCAGGTCAAAAGCGCGCCGGGACAAAGGCGCGCACAGACAATTGAGCGCAGCGCGGAGGCGCACGCCGCAGAAAATTACTGTTTTTAGGGCTCCGACGGGGGGCATGGGGGGGAAACCCCCCACACTTAATAGAGATTGCGCCACGTGGGGGGTTTGGGGGGTTGTAACCCCCCATATTTTACTGAAAACTTCACTTTTTCCCTGTTTTTAGGGAAAAAGTTAAGTTTACAGTAAAATGTGGAGGGTTACAACTCCCCAAACCCCCCACAATGCCGGCGCAATCTCTATTAAATAAACTGGGGGGGCTCCCCAACAAAACAACCCGTCAGAGCCCCTAAAAACTGTAATTTTCTTCGGCGTGCGCCTCCATCATGCGCTCAGTTGTCGGCGCGTGCCTTTGTCTTTCGCGGGGTTGTCTATGAACCGCCCGCCCCGCGGTCTGGCCTGCTCCGGGCAATTTTTTTTTTTAAGTTTAATGTGTCGCGGCGGCTCCTCTCGATCCCCGCCAGCGTCGGAAGCCTTTTCCGATGCTGGTGTGGCTCTTGAGAGGAGCCAACATTGCGATCTTTTGGAGAGCAGGGAGTCCAGTGCTGGCAGCCAGTCCTGCCGGCGAGTGTAGGTAGGTGCTGTAAGGCTGGGGACTTGCGCATGCGCACTCCTGCCGCCACAGACCTACTGATCATGGATCAGAGATCATGGAACAAGCAGGTAAAGTGCGCATGCGCGTCTAGGGTTTTATTATATTAGATAAAATAATCTCCAAACGTTCATCAATACATATTCAAATCTGCATCATTTAAACATGCCATCTTCTAGTAGTCAAAATATTCTGACATCTGCTGATTTAAACGATCAGTTCCGAAATGCCCTTACAAATAAATATGTATTTAGAGATTTTTTTTTTAATTTAAAATCTGCACATAATCTTGAGTTCCATGGCCTTGGGTCTGCCAAAGGTACTGCTGCCATACATATTTTCCTACACTATAAGTCCTGAGTATTCTCCAAAGTTAATCACATAGTTGCCTCTGATCGGAAATTTTGATTTGGAATATATTTTCTTAGAATTTGGATCAAGTACCATGGTGCCTCTCCATAGAGCACATGATATATGATGGTCAAAATTTTGTACTCGATTTGAAATTCAATAGTTAACCAATGTAATTTTTTTAAAACAAGGGTGATATGATTATATTTTGTAAGGTTGCCCTTGATAGACCTCATATCTTCTTTTTACCTAAAGAGCAATGTAATTTTGTAAGGCAGAGCTTTCCAAGTCCATCCTATTGACCGTGATGCTTCAGAAACCAAACAGTAGGGGATAGTTGTATAGATCAATTTTCCATATAAGGCAGGTTTTACAAGCAAGAACCCCTGTATTCTAAATAGGATACCCAAAGTTGGACATGAAAACTAATTAGCTAATTATTTATTAATCAATTGGCATTGGATTTCCCCTATGCCCTATTCTATATCATGGACATCTAAGTTTCATATGGGGTGTGGACATGGGAACAGGAGCAGTCCCAGAAATTAGGCATGATGTTATAGAATGCCCACATTTGCATGCCTAACTGCCATAAGTTGGGCACCAGCATGTGCACCAGCCTTTGTCAGGCATAAAAATCCATATCAACAAGATCGCCTGTCCTTTTACATGGCTGTCATGTAGGTATCAAAAAGTAGGGAAAAGGAACAGCATACGCCCACAGAACAAACACAAGGAAACCAAACAAAGAGTGGGAGCAACCAAACCAATGAGCCACGAGACAAGGAGAAATAGGTCAGGATTTTATTGAGCTTGTCTCAGGTGCAAACAGTATGATGTCAGCTTTCATGGATGGACCCTACATGGTCCATGTTTCGGCACAACCACCTCCATCGGGGGTCCTCATGGAAATAAATAGTGTATTCCCTATGTAATTGTACACAATTTCCTACATGTACTTTGATTGAATTTTATCTTCACTTTTTTCATTATTGTTCTTAATTTTTATTCCCATAAGGACTCTTTTTTTTCTATATTTTTTTTTAATTAAAATTTAATTGAAATTTTACAAATACAAAAATATCAGAATAAAGCAAAACAATAAGCTGCAGGTACCAAAATATATATAATAATATGCAAAATATAGTATAGTTAATATACAAAATAAAGTTAATTAGGATTTACATGAGTCCTTACATATTCATCAAGAGGGGTCCAAATTTTTGTGAATCTGGCTATGTTATTTTGTTTGAATGTTATTTTCTCATACTTTCTGATGACATAAAGGTGATTCCACCATTTGTAAAAATTAAGCCTAGAATTGTCTAAGGCAATCGTGAAATCAAATATATTTTTATATAACGGTGGTATTGATATAGCTGGATTAGAGGAATGCAATATGATTGATTTATATGATAAAACATTTTGGACCAAATGTCTGACCAGTAAACTTGTAAGTTAGGGCATTCATATAAGAGGTGTCTTAGAGTCCCAGGTTGCTCTTAGGTGTCTTAGAGTCCCATTAGGACTCTTAATGAAGGGGGTTGTGCTAGCACACAGACCACGTAAGGTTCATTCATACTGCTTGCACCTGAGTCAAGCTCAATAATATTGTGGCTCGTTGGTTTAATTGCTCCCACTCTTCATTTGGTTCCACAGGTAGGAATTGCTGGAAGTAGCGCTTGGGTATCGATGTGATTTACAAATATACTGTATAAAATATACATGCTCTTGCATAAGGTACTCAAACAATTGAACCTGCCTCAGAGCAGGGATAATTTTTTTGAGAGCATGCTGCACTCCCAGAATTAGTCCAAGGAGCCTATTTTGTAATGGTACATATAGTATATATACTGTACATAATTTTAAAATAGACACAAAATTATATTTTTCTGAAATCCTGTTATACAAGGGGGTGCTGAAAAGTTCTCAGTCCAACCAACTTCCGAACATTATTTTGCCACTATAGCTGAAAAGAATGTTATTTTATTTTGCTAAGTGCCAACTTGCAGAATCATAATGCTATGTTTTCACATTGTCAGTTCAAACTTCTCTTACTGACTTACAAGTGCATTCACTCTGTAGCCCCTGAATATCTCTCCTCATTCAACTTCCCCTATGCTCCCCCCCCCAACTCTGTTCATCAGGTAAGTCCTCCTTATCTGTACCCTTTACCTCCAATTCCAGACTCCGTCCCTTCTTTCTTGCCATGCTGTGTGCCTGGTACAGGCTGCCAGAGTCAATATGTCATGCTCTGTCTCTAGCGGTATTAAAATCCAAACTAAAAGCCCACTTCTCTGAAGCTGCTTTCAGCTCTTAACTCCCACTCACTGTTAGATACCTATATCTATTATATCATTCCTCCTGCCAGAAACTCCCCAGACCTGAGATGTCCTGTCTATCTGTCCTTATTAGATTATAAGATCTTCTGAGCAGAGACCGTCTATTGAATATTAAATGTACAGCATTGCGTATACCTTTCAATGCTGTAGAAATGATAAGTAGTAGTAGTAAAGTAAGATTGACCCTACATTGGCTGTCCCTTATGACATTAGAAATGTAGCACTATTGTTTCAGAGTTCACAAGTCTTGGTGCAGAACTGGTAGATCAAGGGTCCCTAAGCTTATAATGTGGGAAAAATAATATTACAAGGACATTAAAGAGTCTGTTCAAGGAGTAAATAATGCATATTCAGTAATTGCATATGCATACAGTATTTGCTCACACAGTAGAAAAACTATATATGTGGAGGGGCATAATCGAAAGGGATGTCTAAGTTAGAGGTCTGCATGGGAACGGGGATCGCGGGAATCCTGTTGGTCCCGTGGGAATCCCCCCTAACCCACGGGACTCCCACAGGGACCCCACTCTGGTCCACGGGACTCCCACGGTGACCCCCCGCTTGCCAACGGGACTCCCACGGGATGGAAGGCTTTGAAAGCAGGGTTCGTCCATATAATATAATGGACACATCAGCCTTAGTAAAAGAGGGGGTTTATAAGTTAATTACTTGAACAGAAAACAAAAAAAGGGTTCCACCAAAGAGATTCCACAAGGAAAACAGCAGCGCACACAAAAAAAACTGTGGGATTGATGATCCTGTCAGAAGTAATTGCTGTTTTTTATGGGGATGGGCGGGGATGGAGGTAATTCCTTGTGGGGATGGGTGGGGACAGAGAGGATCCAGACGGGGACGGGTGGGGATGGAGAGGATCCTGGCGGGGACAAGTGGGGACAGAGAAGATCCTGGCGGGGACGGGCGGGGATGGGTGGGATTTCTGTCCCCACGCAACTCTCTAGTCTAAGTCCATTTACGTCCAACTCGCAAGTCGTCCAAAGTAAAAACAGTAAAAATACGTCTAAAATTTTTTTACTTTCGAAAATCGTCTAATTATACGTCCTGCAGATCTGATTGTCCAAGTCGCTAAATCGTCCATCTTCATACCACATTTTCGTCTAACTTTTCATCCAAGTCCAAAATGCCTAGAACATGCCCTGTTGGACATGGGAGGGGTCTGCAAAGTAATGGACTGAACACCCAGTCATGGCACCTAAATAGTGGGGTACCTTACAGGGCACTGCTGTGAACTTCACAAAAAGGGTGCCATGTCTTCATCTCACTACAGCTCCCTTATAGGTCATGGTGAGCCCCCAAACCACCTCCAGAATCCCCTAGACCCACTTATCTACCACCCTAAGACCCTTATGGCTGCAGGAGCCACTTTTATGCCAGTAAAAAAGGGTTGTGGGAGTGTATAGGGGGTGCAGCCTTAGGGGGGGTGCACAGCCAGCCCGGTCCCTATCGCGCTCCCACCCTCCCAGCGAGAGCAGCAAACCTAACCTCCAGTAGCGTCGGCTGCTTCGCGGCTTTCTCCTCCCTCTGCCGCGTCACTGATGACGTCATCAGCGACGCTGCACCAGCAGGAGAAAGCCGCGAAGCAGGCGACGCTACTGGAGGGAGGTTTGCTGCTCTCGCTGGGAGGGTCGGAAAGGTTCACTTGAGGGGGAGAGATAGGAGGGTCAGCGGGGGTTTGGCTGGAAGGGGAGAGAAGCGGTCTGCCTCGGGTGCTCCAAGGCATGGTGCCATTATCTTCTTCGGGCAGCAGCAGCGTTTATAATTTGCTGCTGTTGCCGGCTTCAGGCCTTCCTCTCTGCCGGGTCCTGCCTACTTCCTGTTTTCATGAAGACAGGACCCGACAGAGAGGAAGGCCTGAAGCCGGCAACAGCAGTGAATTGTGAATGCTGCTGCTGCCTGAAGAAGTTCAGGACACCAGGCCTTGGGTGACAGAAGGAGGAAAAGGAGCAGAGGGGGAGAAAATTGGGGAGAGTGTTGCTCTACCCAACTGGAGGGAATGAAAGCAGATGCCAGGGCTTAAAGGGAAGAAGAGACGCCAGGGCATGGAGGGAAGGAGGAAGGTATGCCAGATCAAGGGAAAAGGAAGGGGGAAAGGAAGGAGGGGGAGGGAGAGATGGAAGAAAAGGAAAGGAGTGAGATGCCGGGAATCAGGGAAGGGATGATGCCAGACTGTGAGGTGGGAAGGAAAGAAAGGAGAAGAGAGAGATGCCAGAGCATAGGGGAGGGGGTGGTGACAGAGAGAGAAAAACGGAGAGGTGACAGAGTTGAAATCAATCATGTACAAAGGAGAGAAGAGGCACGGGATAGATAGTTTATGGAAGGAGAATAGAAAGAGGGAAGATGCCATATGGAAGAGAGAGAGAGGGTGCACACTGGATAGAAAGAGCACAGAGGGCAGTGAATGGAAGGGGCGAGATAGAGGGTGAACAGTAGATGGAAGGGGTAGAGAGAGGGAAACAGACACTGAATGGAAGTGTGGGGGAGAGGAAGGACAGCTGCTGAATGGAAGTGTGAGGGAAAGGGGGAGCAGATGCTGGAAGGAAGTGGGGAGGAAAAAGAAAAAAAGGGCACATGCAGAATTGAGGGAAGAGGATAGAGTTAGTTACTGGAAGGGGTGAGGGAAAGAGGTGGCAAGCTATAGGTAGACACAGTGAAAGAGGGAAATTGAGGACTGAATAGTAAAAAAGAATTTAGACAGAGGCAGAAAATAAATTGAGAAGAAAGACCAGGGAAGAACAGGAGGAAGGGAGCGGAGAGAGAGATGCCAGAGTAAGGGGGAAGGAGAGGAGACAGATACCAGACCAATGGGGTGAAAGGAGAGTTGAAAGGGGGAGGCATACTGTTTCTGGAAGGGGCATAGAAGGAGAGAAGATGCCATATAGAGGCAGAGAGATGGCAGACAGTGGATGGAAGGAAGAGAGTAACAAGAAGATGAGGAAAGCAGAAACCAGAGAAGACAAAGGTAGAACAAAAATTTTCTATTTATTTATTGCTTTAGGAGACGTGTCACTGTTTCTGTGGTATTGCATTGTATGCAGAGTCCAGCTTCTTGCTGGTTTAATTTAACCTTTGTCTATGTATTTCTATTTTATCCCCCCTTTTACAAAACTGTGGAGCGTTTTTTAGCGCCAGCCGTGGTGGTAGCAGCTCTGATGCTCAGAATTCTATGAGCGTCAGAGCTGTTACCACCGTGGCTAAAATCCACACTACAGTTTTGTAAAAGGGGGAGGGGTAAGTTTGTGATTACTTATTCCATACTAGGCGAAGGTGTTTTCTGTGTTCTGTGTATTCGAAAGGCATGGTTTTCTGTTAGGATTGACTGCAGGATTGATCTGTATTAGTCTGGCTTGTTTAGTTGTACAATGGGTGTATTGCTGTTGTACTTCTCACTGCAGTATGTAAGATGCTGCCTTTTCCTAGGTACTCATGTGTGACGTGTGGTTTGTTACTAAAAATCATGTTTTTCATACAGATGGGGGGGTGCCAAAAAATGATGGGCCCCGGGTGTCACACATGCTAGGTACGCCACTGATGCCATGTAGATATTGAAAAGTGAGGGAGAGAGTGGGGAGCCATAGTTTAGTATGCAATATAAATATTTTTTCATGTGCTTTGATTAAGAAATGCATTATTAAACATATTTTGACCTTAGTATCAATCTGGAGTCCTCTATACGCCAAAAATAAAAGCCCCATTCACCTAGGGTTTTTATGGCTCCAGAAAAAGGAGGTCGGATTGAAACATCTGGGTTTTACTTCTATTGTTTTCAATGAAAGTAAAATCCGGATGTCTCAATCTGTCCTCCTTACTTTCATTGCTTTCAGTGGAAGTAAAACCCAGAAGTTTCAATCCATCCTCATTTTTCTGGAGCCATATGGTAACTCTACATTCACCTATAAGCGGACATCTATGGCAGGCCTAAATGCTATTAAGTAGCATCTACCTAACTCGCACCTATCTAGCACCCAGCTCATACTAAAAAGTAGACCAGGTTTTGCAACACCTACATTTTAGGCATTAGATGGATGCATTCAGGTGCTGAATGGTATGCAATTTTGTAAATGGACGTCCAAATCAAAGCCACTCTCTTGCCATACCCATGCCTATTTTTAGGCGCTGCTTATTCCGATGGGCATTCATGAAATTGTGGATGTCCAGCGTTTGGACATTTAAGTTCCAATTAATGCTTGTTAAAGTCAATAATTGGACTTATCCACTTTATTTGGAAGCCTAAGTTGATGAATATCCAGATTGTGGACACCTAAAGTTAGACATCCTTTAAAGAATCTGGCCCTAAGTGTATAGCCCTCGAAGGAGACTGCCCCAACTTTGTTGGATGGGCTGTAGTGGCGTACCAACAGGAAGGGGGAGGCAGTCATGGTCCAGGAACTTCATTGCTCTGCCAGCATTGGGCCTTCCTCTCTGCAGGGTCCTGCCTTTATGGAAGCAGGAGGAAGGCCCAGCACAAGCAGAGCAATGAGTTAAGGCTGCTGACAATGAAAGAACACTCTGAACAGGCTTTTTACAGCCCGCTGGTAGAAAGGGGTAAGAGGAAGAAATCTTGAATATGGTGGAGGGGCGGGAGACATGCATGGAGAAGAGAGAAGGAGAAATGTTGGACATATGATGAAGGTCAGGGAGAAATGGTGCATGGGGAGAGAGAAAGAAATGTTGCACATGATAATGCAGGGGAGGAAGGGAGAGATGTTTCATGGAAGGGAATAGAGAGGTTTGACCCAAGGCATAAGATAGGGAGAGAGAACATAAGAACATAAGAATTGCCACTGCTGGGTCAGACCAGTGGTCCATTGTGCCCAGCAGTCCGTTCATGCGGCAGCCCTTAGGTGAAAGACCAGTGCCCTATTTGAGTCTAGCTTTACCTGCATATGTTCTGGTTCAGCAAGAACTTATCTAACCTTTTCTTGAATCCCTGGAGATAACAGCCTCCAGAAGAGCATTCCAGATTTCTACCACTCTCTGGGAGAAGAAAAACTTCCTTACATTTGTACAGAATCTATCCCCTTTTAACTTTAGAGAGTGCCCTCTCGTTCTCTCCAGCTTGGAGAGGATGAACAATCTCTCTTTATCTATTAAGTCTATTCCCTTCAATATCTTGAATGTCTCGATCATGTCCCCTCTCAGTCTCCTCTTTTCAAGGGAGAAGAGGCCCAGTTTCTGCAGCCTCTAATTGTACGGCAACTCCTCCAGTCCCTTAACCATTTTTGTCACTCTTCTCTGGACCCATTCAAATAGTACTGTGTTCTTCTTCATGTACGGCGACCAGTGCTGTACGCAGTATTCCAGGTGGGGGCGTACCATGGCCCGGTACAGTAGCATGACAACCTTCTCTGATCTGTTTGTGATCCCCTTCTTAATATTCCTAGCATTCTGTTCACCCTTTTCGCCGCCGCCAAGCATTGCACGGACGGCTTCATTGACTTGTCTACAAGTACTCCCAAGTCTCTTTCCTGTCCCCCAGGAAAGAGACTTGGGAGTACAACACTGGACATCCTGTATTCATCCATATGATTTTTGTTATCGACATGCATCACCTTGCACTTATCCACGTTGAACCTCATTTGCCATTTCGTGGCCCATTCCTTGAGTGCGTTTATGTCTCGTTGTAGGTCTTCGCAATCCTTCTGTGTCCTCACTACTCTGAATAACTTTGTATCATCCACAAATTTAATTACCTCACTCGTCGTACCAATTTCCAGGTCGTTTAAAATGTGTTGAAGAGCACAGGCCCAAGCACTAAACCCTGCGGCACTCCAATCATGATGCTTTTCCAGTCCGAGTATTATCCATTCACCCCCACTCTCTGTTTCCTTTCCGCCAACCAGTTTTTAATCCACGTGAGTATATCACCCTCGATTCCATGGCTCGCAATTTTTCGAAGTAGACGTTCATGTGGGACCTTGTCGAACGCCTTCTGAAAATGTAGATATACAGTGATATTGCAGTGGAAGGGAAGGTACAGAGATGGAAGATGGATGGTGAGTAGGGCAGGATTAATTCTTCGAGGGCCGCTAGGCACACAAGTACACTGGGCCCCCTAGCTCTGCCCCGCCCCCATTTATTTACCTGTTTACTTATTTACTTCTTTATTTCCACTTGTATTTCTTTTTTTCTTTTATTATAAAATTCAAAACAAACAAATATTACCATACCAGTGTACAGTTTTAGTTCTATGCAAGTCCCAAACATCTCTGAACAAATTCCCCTTTCCTTCCCTTCCCACCTACTTGTCCAGGATTTTAACTCTGAACCCTTTCCATCCGTATATAAAAGTGTTCAAATGCATTGTAAAGCAGTAATACTATCCAAAACATAAGTCTATTAATAACCAAGTTTGCAACTCGTCTCAACTGCCTCATTCTGTCATCCAACTTTAACCCACATCTATAGACATTCAAATCTGTAACTCCTCTGGTACGTTACACTCCATGTATGCTAATTTGTAACAAAACAACAAGGCAAGTGGTCTACCAAAGAATCCATGTAGAGCAAAAGAAGATCAGCAGACAATAAGGAGATTCAAATCACTTTACAAATTAACAAATAAAACAAAAAAATGGAAAATAAGATATCATTTTATTGGATTAATACATTTTTAATTAGGTTTCAGAGGTCAAACCCTCTTTCCTTAGGTCAGTAAAATATACTGCTGTTACAGTACAGGAAGGAGAATTTGGCCTCTAAAAGTTAGCCAAAAATGTATTAAAATTAGTCCAATAAAACGATCATCGTATTTCCATTTTCTATTTATAAACATTTATCAACACAGCTACAATAATACTTTATCCTATAACAAAAAAAATTTAAAAATATATATTTTTTTCTATCTTTGTCATCTTAATTTTCATATAGGCTCTCTATCAGCTGAATTATGTATTTGGGTATTCCCATTTGCACTAGAGTTCTCTATAGTTTATTGTAATCCACACAGTCAAAAGCTTTGCTATAGTCGATGAAGCAAAGGTATAGAGGATTTTGGTGTTCTTTGCTCTTCTCAAATATTCATCTAACATTGGACTAGGACTCAAGCAAGAGTTGATGGCACCTAACAACCTTTGTCTCCCAATTTCTGCTTTCCTCATCTTGTCATTTTCTTCCTTCCATCCACTATCTGCCCCTTCCAGAAACTGTCTGCCAACCCCCTACCATTTCTCCTCCTGCCCTCCCTCTGTCCCCTTGGGCTGGCATCCATCTTCTTCCCTCTGTTCCCTTCATGAGCTGGCATCTCTCTCCTTCCATTTCCCTCTCTCTTCTCATTTCCTCCACTCAGATCTGATATTTCTGTCTCCTTCCCCCTTTCCCCCCATGCTCTGGCATCTCTCTCTTCTCTATTTTTTTCTTTTGTCTAACTTCTCTTACTATTCAGTCCTCAGTTTCCCTCTTTTCATTGTGCCTACCTACAAATTGCCACCCCTTTCCTTCACCCCTCCACTATCTCACTAACTCTCTTCTTCCCCCATCCAACATATTCCTTTTTCTTTCTCCCCCTCCTTCCATCCAGTATGTGTTCTCTTTCTTCACTTCCATTCAGCATCTGCTCTCCCCTCTCAACTGACATCCATCTGCCCTCTTCTCTCTCTTCCTTCTCCCCATTTCCATCATCTGCCCAACTGTCCCTTTCTCTCTTTCTTTCCCACTCCGAGCCTCTACCCCAGGCCCATCTCCCTGCCTTCCCCTTACCTTCACGAGGGGTTACCACTTACATTATTCATTATTGTTTGGAGGGTTTGCGGCCTGTAACCCTTCCCTCTACCACCTTTGAGGGTTTCTGACCTCTGTTCCTCCACTTCTCCTCCTCAGCTCCTCGGGTGCTTGCAGCCCTCACTCCTCTCCAGCTCCTTCTTCCCCACTGCATCCAGGCCCTGCACTCCCTCTATGGACTTCTCGGAGGGGCTGCAGTTTGTGGCACCCTTCGCGCCATCAGCTCCTCCTTTGCCTCCTTCCCCACTGTGCCCAACACCTGCATCAACTCCCCCAGAACTCCCTCTTCAAGCATCCCGGAGCTGCCCCTCCCACGGCGCTCACCTGCTGCAGAGGCTCCTGTTTCCATCCCATAGAAGAGGCGAAGAGCACTCGTACAGCCAGCAGGTAGCAAGATCAGCCACAGCACCTGCAAGCGGTGCTCAGCCCAAAGCTTCCCTCTGACGCGAACTGCCCCAGCGGAAACAGGAAACTGCATCAGAGGGGAAGCTTTGGGCTGAGTACCGCTTGCAGGTGCTGTGGGTGATGTTGCTGTTGATGCCGTGGTGGGGCCCGATCTTGCTGTCATTGGGGGGAGAGGCCCAATCTTGCTGCCATGGGGGTGGGGCCTGATCTTTCTGTCATCAGGAGGAGAGGCCCAATCTTGCTGCCATGGGGGTGTGGCCTGATCTTGCTGTCATGGGGGTGGGGCCTGATCTTGCTTTCATCAGGGGAGGCCCAATCTTGCTGTCATCGGAGGGGGGGGGGGGCCCAAACTTGCTGTCATTGGAGGGGGGCCCAATCTTGCTGTCATGGCCGTTTAAAAAAAAAAAATTGGAAAGGTGACGGTGAGTGGGCCTGCCTCACAATTTCGGACCCTAGGCAAGTGCCTCCTTGGCCTGTCCGTTAATCCGGCCCCGATGGTGAGCATGGAGAAAGAAGAAAACGTCAAATGGGTAGGAGACCCTGGAGAGCATGTTAATAGAAGACTAACAGAAACCAGAGCCTGGGACCAACATGATTTGAATAATAAAATGACCAGACAACAAAAGGTAGGAAAAAAATTTTATTTTCTATTCTGTGATTACAATATGTCAGATATGAAATGTGTACCCTCCCAGAGCTGGTGTTAGACAGCAAGCATGAGCTAGGACCTAAAAGAGAGAGGAAAAATATTTTATGCTTATTTTGTTTACACCTTAGCGTGGGGTTGGAGAGCTTGTAACCCTCTGTAATGTTAAACTGTAACCTGTCCTGATCTCTCTGGGAAGGATGGGATATAAAAATAAATAAAATTATTTAAAATATTTTTTTTATTTCAGGGTGTTAAAAAATGATCAGCACCTAGGTCCACCACTGTTGGGCTGAAAACTTTTCAGCAGCCCCTCATACATTTGTGCAGCTGAAGCATTGTCAGATGGGATAAGACACAGAAAAAGAACAGAGAATTCAAAGTAGGCAAGGGGAGGGTGAAATACTGCTAGAAGTGGAGGTTTCCATCTTTATATATTAAAAAAAAACCCAAACACTCCCCTATTTTACTTTTTTGCACAAGGTTGTGTTTATCAGTGTTTATTGGTTAAAACCTAAAAATCATAACCCCTATTTATAACTGTATTTTTTATTGTTAATGTTATTTGTTTTTAATTTTGTTTGTTAAGAGAATGGGTACTTCCTCTGATGTTGCAGACTTGGAATAAAAAATGACTTTCTTAACTAAAATCTTCTACCATGCAGTTGTGTATTCTTAAAGGAAGTTAATGGGACTTATCTCTTACCTGGGTCTAAAAATGGTGCAGTTTCCAAGAAGGGAGACATACTACTTTATATTTAATTTCAAACAGGAATGTACATGGCAAAACGATGCTTTCTCTTTTTTTGTCAGGAAAACACGTCTTCCCAAATACTATTTAAAGATAGTTGCATTGTCTTATATGTTTCATGTTGCTTTTCGAAATACATACAAGTTGAGGTGATCTCATCTACATTCTTTTTTGAAAGGGTGGCACTGTGGAGGTTTGCAGAGCTACCCAAAATACCATACAAAATTATTGCGCCTGAATAATTTCTCTTTTGCTTTACTGATTGGACTTTTATTTGTATTACATAAATTGCATTTACATTTAGTAACTATCAAAAAATCTGTCGATTAATATATTAGAACAGCTCTAAACTTCTATGCCTGTTCTCAGGCATAATGGACCTTCCACGCATAGAAGAAACTGGTCGTTTTAAAGTTAGCTACCAGACGGGCTTTCTGCAAGTGGCCTGAAATGCACTCTCTAATGCAAAGTGGAACTCCGTCCCTCCAGCCCAAAGTTCCAGCTTCAAATACACTGTTGCATCATTCATGGGTTCATTTTCAAGGACGAGGAAGGAGGGGCTGTTTCCACAGCAGACAAAAATATTGAGGCTTAGAAAAAGGTGGAGATCTAGTTTATAAGAACCAATAATGTGCATGTTGCACCCGGGACTCTACTTTCTAGGTTGGAGAGGAACCCAGTGACATTCAGCATTTTAAAAGGGGTTTATTTACTAAACCTTTTTTTTTTCTAATTTTTATTTCTATGAGGAAAATAGGTAGTAAATAAAGATGACTCTTAGCAATGCCTCCTCACTACATGCCTCGAATGTTTATTTCGCTTAAATTATATTCCCTGCTTTAAGGATGGTCTTCTCTGCCTATCCCAAACCTATACAACGACCCATAGAAATATATTTGCATATATATTTGTAGATAGTGTATACTTCCATCATCTGTAGCCATTGCAAATATCAAGGGACCTCAGCCAGGCTGAAAATAAAGGTTGGACGAGCAGAGTCTATTCGAGATGCTTGCTTCTTTGTAGTGTTACTGGTAGAATTTTTCAGTAAGGTGCTTGTACACTTCTCCCTCCGTATTCGCTGTGATAGGGGATGAACAGAACCGCAAATACAGAAAAACCGCGAATAACTTTTTCACATGTTATTCGCTGTTTTCTATTAAAAACCATCGTGAATATAGTGAAACCGCAAATAACATGGTGGGAGACCTGGTCTGTTCCTGAAGGAGAGGCAAAACATGGTGAAGAAAATGCTGGGACTCAGCGATTTTCTCTGTAAACGTTTGGAATCAGCGATTTCTCTAGGCAAGCTGATGTAATTTTTTTGGGGGGAGGGAGGCGCCAGCAAGCTAAAAATCGTGAATAATCGAAACCGTGAATGCTGAAACCGCAAATACGGAGGGAGAAGTGTATCATCAAGTTTAGGAGTGATATTTTAGGTGCAGTATTTATTGCGTGTTTATCTGCATATTTAAGGATTTCTGAAGATTTTTTTCCACTCATGTGTTGTTGTTTTTTAAACTTACGTTTTCTACGTATACATCAGTCTAGTTTGATATAGGTCTGCTTTAAGCAGCTATAGTAACTGACGACGGCAAAGACTAACGTGATTCATCTGCTATGCCGAAAAAAACGGGGCAACTGTCCACTGAAACCTTAGGACAGGGGTGTCCAATGTCGGTCCTCGAGGGCCGCAATCCAGTCGGGTTTTCAGGATTTCCCCAATGAATATGCATGAGATCTATGTGCATGCACTGCTTTCAATGCATATTCATTGGGGAAATCCTGAAAACCCGACTGGATTGCGGCCCTCGCGGACCGACATTGGACACCCCTGCCTTAGGACTAAATTAAGCAATAATCTGATGAAATTGAGTAAATTAACACCACACAAGTTAAGGAAGCTGCTCTGAAACCTTCTATGCCCACACAGGGATCTTAACCGTTTACCTTAAAATAGATTTTTCGCTAGGATTTCTATAGATCCACTTCTCTGTCACGACTACAGAGCCGATAACTCAGCTGATATTTCACCCTGTGATTTTAGGCGTCCTCATCCTTGGAATTGACCCTTGCGGAGATCTTCCAGTAGATGCGCGCGCAGGGAGTCACTTACATTTTATCTACTATGTCAGTGGTTCCCAACCCTGTCCTGGAGGTCCACCAGCCAGTCGGGTTTTCGAGATAACCCTAATGAATATGCATGTAGCAGATTTGCATGCCTGTCACCTGCATTATATGCAAATCTGTCTCATGCATATTTATTAGGGCTTTCCCACTGTACTATGCAATCAAGAAACGATCAGTTTTCTTGCGTGGAAATGAACGAAATGGCTTCCTTACCCCCTCCCTGGCCTAGATCAGCTGGCTGTTTTATTTCTCTGTACTCTGCAAGTACGCGTGTTTGTGGCGGCAGCCAGTGGGTTGCAAACAGCACGCGCACTGCAGCCAGTGCGTTCCACCATATTCAAACGTCTTACAGTGCGAGACGCTGGAAAGAACCTACGTCATCTGGATCCTGCGGGCGACCAGGATTAAACCTGCAGAGGGAAGAGTTCAGCTTTGAAAGGCGGAGCCCAACTTACCTGGCCGAAACGTCATTGCTAAGCCGGAGCTACACTTTGTAGGAATGAATTTACAGGTCGGTTTGGGAGTGGGAAAATTTTGCATGCGAGCAGATATGCGACCAAAGGATATTTAATGTCTTTTATTTAAATCATTTAATTGTTTGGGGGGTTTTTTTTGGGTGGGGAGGGCAACAGTCAGCCTTTGCATGCACTCCGCTGTGCATCCATAAAGCTACAATTCTACACGAGTCCTGCAGAAATGGGGAAATCGCGAGAAACTTTGCGTTGTAGGGAATAAAGCTGACTTGTTGCTTTTCTTTCCAAACCCATATCTGCCCTGCTCCCTCCCAACTCACCGATCAAAAAAAAAAAAAGATAAATAATCCATCTTTCCGCAGTGTTTTTTCCCCCCAACGGACGGCCAAGGTCTTTCCACAAAAATGAGGCCCTTAAGGTTTTATGCATACCAAATATTTTGTGCTTCTTCAAAGTAACCAGAAAATGACTCTGCTGTCTGTTTTTATTCAGTGTTAATGATTAGTTCAGTTCTCTCTTTCCCATCACGGCGTCTCAGCTCCTTGTTAAAGTTAATATTTAATTCAGAAAACTTGCCAGGAAGAACATAAGTAGCATAGGAGTGCTGGTGTGTGTGTGTATGTATATATATATATATATATATATATATATATATATATATATATATATATATATATATATATATATATATACATAGATATATATATATATACATAGATATATATATACACACACACACACACATATATATATAAGAGAGAGACCTAGAGAGAGTGTGTGTGTGATGTGTGCTTCACCATATCCATATGTTTATAAGTCTATATCTACTTCACATTCATATGAATGTCTATATTATGTTACTAGTCTTTAAGCCCGTTACATTAACGGGTGTTAGAATAGATGTGTCTCTCTGTCTGTGTTTCTTTATCTCTCTCTCCTTGGCCGCTGTCTGTATCCTTCTGTCTCCCCCTCCCCCCCCCCCCAATGAGCAAAGCTGTCTGCCCCCAGCACCCACCTCCCCCCCCCAGATGTCTCTCCATGGCCCTCTTCTGTCTTCCCCCCAGAGCAAAGCTGTCTGTCCCCAGCACACCTCCCCCAATGCAGCCCCCTTTCCCTATCTCTCCATGGCCCCTTCTGTCTCCCCCAGCACACCCCTCCCCCCAAAGCAGCCCCCTATCCCTCTCCCTGTCTCTCCATGGTCTCTTCTGTCTTCCCCCCAGAGCAAAGCTGTTTGCCCCAAGCACACCCCTCCCCCCAAAGCAGCCCCCTTTCCCTCTCCCGCTGACTCTCTCTCTGGCCCCCTTTCTCTGTCTGTCTTTCTGTCCCTCTCCCTGCCCCTGTGTCTTTCTTTCTGTCTCCCTCCCTCCCACTGTCTGTCTGTCATTTTTCCCCATTTCCCTGTGCAGCAGCATTTCCATCCCACTTCCCTATGCAGCAGCAACAGCATTTCCCTCCTATCCCCCCCTTTCCTGTGTAGAAGCAATAGCAGCATTTTCCCCCACTCCCCCTTTCCCTTCTCTTCCCTGCTCCGTTCGGCCCCTCCCCCTTCTTTTACTGCCGTTGTCGCTCCGGCCTGCTCCTGACCCTCCCACCGCCGACAAACCTCGGGGCTCCAGCCGCGTAGGCAGCACTTTAAACACGCTGCTTCGCGGCCTTCTACTGGCAATTTCCTCTGCCACGTCTGTCTCCGATGATGTCATCAGAGACGCGGCAGAGGAAATTTGAAGAGAAGGGCGCGAAGCAGCGTGTTTATAGTGCTGCCTACGCTGCTGGAGCCGGGAGACGACGGAGAGGGCAGGGGGTGCTAGCGGCCGGCAGCCGCCACTCCGCAGGTGGAGAGCAGGGAAGGGCGCGCATGTGCACTTGTCTTGCCTCGCGTGAGGCCAGACCGTAAGCCGCGCATGCGCACTTCCTATGGGTCGCTACAGCTCACGGAAAACGGACGCACGCACGCATAGGAAGTGCGCTTGCGCGGCTTACCATTTTATTATATTAGATGTTATATGTTATACGGAAAAAACTATACAAATGGAAAAAACTATACGACAATCTCCAATCTACTGATAACGACACCAGACTACAAGATGTTCAGAAAAGAAATAAAAACTATACTCTTCAAGAAATTCCTGAAACAGCCATAACTTCAGAAAATAAATAAAATCTACACTCTTCAAGAAATTCCTGAAACAGCCCTAACTTCAAACTTACCATCCTCCCTTCCCCCCCTCTTCCCGCCACACAGAAACTACATAATCTAGTCCAGTGATTCCCAACCCTGTCCTGGAGGAACACCAGGCCAATCGGGTTTTCAGGCTAGCCCTAATGAATATGCATGAGAGAGATTTGCATATGATGGAAGTGATAGGCATGCAAATTTGCTTCATGCATATTCATTAGGGCTAGCCTGAAAACCCAATTGGCCTGGTGTTCCTCCAGGACAGGGTTGGGAACCACTGAGGTAGACAATACCGGGTATTATATAACACTACAGGTCATTTATGGTGGGATGATATATTTACCTATGTTATTTGCATATATAATCTATATCTACAAGGTCTGTTGAAAAAGGTTCCAGGATTGATTTTATAAAAATTTATTAAAACAATCTTACAACTTATTCCATTGGGTCCACTTCAAAGTCCTCCTCTTCCCTACTTATACACTTTTCCCAACGTCGTTTCCACTTCTGGAAACAGTCCTTAAACGCATCTTCAGGAATTGTCAAAAGCTGCTGTGTTGAATTTTGCTTTATGTCTTCAAAGGTGTTGAATCGCTTTTCTTTCAGCTTGGATTTAAGGTTAGGAAACAAGAAGAAGTCAGCAGGGGCCAAGCCAGGAGAGTGAGGTGGCTGGAGAAGAACTGTTATTGCATTTTTTGCGCAGAATTTGTGAATTTTGACGCATTCAAAACACCTTCTATGACTCATGACATGTTTCCCATAAGCCACTTTCATAAAAACTGCTGTAACTCAAAGATGAAACCAGATATCAACAAACGGGGAAAAAAAAGAGGTTACTCATGAAATTTCAAGCTACTCAAGGCCACCTAGCATGTCTCAAAAGAAGTTACCATTGGTGTGCAATTCAAACTGTCCTGGAACTTTTTGAACAGACCTTGTATACAGTATAGCCACACATAAACAGACCAATGTGTATAGAGAGAGAACATAGCCACACATACAGTGATGCTTTGGAATCCGAACTTAATGCATTCCAGAACCCCGTTCGAGTTCCAAAACGTTCAAGTTCCAAGACAATTTTTCCCTTTGAAAATAATGGAAACTGGATTAATCCATTCTTGGGTCCCACAAACTCAAATTTTAACAGTAAATGCACTGGATTTTAGAGGCAGAAACACATACATACAATGTGCAGGGTGTTCGGATTCCAAAACAGAGTTCAGATTCTGGGGCACAAACATACATATACGATGTGCAGGGTGTTCGAATTCCAAAGCAGAGTTTGGATTCTAGGGCAAAATTTACTACAAAAAAAAGTTTGGATTCCAAAACGTTCGAGTTCTGGGGCATTCGGATTCCGAGGTACCACTGTACACAAAAAGTATATATGTAATTGTTTCTTCAGCTTGCAGGATTTCTATCTTAATATTAAACAGAGTTGTCGATTTTATATTTTCTTGAAACTTAGGCATCAGAGACAATGCAGTCTCTCTCTCTCTCTCTTTTTAACCCTCTCAGATCTTACTCTATGAGCATAACATAAAATCAAGGCAATGTTGCAAAGTATACACTGCCATCTACTGGTTAACAAGTCTTTCACTTTAATCCTCTTCCTGCCCAAGTGTGAGCTGCCAGTCTCTGCCCTTTCTTTTTCTTTTAACGGGGCATGTGAGACCAGAACCCCTGTGGCCATTTACCCTATATTAGATTACAGAATTATACTTATCATAAGAAAAACCGTCAGACATTTATTTGGTATAAAAATGGGCTGCAGTGTTGTTTATTGGTGAGATACATAAATCGATACACCCAAGCAAATTAAAGAGTTACTAAACAAACAAACCACCAACCCCGCCACCGCCATATCAACAAGAAGTCCCATAAAGCGAACTAAACAGCAAAAGCAAATACAGTCCCAGGACATCCTGGCCTGAATTTATGTGCTATAAGGCCCCAACCTCCACTGTTTGGTGAAAATTGAGGCTTATTCAAAGGACCTTCTTTGATCGGACCCTTGCTCGGACCTTGGAGGGATCCTGCATAAAAACCCTGCCTTGGCCCCACAAATTTCTCTGTCACAGCTCCTACACTCTGGAATGCCATGCCATCCCACCTCCGCCATGAAAATTCTCTCAATAAACTTAAAACCAATCTTAAAACCTTTTTGTTCCAGGACGCATTCCAAACAATAAGATAACACTGCTCTTCCAACCGCAGCATCCTTCTTCCTTTCCCTCATGAGAACCACTTCTATGAAGCAATCACCCATTCCCTGATGTTTCATCCCATCCCCTCATACCTCTTCTTATTTTTATTTTTTGATGCAATTACTCTTCTTCCCTTCCCCTATCTCCTTCTGTATCATTTATGTCAAATGTTTTTAAAATTTTATGTTTTATATTATTTTAGCATTGTAAACTGACCAGATACACGTCGATGGTCGGTATAAATATGAATAAATATGAATAAACTTGGAAACTCGAACATTTGAAAGGAAGGCTCACATTGGAGGAGCTCTCCGGCCACATTCAAGCAATTTTTCTTATCCAATCATGAGTTAGGCTGACCCTGCTCTACCAGAAACTGCCAGAACTCAAACGCTGACCTACTTGCACCCTTCCCCCCCCTCCCCCCCCCCTCCCCACACACACACAAGGAGCAAAGCCTATCCCGGCCTGCCATATCCCTGCATCAGGTGTGCAGTTCACACACACACACATCCCTCCTGTTAAGGACAAGCTTTGGACAAGCCTGTCGCCCTAATTAACTTCTTTTCTTTCTGAGGTTGTGGGTTCATATCCCTCACTTCTCCATGTGACCGTGGTCAAGTCGCTTAATCCCCTCATTGCCCCAGGTACACTAGATAGAGTTTGAGCCTGCCGGGACAGATCGGGAAATATGATAAAGTACCTGAATGTGAACCACTTAGGATATAAATGGTATATAAATAATAAAATAACAACATATCAAGAACTATACTAAACCAAAAGCATGTCTGGAAATTACATAGATCATGACTACCTCAAATCTTGAGAAGGTAATTTCAGAACAGGGCGTCTAGTTCAAGGGAGTAGAAAAGCACCTATGTGCCTATATAAAATGCCTATGCAAATTCTGTTATTATTGCACCGGCCTTCAAGGCACAAAGATTACACCTGCTTGAGAGCAAATGTAAATGTCCACATGTGAAAATGCATGTTTATTTGTATATTTTATAATCAATGCATGCACTTCTTGACTCCACCCATGCTTCACCAAAGCTGCCCCTCCAGCAATGCCTACAGTAAAAGTACTAGTGTTCGTGAATCCACATATACTTTTCCATCTGCTGCAATTTTATAAGAGCCACTAGGGACTAGAATCAGTAAGTGCTACAAAAAAAAAAAAAATCCACATAGAATTCCAAGTTCTGTGCTGTTTATAGAATAGAATCTATCCCAGTTTCATCTGAATTGGTATAGAAGACTCTTGAAGTTAGCAAGGAAAGGCTTTTTTAATGTATGTCCATCATGTTGCTTAAAAGATGTTTCTTCTGAAAATGGGTTAATAACTTTCTCTCCCCTTTTATAAAACCATAGAGCATTTTTTAGCACCAGCCGCTGCGGTAACAACTCCAACGCTCATAGGAATTCTGTGAACGTCACAGCTGTTACTGCTGCGGCCGGCGCTAAAAACCATGCTATGGTTTTGTAAAAAGGGGCGGGGGGTTGTTAATACAACTTGATGGAAGGATTTTATTCCAAATATATTGTTTCAATGCTCTAGACCAGGGGTGGCCAAAAGGTCGATTGCAATCGACCAGTAGATTGCATAGACAACGTGAGTCGATCGCAGAGCCCATTCCGGGCTCTGTGATACACTTGCGTTGCCTCTGCCATCTGTTCTCCCTGCATGCCCGACGCCAGGCTAGGAGCGTACAAGCACAGGGCCCACAGCCTTCCTCCCCCCCCCCCCATGTCAATTATGATATCGGAAAGGAAGTTCTGGGCCAGCTAATCACCTGGCTGGCCCAGAACTTCCTCTCTGACGTCAGAATTGATAACAGGGGGGGGGGGGAAGGCTTGTGGGCCCGGCGCTTATATGTGCCTGGCCTGGCATCGGGTAAGCAGGGAGAAATCGGCGGCGGTGGCTTGATGGGGCTGGGAGAGAGAAAGAAAGAAAGAATGAAAGAGTGGGGCAGGGAGAGAGAAAGAAAGAAAGGAGGGCAGGGAGAGAGAAAGAAAGAAAGAGGGTGCAGGGTGAAAGAGAAAGAAAGTGGAGGGGGCAGGAATAGAGGAAGAAAAAGTTGGACTCTTGGAGGGACAGAGAGAGGTTGGTTAGGGAATGGAATGAGATCTGGAGGACAGGAAGAAAGAAAGAAATATTGGATGCACAGTCAGAAGGAAGTGAAACCAGAGACTCATGAAATCACCAGACAGTAAAGGTAGATAAAATGACTTTATTTTAAATTTAGTGATCAAAATGTGTCCAAATTTATATCTGCTGTCTATATTTTGCACTATGGCGCGATAGTGGTTTATAGCGCAGGGAGCATATGAGTGTTGGGAACAGCGCAGGGCATTCAGCACAGCACATTGTTCTAAAAACCGCTATCGTGGTTTAGTAAAAGGGGAGGGGGTATATTTGTCTATTTTTGTATAGTTGTTACTGAGGTGACATTGCACATTTTAAAGCCATCTGCCTTGACCTCTTTGAAAACCCCCCAAATATAAATGATAATTAACATTTTCTCTGCATATAGTGTGCTTTGTGGGGTTTTTTTTATTTTATTGTTGGTAGATATTTTGACTTGGTCATTTTAAAAGTAGCTCGCAAGCCAAAAAAAGTGTGGGCACCCTTGCATTCTTTATTGTTGACTACATTTGAGCAAGATGTGGATTACAGGCAAGATAACTAGTTTGATGCATTTTTGAAAAATCTTATATAATAAAACCCTAAGCGCGCATGCGCAATCCTACCTGCTTGATCCATGATCCATAGGTCCGTGGCAGGTAGGAGTGTGCCAGCTCCCTTACACTCCCTGGCCGAAGTTACTTTTAAGTTCAAAGCCGCCGCTGCGGCTCCTCTCACAAGCCGTGCCTGCGTCGGAGAAGGCTTCTGACGCAGACGGGGATTGTGAGAGGAGCCGCCGCGCCAGATTTAAATTTTTTAAAAACTCCGGCAAAAAATTAAGAGAGCCTGTAGCAGATCCTGCCCACGCAGGAGGAGGAATGGGGCCATCTGCTCGCTGGCCACTACACGGCAGTGATCGTGTATGATGACGAACTGGCTTGGAGGTAGGCTTCAGAGGATAGTGGTGAACGGTACCCCCTCCGAAATGACGGAGGTAATCAGTGGAGTGCCGCAGGGCTCGGTCCTGGGCCTAATCCTATTCAACATCTTTATAAGAGACTTGGCAGAAGGGCTGCGAGGTAAAATAACATTATTCGCCGATGACGCCAAACTAAGCAATGTAGTGGGCAAAAGCACAACAGACATAAATTCAATGTCCTACAACATGATGCATGACCTACTCCTACTGGAGCACTGGTCTAGGTCCTGGCAACTCAGCTTCAATGCCAAAAAATGCAAAGTCATGCACCTGGGCAGCCAAAATCCATGCAAGATTTACACCCTTAATGGCGAGATCCTAACAAGAACTGAAGCAGAACGAGACTTAGGGGTGATCGTCAGTGAGAACACGAAGACCGTCAATCAAGTGGAGCAAGCTTCATCCAAGGCAAGGCAAATCATAGGTTGCATACGCAGGAGTTTCGTCAGCCGTAAGCCTGAAGTCATTATGCCATTGTATAGATCCATGCTGAGGCCCCACCTGGAATACTGTGTGCAATTCTGGAGGCCGCATTACCATAAGGATGTGCTGAGACTGGAGTCGGTCCAGAGAATGGCTACCCGGATGGTCTCGGGACTCAAGGATCTCCCGTACGAGGAACGGCTGGATAAGTTGCAGCTGCACTCACTCGAGGAACGCAGAGAGAGGGGTGACATGATCGAGACATTCAAGTATCTCACGGGCCGCATCGAGGTGGAAGAAGATATCTTCTTTTTCAAGGGTTCCGTGGCAACAAGGGGGCATCCGTGGAAAATCAGGGGCGGGAAACTGCACGGGGACACCAGGAAATTCTTTTTCACTGAAAGGGTGGTTGATCGCTGGAATAGTCTTCCACTTCAGGTTATTGAGGCCAGCAGCGTGCCTGATTTTAAGGCCAAATGGGATAGACACGTGGGATTTATTCACAGAGAAAGGTAGGGGAGGGTCATTGGGGTGGGCAGACTAGATGGGCCATGGCCCTTATCTGCCATCTATTTCTATGTTTCTATGATGAGAGGAGTGCACGGGTGGAGGGTCTGCACGAGCAGTGAAACGAGCATCTGCTTGCTGAAATGTGGGGGGGGATGGAAAGACGTCTTGATTCATCTGATCTGTTCCTATAATGCCACCGCTGCTGCAAACCCTAAAGCCCCTGCCTTGTTCTGGAAGGGGAGGAACAGAAGGGGGCCACGGAGCAGGCAGGCATGGCACAACAAGTGGCCAGGGGAAGAGGAAAAGGGGGTTGCTTTGGGGGGGGGAAGGGATGTGCTGGGGGCAGACAGCAATTATGTATCCCATGCTGGTAAGAAGTGGAGGGGGGAGAGGGAAAGGGGGCTGCTTTGGGGGAGGGGTGTGCTGGGGGGCAGACTGCAATCATGCTTTGCTCTGGGTGGGGAGGGGCCACAGAGAGACAGGTGTGCATGGTGCAACAGAGAAATACAGGCAGGCAGGGGGCCAGGGAGACAGACAGAAAGAAAGACAGACAGACAGCGTCCAAGGAGAGAGAGACAAAGAAAAAAACCCCCAAGATAGACAGACATCTACTCTAGCACCCGTTAATGTAACAGGCTTAAACACTAGTAGAATATATAATGTTGGGGAAAAATGGACAACAATCTGTAATCCATTCTGCATTCTATGGGGAGAACGAGATAGAAAATGAATTAAATAACTAAGGGGTCCTTTTACTAAGGCGCGCTAACCAATTTAGTGCGTGCAAATCGATTATAAAGATTAGTGTGTGCTAAATCGGTGCATGCTAAATCGGTTAGTGCACCTTAGTAAAAGGACCCCTAAATAAATAAATAAAAGAATCTTATTTTTGGCTGTCTACTTGTGGAGTCTCTCAGAGATCTCCACTGTATCCTCAGTTATTTATTTGAGCTCTCTGGGTGAGTATTTGGTTAAACAGGGTTTCAAGACAAAGTTGGACAAGTTCCTGCTAAACTGGAACGTACACAGGCGAGGCTAGACTCATTTAGAGCACTGGTCTTTGACCCGAGGGCCGCCGTGTGAGCGGACTGCTGGGCAGGATAAACCCAGCAGCGGCATCTCTTATGTTCTTATGTTCTATTACGTATTTGCAGAAGATATTTTTATTCTCTGCCCAAGACAAGTACCTTTGAGGAAACTCTTTCATGTGTGCAGCGGTATATTACTATAGTAGATAACTAGACAAATATTAATTTTCTCACATTAAATCAACTGAAAACCAAATGCTTTTGTTTGGAGATTCCCAAAGAATTCCATTAACTGAGGTTATTTTATCCTGAGGTGAGTTTTAGGTGAAATTCTAGACTGAAAATGTCTTTTGAGTTTCAGATTAATGAGTTTACAAAGAAATTTTTTTTTTAATTTGTGTCGCTTAAGAGCTTGACATCTGGTAACATGGATAATAGAATTGAATACCCTTCCATGGCCTTGAAGCATTGTATCTAGGAAGTGCTCTGGGAGTCTGGTGCTGGTCAATCAGCAGGTTGGCGTTAGGTTGATGGTTTGAGACAGTCTCAACTTGTATCATGCCTAGGGCGAAGACTCGTGCACTATGTTTTCCAGAGACACATTCCATTTGTCTGATGTAGGGGTGTTGAATCAGATGGGTATTCCTAGGCTATGCTCCTCTCTCACTGCCCAATCATTTTAAGCATACTGGCGGGAAGCTGAATTTCCAGTGACTTCCCATCCACCACTACCTGCAATTCCCTCCCCCCTTCCTCATCTCACGCTGACCCGATGACCCCCAACCTAGCCTTCCCTTCCTCAAAGAACTTTCTAGAAAGATCTCAACAGGCAACCAACTCAGACCATCCAGCCCATTGTTAATGTCACCCATCGAGACCAGCTCTCGAGCTCTTTACTGCACATGCATTTCAGAATAGCACACAATTTTGCACGCATAAATTTGTGTGCCATTTATAAAATAGACCTTTAAACTTGCATATAATGCTATGTGCTAAAGTTGTACTATTACCCCCAATAGTTTGGTATCATTAGCTTTGTACTGCCTGTCCTCTTTCAGTGCAAGAAAACAAAATAAGGTGGATTTGCAGTTTCCAGAGGAATCATAGACACGGTTACAGAGGAGAGATCAGATCAATTACCAAATTTCTAAGTTTACCCTCATTAAAGATCCTAATTCATTCTTTTGTTATATCGAAAATTGACTATTGTAATGCCTTATTTATTAATATTACACAAAAAGAAAAAAGGAGATTACAGACCATCCAAAATACAGCTATAAAAATAATATATAATGCAAAAAAATATGATCATGTCTCCCCACTACTTAAAGACGCTCATTGGTTACCAATAAGTCACAGGACTCTGTTCAAAACAATGCTTCTCATCTCTAAGACTTTATTATCCAACGAGCCACAATTTATCTCAAAATCATTAATCCCTTATATAACCCAACGCCCATTACGATCATCTGAACAAAACCTTTTAACAGTACCGTCTCTGAAAATCATAGGTACACGAAGAGCCGACATGTTTACAGTAATGGGACCACAATGGTGGAATGCACTTCCCCAATATATTAGAACTGAACAGGACATTACAACTTTTAAGAAATTACTAAAAACTTATTTATTTAAAGACGCTTTTACTTCTGATTGACCTAAGAATACTTTTTAATATTGGCTTAAACCTTATTGTTTTATTCCTTTTAAAACCACTTACTTAAAGATCTTCTTTAATCTCAAAGTGTTTATTTGCTTTAGAGACATCCTTATCTTGTGTTTTGATAAAGTTAAACCTAGCCTTTTGTTTTTCCCTTTTTTCTAACCTAACATTGTAACTTTATGTTATTCCTTACCCCTCATGTATGTTCTAGATAAAATTTATAGTGTAATATGTCAATATTTGTTATATTTTAGCCTCTTGAATACTTTTATTTTGTATATGTACATCGCCTAGAAATTTTTTAATAGGCGATTCATCAAATATTTAATAAAACTTGAAACTTGAGAGTGGACCTTCCAGATCCCTCTATAAGTCTAATGCACAAAATTAGGTCATTTTAAAACAGTTGTGCAGCATATACACATATACATTGCAGCATTTACAGATATAAATGGTGTACACATAGAAATGTATTTATTTCTTTATTTTCTATCCCATTTTTCCCAAGGAGCTCAGAACAGGTTACAGGTTAAATATACAGTGTTCCCCTGGTCATTCGTGGTTCGCGGTCCCGGTCATTCGCAGTATTCTCCAGCTGGGACTTCCTGTGCTAAAATCAGGCTTCAACAACCAGGAGCTGCGTAATGTCAAAGCAGCTCCTGATTGGTGAAGCCTGACTTTAGTGCAGGAAGAGGTGGTCGGAGCATATCGCGAGTGATTTCCTTCACTTGCCGGCGCTCCAGCTGTCCTATCCTACATCTCCAGCTGCCCTCTCCTACCTCCCCAGGTATTTGCGGTTTTTCGATATTCGCGGGGGTTCCTGGAACAGAACCCCTGTGAATATCGGGGGAGTACTGTATATAAAATACAGTTTTGTTTTACTTTAAGTTTATTAATTTCTTAATACATTACAATATCAGAAAGAGGTAATTGGCATAAAAGAAAATATACAAAAAAAAAAGAATATCACTTTTAATTCCAAACTAGCCCACATTTTGGGGAGATGAGAAACAGAAAATAATATAGGAAAAATCAATAAGGTACTAGGCCAGAAATTTCTATTAATCCCATTTTACCTAAGGAGTGATATGAACTGATTTTTTCTCATGATTATTTAGAAGAAACAATTCAAGATGACTTGGCTCAAAAAAACATAAGAATTATTTTCCCATGTAATCAGGCATTTTGAAGGAAACTTTAAGAAAAAGTGCCTCCCATTGCTAAGGCTTTAGGTCTCAGCAACAGGAAGGCCTTACGACGCTACTGTGTCTGCCTAGATACATCCAGGAAAATGGAAATAGTTTGACCATAAACTAATACTGATTTTTGAGGAAAGTATGCTTTCATAATACTTCTCTTTTTCTCCAAAGAGGATAATGTAACTAATAAGGTTGATCTTTTAGATATGCAGTTGCAGTACAATTTTACGATACAAGGTTGTGTCCTAATTCTATACATATTAGGGGTCTAATACCAATAAACAGGTTACAATATACCATAGTTATCCTTAACAGTTCAAGTTTTTTCAATACAAGTTTTTATCCTAACTAGACACACACTAGGGATCTAATACCAATATACAGTCAAACCTAAGTTTGCGAGTATAGCATTTAGACAGAGGCGGGCCTGCCAGCCGGACACTGGGAAAACCCTGTCGGCCGGCCACCTTTCAAGGTAAACCCGGGGGGGCCAGGGAGGGGGGTTTCATTGGGGTGAGGCCAAGGAGGGGGGTTTTTGTTGGGGTGTGTCCAGCAGGAGGGGTTGGGCACCCTTCTGCCGGCAATCGTACAGGGGTGAGAGGGCCTACAGACAGGAGGGGTTGAGCACCCTCCTGCCAGCAATCATCGGGGGCAGGTGGGGGGCCTACTGGCAGGAAGGGTTGAGTATCATCCTGCTGTTGATCATTGGGGGGGTCCAACAGGAGGGGTGGGCTCCCTCCTGCTAGCTATCATCGGGGAGGGGTGGGAGGACCGGCAGGAGGGGTTCAGCACCCTCCTGCCAGCGATCATTGGGGGTGGGTGGGGGGCCTACCAGCAGGAGGGGTTAAGCATCCTCCTACCGGTGATCATTGGGTGTGGGTGGGGGGGGCCTACTGGTAGGAGGGGTTGAACTCCTTCCTGCCACTATCGTGCAAGGGGAGAGGCGGAGACAGGCGGCCGCTAGTGCGGCCGCTATACTAATCGCAGCAGGGAGATCCCTTGCCATGATAAGTATTGCGGCCGTGTCTACTTATAATGTAGGCCAGCATTTTGCTGGCCTACATTGTACCGTCTCCCACTCTACTAGGAAGATGCATAGGGCCACCTAGGTTCTCCTAAAACTGCCACCTAGCCTTAGGCCCTTCCTAGGCTCCCAGAGGCGCCTTCAATATAGGCCTGCCTGGAGAGCATTTTTTTTAAAAACGTGCATCCCCGATTGGCTGATTAGACAGCTGTAGGACGCCTATAGCTGCCTACAATCGGGACGCAGTTTACAGAATCCAGGCCTCTATGTCTAGAGTGACAAGAAATATATCTTCTAAACATCCGCTGAAATTCTTCTAAGATTGTGATAATGTGAGCAGAGTCTTGGATTTAGGATTTAATCTTGGAAATAAAAGGGTTTCAGGATATCTGCAACAAAAATGTATGAAATAAATTAATATAGACTAGGTTTATAATATATAAAGAAATATTTCATGCTTAAACACTGCAGACAGATATACTGCAAACCCAACTAGCTGTAGGGTCAACTAGCTAGATCTGGAAACCATGGGGATAGAACCCAGAGCTATAACTCTGGGAGGCCCTAATTTGATTTTTTTTTCTTTCCACCACTCACAAAATGACCTTGAGCAAATTGCATGACTTCTGCATGTTCAAACTTAGGCTGTAAGTTCTTTTGAGTAGGGTGTATGGCCATGTAGCTTGTACAGTGTGAGCTACTGGTTTCTGTTGTTCAATCATCATATTATTGTCCCTAAAGCCATGATCAGCTTCTGATTTGAGACTAAACCATAAGCTTTCATACTTGGCGTGGCATCTGGTATCAGGCAACTACCACTTATAGGAGATTCTAACTTTCTAAAAATTGCTTCAGCTAAAAAGAAAAGATATAGTAGATCAGAAGCTGTCATGACAACTATTGCTCAATTTAGTGCCACAGTGACAAGCAGTGTCCATGTCAAATGAATACTGGAGAATTAGAAGCACTAATGGCTACTACAGTGGTAATTGAGGTAAATGTTATCTGAATCATGATGGGAGACTGTTACCATTACCAGCTGGATTAGCTATATCACCATCACCCTCATTATCACTGTCATTATAAAATCGAAGCAGACCCCCGAAATAAATGAACATACAATGTGTTAGATTGGGTCAGATGAAAGCTGAACATCCTATTTCCAACAGTTGTTAATCCAGGTCACAGGTACATGACTAAATCCAAAGAGTAGATCCAATTCCTTGTTGCTTACACATTGAAATAAACAGTAGTTATGTCAAGACTACTTAACTAATAATGTGTGTGGCTGAAAGATGATCTCCAAATGGAACTTGAAGTAGTTCTGACTATGTCAGTACCTCTGAAACTGTCCTCCTGGACCAGTGCTGTAATGACCGGAATCCATTTTTATAATAAATTGATGAGGAAGATTTTTGCCTCATTCCTTTTGTCTGGTTGGGCCATCTTGTTTTTGACATGTCCTGTCTTCTACTATTTCATTATGGTCTTGCCACTTGTATAACAGTTTGCCCCCAGCTAGAAGGTTCTCTGGACAGCCTACTTGTTATTGGATTGGGCCTGCTCCACCTGGACCCTCTCTAAACAGAGTTTAGCAGCCTTGCCTGCTTTCCTCAGTCTTTCTTGCATAGTGAGTACATACTCTGCCAAATTCCTCTCCAGATTAGGTTCTTAATCCAAGGCTTCTCAAACCACATCCAAGATTCCTCGGGGTCTCCGCTCAAGTAACAACTCAAATGGAGAGAATCCCGTCAAACTCTGGGGCTTCTTCTGGATATACGGGAGCAGGGTATCCCAGTTCTTCCTTCAGCCACAAATTTGCTCAGCATTTGTTTGAGAGTCTTGTTAAAATACTCCACCAGATCATCCATCTATGGATGATACACTGACATATGAAAGTCCTTACTTTCTCCTCTCTCTCTCATCCTCTGAGCTAACTTAAAATAGCTCCAGGGAAACTTGCGATCCAGGCATCTCTTCCCCTCATTAGTCCAGCTCCCTCCCTTCCCCTCAACTTCGCAATTGCCTTTAAAGATCAAACTTTTCCTTTTCAATAGTGCTCTGACATGGCAGACACTCTCACAAGCAGCCGGCGGCGGCCCCAAAGCTTTCCCTCTGATGCAACTTCCTGTTTCTGCCTGGGCAGATCTCAGCAGAGGGAAAGCTTCGGAGAGAGCTGGACCAATAATGGGAAAAGATGCGGGGTCCTCTGGAACTGTGGGACCCAGGAGAGCTGCCCTGTTTGCCCTTCTCTAATGCCGGCCCTGACTGCAGGAGCCAAAAATCCTCTACAGAAAATATAAGGATGGCCATCTCGAAGGAGATGAGGGTAGAAATAGAATGGTGAAGACTGATTTGTGGGCATAATGGGTGGAACTGAGACTGAGCCTTGGAATAGGCTATTAATCAAATTATATAATAAACTTGGAAACTTGGTTGGAATTCAATGGGAGAAGTGTGAACAAGGTAGAAGACATGGGAGCAGTGGCATAGTAAGGGAGGGATGAGGGGGCAGTTGATGGGGGCACCAGCAGTCTTCCTCCTCTCCGCCCTCTCTGCCTCTTCCCACTCCTCCCCTCACCATGTGTGTGCCTCCTTCCCTTCCCCCATATCTCTAGTTCTTCACCGCTGCAAGCAACAACTTCAACATGTTCCTTGCGACTCCGTCAGCTCTCTTGCTGGCATCACTTCTGGGTGCCGTGCATAGGAAGTTATGTCAGAGGGAGAGCCGCCGGGGTCGTGAGGAACATACTGAAGTTGTTACTTGCGGTGGTGAATAACTCGAGATGTGAGGGAAGGGGGCGTGCAGCAGGAGGGATTGGGGAAGGAGCGGGTAGTGGAGACAAGGGTGAGGGAGGGGCGCCTCACCCTCGCTAGGTCACTCCATGGTTGCTAATATATCAAGGGCTAAGGGATATCAACAGAGAATATGTAGGGAGGATATGATTTAAGGAGAGACAGTGCAGGTAAGTAGACTGTTTTATCCACAGAAGTCACTCTATATGTGTATAAGCAGCTGACTACATCATCAGAGGGGAGAGCCATCAGGCTAGCTGTGGCATTGGAGGATGAATTCCACCCCCTCCCCCCATGCATAGTGTGCTGTTCATTATGCCCGACAATGATTCTGACTATTACATTAAGGATTTTGCCAAATTGGTCCCTGCTGAAAACATAGTGAAGATCATTATACAATTACCCAGTCTGGTTGATCCTAGTTTTTCTGTCTTCTGCCTTTTTGAAAATGGTTTAAAAGTAGATTGTGAAATTATATTTTGACAGAATACAATTTCTTGTTTCTAGAATGATAAAGACTTCTAAAGTGTGCTACTTTTACCATGCTGCTCACTATTATGTTATATTAATTCAAAAGAACAATGCAATGGTGAGAAACTCTACCATTAGCAATGAAATGTGCTGTGTTAAAGTCAGCCAAGCAATTTAAGTATTCGGTTACATCTTCGTCTAGGACACAACTGACAAAAAGACATCAGTCAGGCTTTCTCAGTTGCAGCATTGTGTTTGTGGATTTTGCTGTCACTTTATCTTAGACAGAAATTGGATCCAATGAGATTTTGGAAATCACTAAAGACATGGCTTTTCCAGCTTGCTCTTTTAATGAAGCAATTGGTTATATAATTTTATTATTATTGTTAATACATTTTGAATATGATTGTTCACCACTTTGCCATTAGAAAAGTGGTATATACTGTAAATTACAATAAATGCAATGGAATAAATAAAGTGTTAGTTTAAAATGCACATGCTAATGCTTATGGCCTGATTCATAGACACAAGAGGGGAAAATAGCTTTCGAGGCCAAATTAATAAGAATGTGCTAGAAATCTGTGTTGAATTTATTTACTTCGATGTTAATTTTTTACTTTTTCTTCGTATGTAGTAAAGTAATGAGATGCATGAGTGCAATATTTAAAATTGAGCATTAAAAGTAATGGAAAATGAAAAAGCGTATTAGAATGAATATGTTCCTCTAACCACTTAAGTTAAAACAGAAGCTAATTTCAAAGTTAACTTTGCTTCCATTTTAATTTAAACTTCTAACCATTGACTTGGGAGGATCTCTGGTCCAATTCAAAATGTCCTTGGACTCCTGAAATAGACAGACCATCCTGGGACTCACACACACCACCACACTAACATCTTAAGCCCCAAAATCTGTTCTAAAATATTCCCCATCACCTAACCAACACCCCTAGGATAGGTAAATGGGTCGGTAACAAGTAAGATAGGCAGATAAATGGGATAGGTAGGTGAATGGGGGGGTTGAATAGATGGTTGGAGGAGGTTGATTGAGTGAGTGAAAATCCAGTCTCTTTTGCAATTTACACAGGCAACTTTCAATTTGTAGACATGGGGGAAGCCATTGCTTGCCCTGGATTGGTAGCATGGAATGTTGCTACTCCTTGGGTTTTGGCCAGGTACTAGGGACCTGGATTGGCCACCATGAGAACAGGCTACTGGGCTTGATGGACCATTGGTCTGACCCAGTAAGGCTATTCTTATGTTCTTATGAACACAGGAGAACTGCTACAACTCAAAAGACAATGTAGACAACTAGAAAGAAAATGGAGAAAATCGAACTCGGATCATACAAAATCCGCCTGGAAAAAAATCAACAAACAATACAAATCACAATTAAAGGACAAAAGAAAAGCACACTACACCAACCTAATAGGTACTGAAACCCAAGTCACCAAAAACTATTCCAAATTCTAAAAAACCTAACTGACACCAAACCTTACCTGACCACTAACAATACTACTCCCCCCTCAGCCACTCTATTAGCAGAACACTTCCAAAATAAAATTACAAATGCAAGAGCTACCTTCAATGACACCCCTACCCCTCTTATTGAACTCTCAATTCTCCCCACAGATAGAGATTCAACTGCAGCAGACAGAATATGGTCTCAATTCCCCAACATTCAATGGCCTGAATTCAACAAATACTACAAAAAATACAGCCATGCATCCTTTGACTTCAACAACTCTCCACCATATCTCCTAAAAACATCCAGCACAAAATTCCGTGCTTTTCTTCTAAAATGGATACAAATCACGCTCATAAGCAGCCACTACCCAACTAACCTCAGCAAAATCATCATCACCCCGATCCTCAAAGACCCTAAAGGACCAATAAACCAAACATCCAACTACAGACCCATTGCCTCTATTCCACTCTATGTCAAAATAATAGAAGGACTAGTTGCCAAATTCCTCACCAATTACCTAGAAAACCAAAACATACTCCATCCCATGCAATCCGGCTTCAGAACTAACTTTAGCACAGAAACACTACTAGGATCTCTCTTAGACACAGCCAGACAACATCTCAGCACAGGGAAAAAAATGATGCTCATACAACTAGACCTGACCACTGCATTTGACCTGGTGGACCATAGCATCCTACTACAAATCCTAGATACAATAGGTATCACAGATGAAGTATACTCATGGTTTGAAGGTTCCTAAAATCAGACAGAAAAAAATCTGAACCTTGGTCAAACCCCTGCGGAGTTCCCCAGGGATCTCCTCTATCTCCTACACTCTTCAACCTCTATACAGCTTCCCTCACCTCCCACCTGGACAAACAAGGCATAACCTCATACAGCTATGCAGATGACATTACCATTCTCGTACCCTTTGATCAACCAAAACCCTCCATGACAGACACAATACACCAAACACTAAAATCAGTAGCGACCTGGATGAAAGATCACAAACTGAAATTGAACCCAGACAAAACTAAGTTCATCCTCCTCGAAAACAACAAAATACCAACCATAACCAACATTGAAATCAATGCAATCAACTATCCCGTGCAACCCACTCTAAAATTACTAGGAATAACAATCGACAGATGCTGCGCCATGCAACTGCAAATCAATAAAACAATACAAAAATCATTCTCAATCATGAGAAACTTAAGACAAGTTAGAAAATTCTTTGAAAAATCACAATTCCATCTCATAGAATAGTCCCTAATACTAGGCCTACTGGACTACTGTAATATCCTCTATCTCCCTTGCCCTGCAACAATAACAAAACAACTACAAACAATCCAAAATACAGCACTAAGACTCATCTACTCATTGAAGAAACATGACCACATTACAGAAGCATTTCTAAAATCGCACTGGCTTCCAATCTCAGGAAGAATACAATTTAAAATCTACTGTCTACTATTTAAGACTTTATACGGAGACAGTCCAAACTACCTGAACAACCGCCTCATCCACAACACCTTAACCAGACAAAGGAAAACTCACACCCCATTCTCATACCCCCCCAATTAAGGAGATCAAATGGAAAAAAACTATATGAAGGCCTACTAGCCACTCAAGCAGCCAAACTAGACAACCAAATCGCCAATCTACTGACAGCATCCCTAGAATACAAAACTTTTAGAAAAGAAATAAAGACCATACTATTCAAGAAATTCCTGAAAAAGAAATAATACCGCAAGTATCAAACACCGCCTCTCACTAAAACTACCCTAAACAAATAACCATACTCATTTCTTACTCTCTTTGAAAATGACCAAATCTCTTTTTGGTAAGATCTTTTTGTAATACTTCCTTGATAATTCTTTTGTAATCCGCCTTGAACTGCAAGGTAATGGCGGAATAGAAATCCCTAATGTAAAGTAATTATTTCCCCTGAAGAAGCTGGAGAATCCGGCGAAACAGAAATTCTTGGGTTCTTTTGTTGAGTGGAGCTCCACCTCTGAAAGTGTTCTTCCGTGAATGTGGTCGCAACAGTGGATAGTTGCGATGATTTTTTTATGGGGCCATTCAGATACGTTCCTCACTGGGTTCATATCTACAGATTGTGAGTTGCAAGACAGACTAGTTTTTCACAGTAGAGTTTTTTTATGCCTATGATTGTTGTAAGCAGTATTTGAAATATTAGCGTTTATTCTACTTTATTGCTGCTGATATTTCTGAGGCTTTTTTCTCTACTTGTTTAAGTTAATATAATGTGCTGGCAATCTCACCTCTGTAGTCTCTTCAGTAATTTGCTTTAAGTTCAATGTATTGATCTGTTGCAGTCCCTTGTTTGGTGTTGTGGATTACAAACATACATTTACCATATTGATGTCTCCTATCACTTTCACAGTGAAAAATTTGTATTAACTGATTTTTGCAATTTTACCACTGCAAATAAAAGCAGTAATCTAAACAATAAACTGGAAATAAGGAAGAATCTCAAAATACCACTAATATATAGCTCCCCTAGATAACGAAAAGCAGAAAATCTCCAGGGAAACGGCTCTCCACCAATCAAAGGAACTATTAAAAAAAAAAAGTTCAACTCCCCTCCAACAAATGGGCATTTCAGAGACAATGACGCCAGAGGGGCCGGGCTTTTTCAGGGGCTCAACACACCGTGGCCATCTAAGTGAAGCAATAAGACATGGGGGCCACACAGATTTGTTTGAAGGTATGCATTTCTGTTGACTTTGAGTATTAACTTTGTGATTACAGGCACTTACATATATTTTTTTTATTACCAAGGGATGATCGCACTCTGATGTAGCTATTATGGCAAAACGCTGATCAATGTCAGTGCTTTACGATCCCCTGATATGATGAGTACTCTTTGTCTACGTCCCTGTATTGTCTGTTAAACATATGCAATTAGGTTTTCCAATTGCATTTTTTGCATTGCTTAAGGCTAAAAAGTATATATTTCAATTTATTAAGACAGTTTTTTTATGCAAATGATGTTGCATTGACCCTACATATATACCATCCAATCTCTGGCGGGTAATGTTAGAGCTCTGAGGCTTTTTCCTCCTGATTGGATATGAATTATATGAGCCGTTTAAGTGCTTTAGAAATATTCATTGGTCAACAGTATAAGACTTTGTCTGCTTTCACATTTATCGGGTGATATCCCAAGTGTGCTGTTGGGCTCCATTTCAATGCTAATAAAGCAGTATTTTTAATCGTTCTCACAATATAAGCTGAATATCTTCAAGAAATATAATCACACCAAAATGATATTCATACACTCCTAATAGCGGAAATCATGTGCCACAGATTCTTCAGTTTATAGAAGCGGAAGAGATCTCAGTGTTTCTCAGGAAAATTCCTGTGAAACCATCTATGGCAACAAAAGCATTGTCATAGAGAAATACATCCTTGGTCTCATATAACACCGCTTTAAATTCACTATTTTCTTTTTTTCTTTTCCTTTTTAAGTGATCCTTATTCAATATTTTTTCAAAACTTTTTCAAAACTTAGTGAAGATAAAAATGAGCACTTATCTCAGTAATCTCTTCCGATATTACAAAATCACCGCAGTCTGCAGTTAAAGGTCCAGCACGGCACCAATCTACCACACTTGGAGAATGTAGTTCAATCTCATTGTTCAATCTCTATATTAAATGAGATTGAACTACATTCTCCAAGTGTGGTAGATTGGTGCCGCGCTGGACCTTTAACTGTAGACTGCGGTGATTTTGTAATATCAGAAGAGATTACTGAGATAAGTGCCTGCGTGCCGGTGCCAGACCGGGGGGAGGGGGTAAGTTTAAGTTGTTCGGGCAGGGGGGCTGGTTCACACGGGGGGGGGGTGCCGGTTGGAGCGCGGGGAGCGATGCTGGTTATCAGGGGGGGGGCGGATGCTCGCAAATCGAGTCAACACTCGGTTTGCGAGTCAAAAGTTTGCTGAGTGTTTTGCTCATCTTGCAAAACACTCGCAAACCGGGTTACTCTCAAACCGAGGTTTGACTGTACAGTGCAATGAATTGTTGCTCCCATAGCTTCATATCAACAACTGCTTGAAACCTGTTAGCTAAAGGAAGCCACCTAGGGGAATGGCACAATGGCACTAAACTGCCAGAAATCCTGTGCCACCCTTCATCAAACCTTCTAACCCAAAATACTAATATGACCTGAGAGAATCTGGAAAAAAGAGGGTTACACACGTGCAAGGAAAAGCAAAAGTGTATCAATCATCTATCATGGCCACTGAGGATGGCAAGACTGGTAGACAGAACCAATCAAGTCTCCTCCCCCCCAAAAAAAAAAAATCATTAGTGGAAAAAAGCAGAATTCATGCCATCTTCATTATTATATTATTCTAAGAGAATCCATATTCAAAAATATGATAATATTACCTTTAATTCATGTTATATCATTTAAATATTATTATAAAATTCATAAGACATCAATCATCAACTACAAATCAACATGTAACTAACGACAGGAAAAATATTCAGTATCATTCAAACATCCATGCCTAAGACCAGAAAATAAATAACAAATAACAAAAAGTCAAAAAACAAGTTATAAAGTCCATATGTAGCAAATCCCAGTTCGTGAGAAGAAAATACTAAAGTGCAAGTGCTTGATAAAGTATTCCACAAGATGACTAATCCAAAATCCACATGGGTGAATCAAATTCCAGAAATAAACAGCAGCAGTAGTTCCAATACAAATACAGCTCCCTCGGCACGAGCCGTGTTTCGATGGTTTCTTTTTCAAGAGGAAGAGCAGTACTGAATGGGAAAGACACATATGAACAAATACACAAACTAAATACATAAAACGCAGCACCATAAACCGCCAAACAGCGGGAAATCAACAGAATAAACAACGCTCCGCAGAGCTTCGTTATAAAGTACAAAACGTGATGACGTAAAAAGGCTGTAACAAGTGTGGAACACAATATACACAGCTGAAAATGGAATCAAACAATCAGGGAATCCTATCAAATCTAGTATAGGACAACAACTTAGCGAATCACCAGCCATTCAATTTCCCTGTTAAGCCCATAAGGGGCAACCGTGTTCCAAGAAAAAATGAGATGTTGCTCATGGTAAGTCAATAACAGATATGCCATATAGAACCATGAAGACTGAGCTTGCCAGAATATCATAAACTGCCCAGAAAACTCCAGCTATTAGAGAATGAAAATGCTCAGCCCAGGAGTGCAGGGCACCACAGACACTAGCCAATACCAACACGGGCTGTTAGTTATAGGAATGAGATTTAAACAGAAGCCTTCTACATGAGGCAGCTCCCATCCAACCAACCACACCAGCACCAGTCTTGTCCTTTGTCATGCCTTTGTAGTAGAGCACTCAAAAATGCTCTGAGGGGGGTTGGGAGCTGAAAGTGGAAGGCAGATGTCCTCTAAATATGTTCTTTCTCTACTCTAAGGTCTGGATTCTATCGCCAGTAAAATCCAACAGGTTCAAGTTCAATTTATTTAATATACCGCAAATATAAAACCGGAAGGAAAATCTAAGCGGTTTACAATAAAAAGTTAAAATTTTTTAAAAAAAATTAGAGTAAGAACAAAAGGAAGACAAAACGTAGAGAAAAACAATTGAGAACATGGGGAAAGAAGCAATCAGGGATTACAATAAAAATAAAATGGTTGGGGAGGGTTACCAAATTTACATGAGATCAGTCACTGGTGATAGCAATTGGCACATGTACAGATTAGTCCACGGAAAGAGCTATGGGTGGATAGGAGGGGCAGAGAACTACCAGCAAATGCTAAGTCGTCGTATCAATCACAGATGTGCCAGCACTATTGAATGGAAGGGAAGGGAGGGGAAGTATAATATAGTGATGGGAAAAAAAAAATTCAAAAGCACATGTCTCGAGCACATGTATTGAAGGTGTGTATTAAAAGCATGTCTTATTTGTGCTTGTTGAAATGTGCCTTTTATACACGTGCTCATGACGCATTCTTTTGAGATTTTTCCTATCACTGAATTTCTATAATTTATGTGAATAGTGTATTTTATTTAATTTTTATCATGAGCCACAGCCAGAAACATGCGCCTGAGATACACTTTTCATAGTACCTCCGGACCAGCCGGTAACTTTTGGCCGTATAAGGCCAGCGCTTCGTTTGGACAATCGCTCAGCAATGATAGAATAAGACAGATGCAGAGGTGCATTGATAAACGGGGACAGCCTTGATACAGCCAGTACAGCGAAACATGTTGATAGAAGTCCCCAGCCGACAGAGCTGAAGCCAAAAAAGATAAGTGTCTCAGCTTAAAATCTTAAATTTCATTAAATTATCTAATTTATTTGCATAAAGAAAAAGTTTTAAAATAATAAAGGATATTACTAAGGATTGATGATGATCTTAGCAGTTCTTCATTAAGAATATTAATGAGGAATTACTGCACTAACTTCCGAAGATCCTTAAAACAATTAGAATGATCACTATGAGATTGTGAGATTGCATGAATTCTATTTCCTCCAAAGTATACATATTGCGATCTTTGAGTCTGTCCCCATAGCCTATATGAAGTAGACCACTGACCATTTTAGTAGCTTTCCTCTGGACCACCTCTGTCCTGTTTATATTCTTTTGAAGGTGCGGTATCCACTATGAGACTGGATTGAAAGGTAGCAATGTCATATTTTCTACAATAAAACAAATTTTTCCAGTCCCTTAAGTGAAACCGCTTAGAGTATAGGTGGTATATAAATTTTTAAATAAATAGATAAAATAAAAATTCTGAATTTCACACAATATTTATTTTTCATTCACCATTAGATGACCCAAAAATACCCTCTCACACCAAGTAATCATTCCCATTATTTAATTGAAAATAGTTCAGTGGGTCAATTTTTTTTAATTTTTTTTGTGTCATGTATGTTCTAGAAATGAATTAATGGAGAAATATGTCAGGAATGTTCTTCCTTGAAGTGCATTACAGCTGCTGAGGAAGTAAAGGCAAGCCAAAGTGTAAAGGGTGATGAAACTATTTTGTTCTCTCTTTAGACATCAGGGTACATAGGATACCTTCTTGTCTCTTGCATAGCATTCTTTGATACTTCTTTCTAAATATAAAAGTGTTGTTCGCACCAGAATAACAAAACTGTACTTAACCCTTTTTTTGTTTGGTTGTTTTGCTTCCAAAGGCCTCTTAAATACTTTCAGTATTGTTTATTAATCATGTAGCAGTTTTTCCCTTACTCCTTCAAGCTCAATTAGGACTGGCATCTACCAGATTATTTTCCCTTTTCCCCCATTTTATTACCAGATCATCCAGCACGACCAGAACAGAGACAGTCCATGCTCAACACACCTCATTCTGGACCCTGATAACATGTGTATCCTGAGTCTGGCCATTAGGTGCTGCTGTTGAGCAATAGTTGGGACCCCCATGTACCTTCAGGGATTATAAACCCTTCTGCAGTTTCACCAGCTCAAGGGGCTAGCTACAGTATATTTAAAAGAGTATGTATCTGACAACCATACTGAAAATACATTGAAATATTTCAAAGAAAACCAAAAGTATGATCTCTTTTCATGACAAGATGAATACGTAGGCATAGTCCTTAATTCAATAGGTAATGAGCACCAAATTTGCATTTCTTGGTAATGGAAACTGAGCTGCAAAGATTTTTTAATATTTTACTCTTAAAAAAGAAGGGAAATACATCAACCTAGAATCTCCAGATTGAGAAGTTGGGGAAAGAGTAAAAGAAAACAAGCCAATAAAATTCTCATCCCAGCAAACATTCTATATATCCAGCAAGTGAGCTTAAAAGAAATATGAGCGTTTACCGGTAACCAATGCAATTTGGTCAAATAAGGAGTAGCATGATCAAATCTTTTTTTTTTTTCCAAATACCAATTTTGCTGCAGTATTTTGTATAACTTGTAGTCTAGAAAGCAATTGTGTTGACAATAAATAACAGAGACCATTGCAGTAGTCCAGATATGACAAAATTAATGACTGAATTAAAATTGAGAAGTGCTTTCCCCCAAAAAAAGATTGCATGTTTTTAATTTAAAAAATAATAACTTTAATCATCATGTCAATTTTCATGTAGTTTTAGAGATAAAGCAAAATCTAAATAAATTCGAAGAACCTTAAAGATGGTATCTACATTCAATAATAAACCATCAGAAAGAGATATCTCCTCAGGAATAAGATTTTCACAATGATTAAACATAAAGGGCTTGATTCTCTTTAGGATGCTGATCGTGTGTCAATAAAGAGAATAGTGTCTACATCGCTGAATGGATGCCTTAAATGTAGGCCCCAACAACTCCAATTAGAATCATGTAGCACTATACCAATATAGCTATTTTTTTAGGGTCTTCAGACTGCCAACCGCGTAGCTTAACACGACTGGCCTGCAATCCTCATTGGATCCATTGTTATATAATCATATTTATGCCGTTTTACTTTTATTACTGATTTCTTAATTTTGCATGGATCATTATTGTCAGCCATATAAGTATAATGAACTGATCTTTTAATGCAGCGCCATCTCTTCCGACGAGCCCCGTTTCACTACTTCATCAGGGAAATGAGGTGTGATCATTGCCGTGCTGCACCAAATGAATCCTTGAGCTTTATTCTGTGCTGTAATACCGCTCATTTCCCCGATGAAGTAGTGAAACGGGGCTGCCGTACACGTGCCTCCTTCCCTTTCCCCAAATCTTTATAACTTCTCCGACGTGAGCAGCATTCCCACGTCAGTATCGACTCACCTTTTGATGTCCCAGAAGAGATGTCAGAGACAGCGCCAATGCCGAAGCGGGCAGCAACCTCACACCAGGGAAGTAAAAAAGGTACGGGGAAGGCAAGTGGTGCACACGCATGGCAAGAAGAGTGGGGGGGGGGGCAGAAAGGAGGAGGGGTGCTGCACCCTAAGAAGACCGCACCCAGGGCAGACTACCCCCCACACACACCACCCTTACTATGCCACTGACTACTACTATTTATCATTTCTATAGCGCTACTAGCCATGCAGCGCTGCACATGAAAACATAGAAGAGACAGTCCCTGCTCAAAAGAGCGTACAATCTAGTCAAGACAGACAAACTGGACAAGAAGGTGCATCAATACACTGTACTCAGGTGGGGGGAATTACAGAGGGAATGATAAGACAGATATTGGAAGATACATTATTGGCAAACAAGTCACTTTGTATTCCTGCTCCCCCCTCTTTCCAACCTTACATTGGCTTGGACAAGGGGCTCTATAACTAGACAGTGAACGATAGGGTTGTCCATTAAAAAATTAAGTTCAGGGGACATGACCTCCACAAGTCTATTTTTGTTCTATGGTCACTGTTGATTTTACCAAATTATAAGCCTTTTGGTGAATATTTAGAGGTCATGCGACGATTTTTAATTTAATACGGGTTAAGAATGGGTTCCTTTTCTAAAACCATTCTTAGGTTGAATTTGTATATAATTCAGATCCTAGTATTCTTCCCACCTTATCCACATTCTTGAGGCCCCTCTTGCATCCCTTTCCTTCCATCCAGTTGTCAGAGGGAAGGCTTCTGGCTCAGCTGCAGGATAAGCATAGGAGCCGCTGCCCGTGGCTTTGTGCAGGGAAATGACTGCAGCTGGAAGGAGGAGGGAGCCAGCCAGAAGAAGGTAAACACCCGCCAGAGGGAGGCACATACTTGTGACACAGAATGGAGGGAGGAAGAGAGAGGGATGCGTTGGGACATGGGAGGGAGGGATAGGTGCACATTGGGACTTAGGAGGGAGGGAGAAGGGCGCGTTGGAACACCAAAGGTAGAACAGAACCTCCGTTCATAAGTGTAAGACTGACGTAAGTCAGATGTTCATAAAACGAGGACTGCCTGTACATTAAAATGCACATGGAAAGAAGTTAAAATACATACTGTGTGATTTACAGCTGAAAATAGGCTTGTTGGCCTAATGATTTATTATGCATTGTCCAGTGTTCTGTGATGACTGGTGACTAATGTCTATGTTTATTAAAATTTGATTTACCTCTAAAGCTTGCAGTAGTTCAAAGCGGTTTACACATATAAAATCATTAAAAGAAAGGAACTCCATAATAAATTAAAGGACACACAAGAAGATTCAAACAAGAGGACAAAATAATAATAATACAGACTGTGGCGATTCGCAGGCAGACTACTTTGTGCAGTTAAATCTAATTAGTAAATATGGTCATTTTGAGGAACTTCCTCAGTGAATGCTTTTTGGAAGAAAAATGTTTTAAGAAGTTTTTTAAACGCTTTGAAATTCGGTTAGAATCTCAGATAATTAGAGAGTGGTTCCAGAAGGAAATGGCAATGTAGAAAAAGGCTTTTGCTCTGGTGGCTTCCCATTTTGTTCTCTTCACAGATGGTATAACCAATCTGTTGTCCTGTAAAGATCTAAGAGTGCGGTGATGAATATATGGAACTGTCAGGGCATGTAGGTAATTGGGAGCTTGAGAGTGCAATGCTCTATATGTAAGGAATAGTATTTTGAATTGAATTCTGTATGAAATGGGTAGCCAATGGTACTGTAAAAAAAAGCAGAGTAACATGATCAATTTCTCTATGTATCCTAATAATTTCAGCTCTGTGTCTAGGAGTTTCACATCTGATGATCTTATGGTGGCCAAATTGGTAGATAAAGCAATGGAAAAAGACAGAAGGATGCTTGAGTGCATTAGGAGAGGAATCACTACCAGTGAAAAAGGAGGTGACAGTGCCTCTGTATAAGCCTTTGGTATAAGCTTACTTAGAATCAGTGGCGTACCTAGGGTATGTGGCACCCGGGGCCCATCATTTTTTGACACCCCCCCCATGTAAAAAAATATTTTTTGTAATAACCATGAAAAATAAATGGTCATAATAGAAACAGGCACTGAACATTTTTTTTTTATTGAACCTCATATATGTAACCATTAATCCAAACATAACATAAATTATGTCTGAATTGTCATGACATCAGAAGTACATATAGTTGCAGGTGATGCTTGGGACAGTTCTGATTGTGTTAGTTCGGTTTTATGTGTTTTTGAATAGAAGGGTTTTTATTTCTTTTTTGAAAGTATTGTAGTCTGTGGCCGAGGTCAATAGGTTGTAGAGTTGGGGGTCGAGTGTTAGGAGGCTGTCGAACAGTTTTTTTTCTTTTGACGATTTTGGTTGGAGGGTGTGTGAATGGTGCGTGAGTTCTCCTATGTCTGGTTGAAGTGGATTTAATTATTTAGCTGAAGAAATTAGTAACCCCCCCCCCCATTCCACACACATTAATTCTCTTCCATTTTTGTTCCCATTCTAAAAAACACCGATAAGTTCCCAGAAAAAAAATACATTCAAATAAGAAGTGAAAACAAAGGCCCCTACAGAAGAGAACATAACAAGAATAGCCTAACTGGGTCAGACCAATGGTCCATCATGCCCAGTAGCCCATTCTCATGGTAACCAATCCAGGTCATTAGTACCTGGTCAAAACCCAAAGAGTAGCAACATTCCATGCCACCAATCCAGGGCTAGCAGACACTTCCCCCATGTCTTAATAACAGACTATGGACTTTTCCTCCAGGAATTTGTCCAAACCTTTCTTAAAATCAGCAATGCTATCTGCTTTTACCATAACTTCTGGCCACTTCATTTTTAAGCTTAGTTCTTTCCTTCCAAACAGAGACCTTGCTAGATGTCAAATACAGAAAGAACAAGGTAACTTCACAAGGACTTAGCTGTGCAGGAAATGTGAATCTTCTCATACACCCACCATATAGTGCAAAAATGTGCAAAGATCTGGTTTTTTCTTTCGATCACTACATAGTCTAATGCCACACAAGCAGCGCTGTTACAAACATATTCTGAAGGTCAATGCTAAGGTTAACAAAGTTTTTCTTCCTTGGACCACAAGGAGATACTGACAAACCACTAGAAGAGATCCCAGAACAACTACCCAGGCACAACACCCAAAGACCCACTCAGTGTGTGAACCAGTTGAGTGGAGTGGACTAACTGGGGGGTGGAAATGGGCCCAGAGTTTGCTCAGCAGAATTTCACAGACCACCTCTTCCTCTCAACACATTGACACGCTGCCGCCACCACCACCACCATTAGGAACACCTCAACGGATAGGCCAGCAATGCTTATAAACTTTATAAAACACATTATTATATTTTCTTATAAAGCACATATTTTAATTGAACTCTCTGACATCCTCAGCCTTGCCATTCACAAAAATAGAAGGAAGAAAAGTTCCCGTTTCCTGCTGTCTCATGTCCCCGGCCTATACAATATTTTTCTTCTGCAGACCCTTCAAAAGTCTGACCAAATCCTTGTTTCACTTGCATTATAAAGTACTGAGGATGCCATCTCTCTCCATCCCAGGTCCTAAAGTCTAAGACAGTAGTGCAAACTAGTGCTGCCCAATTCAAGAAAAAAAAAATTTCGATTCAATTCAGCCTATTGAATTGGTTTTTTGATTCAACTTTCCTGCCCAATTGGGTGTTTGTTTGTTGTTGTTTTTTAAACATCCTGGTGGGTTTATTTTATAGCTTTTTCATCCCCCTTTGGCTTTTCCTAACCACACTGGCGCTGTGGTGTAAATAAAATAAAGAAACAAAAAGGACTTTTTCTCTCTGTTAAATCCTAGCTCACGTTTGCGGTCTAACACCAGCTCTGGCAGGATACACATTTCAAATCTGACATATTGTAATCACAAAACAGAAAATAAAATTAGTTTTTCTACCTTTTGTTGTCTAGTTATTTTTCAAATCTTGTTGGTCCAAGGCTCTGGTTGTCTTCTGATAACTTGCTTGCCAGGGTCTCCTTCTTTCTGCATGCTAACCATCCATCTGCTATCTCTGTCCTCCCCGTTTCCCTTCCTTCCCCAGGAGGTCTGGCATCTATCCTTTTTTCATCTCCCTCCACAGATCTATCTTTTCTTAACTACCCTTTCATCCATCATCTCTCCCTCCTTCCCCACCACCCCAGGGTCCACCATCTCTCCCTTTCTTTTCCCAACTACCCTCCTATCCAGTATTTCTATCCCCCCCCTCCACACCAACCCTTGTGTCCAACTTCTCTCCCTTTCTGTTCCTTCCCTCTCTAAAAACTATGGTCCATCATCTCTCCCTCTTCTCTATTTTCAGACCCATTATTTCTTCCCACCCAAAGTCCGGCATATGTGCGTCTCTTTGAACCCCCTCATTCCCTCCTTGTATTTCTACACCAGGGCCCCCCTCCCAGAAGGCTTGTCCCCCCCCCTTAAAGGTCTGCATCTCACCCCTGAAGGCCTGCACTCCCCCCCCCGAAGGCCTGCACTCCCCCCGAAGGCCTGCACCCCCCCTCCGAAGGCCTGCACCCCACTTGAAGGCCTGCACCCCCCTTGAAGGCCTGCCTGCCTGTCCCCCCCCCCCTGAAGGCCTGCCTGCCTGATCCCCTTGAAGGCCTGTCCCCTCCTTGAAGGCCTACCTGTCCCCCCCTTGAAGGCCTGTCCCTCATTTGAAAGCCTGCCTGCCTGTCCCCCCCTTGAAGGCCTGTCCCTCCTTGAGAGCCTGCCTGCCTGCCTGACCCCCCCCCCTTGAAAGCCTGTTCCCCCTTTGAAGGCCTGCCTGCCTGTCTCCCCTTTGAAGGCCTGCCTATTCCCCCCCCCTTGAAGGCCTGCCTGCCTGTCACCCCTCCCTCCCCCTTGAAGGCCTGCCTGCCGGCCCCACCCCGAAGGACCGCTCGCCCCCCCTGGCCTCCCTGCATCACCTGAATCAGGCCCTGAGGGTGTGCTCCCGGCCTTGAGTTCAGTCCCCCCCTAAGGACCGCTCGCCCCTCTGGCCTACCTGCACCACCTGAATCAGCCCGCAGCGGGATCGCGATCTCAGCGATCCCTTCACTGCTTCGGAGCTGCTTCCTCCGCTGCGGTCCCGCCCCTTCTCTGACGTCAGAGGAGGGGAGGGGCGGGACCGCGGTGCAGGAAGCAGCGCCGAAGCAGCTCAGGGATCGCCAACATCGCGATCCCGCTGTGGGCTGCTTCATAGGTGGTGCAGGGAGGCCAGTTGGGCGAGCGGTCCTTCGGGGATGGGGGGGACTGAACGGCAAGGCCAGGAGCACCCCCCTCAAGGCTGGCACCCGGGGCAGGCTGGCACCCGGGGCAGACCACTCCCCCCCCCCTCAGTACGCTACTGATAATTTGGCTAATACTGTTTGCAGTTTTGGACATTGCATCTTCAAAAAGTCAATCCAAAGCTGAGTGGTCTTTGTCATAAAAACATTATCGGAACAGACATAAAGACCTAAACATGTATAATCTGGAGGAGCGATGGAAAAGGGGAAATGTAATTGGGACACTTAACTCTTAGCTTTAAATACATGGTAGTCAGGAATTTTCAATGGAAATGTGGCGGAGATTATGATCCCCATGTAATATAATGTGAGCAGTGAAGAATTTTCAAATCACTTACAGCAGCTGCTTTTGGCTTCAGTATGGAAATTAAAAGGTCAGCATTTTATTAAGACTCTGGTATTCAATTGTGCTCTCTGATTGGAAGATTAAGCTATAGGTTTTTATCCTTGAAAAGATCTAGGAACTATTTTCTCTGCGCAAATTTTTGTTTTAGTCTAATTTTAGATTTGTGGCAAAACTAGAGGAGTCTGTGAGGAACAAACAAGTTGACTCTTTGGGAACAGAACTGTGATATATGCAGGAGACTAATCTTTCTTGAGTTTAAGGTCACTAGTTTCTTCAAGCAAGATTGGAGCATTGAAAAATACAGTAAGAAAATGTAGCACTCATATAATTAATTCTCCAAAGTGTATGTATGTTTTGCCACAAGAAATATTTGAAAGTATATACAGGAAGCCCTAAGAATTCCTGAAAGGATAATTTGGCTAATTTTGAATGTTTATTACATGGTACTATTTAGGGGGAAGGGGGAATCAATTAGCTCAAGATTAATAATCTTTTGAATACTTAATCTCACTATTATGTAGAAAGTTTCACAGAGGATACATCGACTCTTGGAATAGTTCTGATAAATTTAACATTGGACTTGGACAAGGATTTTCTTCTCAAGTTCTAAAAGAGAGAATGTTTCTGAATATATCAAAGTCTACCCAGAAGAGAAGAAAAACATTCTTCCTTATACAGTATATCTGGGGGTACAGAACTTGGAGGCACAATTTGGTTAGCTTTCACCAATACTTTGAAGCATACAAAACTTTGAAGTATGTCTTTTATGAACCTTCAATTAACTATGGAGTCCTTTTATTAAAATGCAATAGGTTTTGTACTTAGCACATATTAACATAGAACACTAAGTTTAAATTTCAATGAAAGGCTTGAATAAAAGCTTGAAAGAGGCTATTATAGCCAAGAAAACATCCTTTAAAGCAGGGATGTCCAACCTGCAGCCCGAGGGCCGCATGCGGCCCCCGTGAAGTATTTGATGCAGCCCTGGTCGAGGGCGATGCAGTGTTTTCCTCTGCTGCCCCGGGTGTTTACCGTCTTTCCGGCTCCCTCCTCTGTCTTGCTGCAGCGTTTGCGCAGCCCCAGAAACATTTTTTGGGGTCAATGCGGCCCAGGGAAGCCAAAAGATTGGACACCCCTGCTTTAAAGAAAGGAAAAATGATCCCAATGAAGAAAATAAGAAGAGACACAGGCACTGGCGAGTTAGATGCAAAGCATTGATAAAGAAAGCTAAACAAGAATATGAAGAACAACTTGCCAAACAAAAATTCATAGTAACAATTTTTTTTAGATACATCAAAAGCAGAAAACCTTTGAGGGAGTCTGTAGGACCTTTGAATGATCAAGGAGCAAAAGGTGCACTCAGGGAGGAAAAGGCCATAGCGGAGAGACTGAATGAATTCTTTGCTTCAGTCATTACGAAAGAAGATGTAAGAAATCTTCCTGAAATGGAAATGGTTTACAAGGGTGATAAGGCAGAGGAATTGAAAGAAATCTCTGTGAATCTGGAAGACATATTAAGCTAAATCAGCAAGTTAAAGAGTGATAAATCACCTGGACTGGATGGTATACAATGCATCTCAGGGTACTGAAAGACCTCAAACATGAAATTGTTGATCTGTTGTTAGTGAGCTGTAACCTGTCATTAAAATCATCTGTAGTACCTGTAGATTGGAGGGTGGCCAACGCTACACAATTTTTAAAAAGGGTTCCAGGGGAGATCCAGGGAATTAGAGACCGGTAAGTCTGACCACAGTGCCGGACAAAATAGTGGAAACAATTATAATTATAAAAAAAAAAATTGTGGAACATGTACACAAACATGATTTAATGAGAGAGAGTCAGCATAGTTTTAGCCAAGAAAGGTCTTACCTAACCAATTTGCTTGACTTCTTTGAAGGTGTGAATAAACATGTGGATAAAGGCAAGCCAGTTGATGTAGTAGTGTATCTAGATTTCCAGAAAGCTTTTGAAAGTTCCTCATAAGAAAGTTTGTCATAAGAGGCTCCTGAGAAAATTAAAGAGTCATGGGTTAGGAGGCAATGTTCAAGTGTGGATTTTGTGGCGTACCAAGGGGGGATGGGGGGGGAAGTCCACCCCAGGTGCACGTCCCAAGGGGGTGCACAGCTGGCCACCCACTGGGGAATAGGCTGCCGCCGGGGAAAGGCTTCCACTGCCGTCATCGGGAACAAGCCGGCCGATTTTTTCCCTTCTTATCTTCCCTGCAGGGCCAACCAACTCTCACTGCCCGACATCAATTCTGACGTCAGAGAGGACATTCTGGGCCAGCCAATCTCTGCCTGGCTGGCCCGGAAAATCCTCTCCGACTTTAAAATTGATGTCGGGCAGCAAAGAGTTGGTCGGCTCCGTGGGGAAGAGAAGCAAGGCAAACTCGGAGCCGGCCTGTTCCCAATGGCGGCAGTGGCAGCCTATTCCCCAGCGGCGGTGGCAGCATTTTCCCAATGGCGGTGGTATTGGGGAGGGGAGGGAGAAAGAAAGAAATGGGAGGGGGGACAGGGAGCCAGAAAGAAAGGGGGCAAGGTGAAACAAAGTAAAAGAAAAAATGGGGCACGGAGAGAGAGAGAGAAAGACAGAGAGAAAGAAAGAAGGGGGCATGGTGAAACAAAGAAAAAGAAAAAATGGGGCACGGAGAGAGAGAGAGAAAGACAGAGAGAAAGAAAGAAGGGGGCATGGTGAAACAAAGAAAAAGAAAAAATGGGGCACGGAGAGAGAGAGAGAGAGAAAGACAGACAGAGAGAAAGAAAGAAGGGGGCATGGTGAAACAAAGAAATAGGGCACGAAGAGAGAGAGAGAAAGACAGACATACAGAAAGAAAGGGGGCATGGAGAGAGAAAGAAAGAAGGGGGCAGGATGAAAGAAAGAAAAAGTTGGGGGAGGGAATGAGGTCTTGAGGAGAGGAAGCATACAGGAGGCAGAAAGAAGGGAAGAAATATTGGATGCACAGTCAGAAGAATAAAGTGCAACCAGAGACTGATGAAATTACCAAACAAAGGTAGGAAAAATGACTTTATTTTCAATTTAGTGATCAAAATGTGTCCGTTTTGAGAATTTATATATGCTGTCTATATTTTGCACTATGGCCCCCTTTTACTAAATTGCATTAGCGGTTTTTAGCGCAGGGAGCCTATGAGTGTTGAGAACAGCGTGGGGCATTCAGTGCAGCTATCGCGGTTTAGTAAAAAGGGAGGGGGTATATTTGTCTTATTTTGTATAGTTGTTACTGAGGTGACATTGCATAAAGTCATCTGCCTTGACCTCTTTGAAAACACGCGGAATATAAATGATAATTAATATTTTCTCTGCATACAGTGTGCTTTGTGTTTTTAAAATTTTATTGTTGGTAGATCATTTTGACTTGGCCATGAAGGTAAGGGGGAGGGAGGGAGGGGAGCTGCTGAAAGACATCTAGTAATCCTTGCAGGCTTGACTGTGCAGGGAATTATTTTTGTAAAATCATGTTTTGTTATGTGACTGGCATTATTTAGACTTTAATTTCTATGAATGAATAGACTGAAAATGATATAAAATTACTTGCTTGTTTTTATGTGCGTGCGCTGAAGGAAAGTGGAGAGAGAGTGGGCTGAGGATGCTGAAGGGAAATGGGGAAGAGAGAGTGGGGAGAAGACGCTGATTTATAAATTGACAATTGTACAGAATATTGTTTCTTTTATACTTTAATATAATAAGTTCAATATAAAACAATTCAAGGCTTGTGTAGATGGAATCAGGTGGTTTGCGGGGATGGGGACCGAGCTTACAGGGATTAGTCCAATAAAATAGTATTTTCTTTTTTCTCATTATTTGTTTTATTTTTATTTGTTAATTTGTAAAGTGGTGATTGTTATGTATCAGTTTTTTCAAATTTACATCTACTATCTTTATATTTTGCACAGTATTAGAGGACATGTATTACTGTTTTGTGGTGTTGTGTTGCATTGTATGCAGAGTCTGGTTTCTTGACGATTCAGTTTAACTTTTGTCTACATATTTCTATTTTTAGTTTGTGATTATTCCATATTGGGCAAGAGTGTATCTGACTGTGTGTTGAAAGGGACATGACTTTCTGATAGCATCGACTGTACAGGATCAATTGACTGTACAGGATCTGGCTTAGAGAATGACACGGTGGCGGGTTACTGCGGCTAGCCGCGTTTAGCCGCGGGTAGCCCGCCGAAACGGGGAAGAAAAAATAGTGGCCTCTGCGGGACAGGGACAAGGCCATTCACCGCCCGGTGGAGCGGTGAATGGACTTGTCCCCACAGTGAGGCAATCAAGATTGCGCGGTCCCCGCCATCTCCCTCCCTCCACCTCACCTTTGAACTGAAGAGCAACCGCCGGTTGAATTTCTGCCGGTCCGCAAGAAGAAGAAAAAAAAAGCCTCTCCTTTTCTCCTGCTCTTATCGCCATGCTGCAGCTACTAAAGCCGACAGGAAGTCTTTCCGACGTTAATTCTGACGTCGGAGAGGACGTTCTGGGCCAGCCAATCGCTGCCTGTCTGGCCCAGAACGTCCTCTCCGACTTCAGAATTGAGTCGGAAAGACTTCCTATCGGCTTTAGTAGCTGCAGCATGAGCATGGCAGTAAGAGCAGGGGAAAAGGAAGGAGGCTTTTTTTTTTTTTTTTTGAGCGGCAGGGAGGCAGCAGGCTGGCTTTGGCTAGGGAAGGAGAAAGGTAGGCAGGCAGGATTCGGGGGTGGGGGTGGGACAAAGTATAAAAGGCAGTGAGAGGGACATAGGAAGGAGGCACTAGGGGCACTAAAGACATGGGAAGGAGGCACTGGGGGCACTAAAGACAGAAAGGGGCACTAAGGACATGGGAAGGAGGCACTGGGGCACTAAAGACAGGAAGGGGCACTAAGGACATGGGAAGGAGGCACTGGGGGCACTAAAGACAGGAAGGGGCACTAAGGACATGGGAAGGAGGCACTGGGGGCACTAAAGACATGGGGAGGAGGCACTGTGGGCACTAAAGACAGGAAGGGGCACTAAGGACATGGGAAGGAGGCACTGGGGGCACTAAAGACATGGGAAGGAGGCACCGGGGGCACTAAGGACATAGGAAGGAAAGAGGGAAGGAATAGAAAGGGACAATTCTTGGGCCTGAGTGCAGAAAGAAAGAAATGAAAGAAAGAATACACAGACAGAAGGAAACGCAACCAGAGACTCATGAAATCAATCATCAGACAGCAAAGGTAGGAAAAATGATTTTATTTTCAATTTAGTGATCAAAATGTGTCAGTTTTGAGAATTTATATCTGCTGTCTATATTTTGCACTATATTTGTCTATTTTTCTATAGTTACTGAGGTGACCGAGCTTGCGGAGATGGGGCGGAAACAGGGTTTTAAAATTTTAGTCCTAGTAGTTTGCCGGTCCACAAAATAATTCTTTTATTTCTGCCGGTTCACAGGTGTAAAAAGGTTGAAAAACACTGATGTAGAGTATGCCGGCTTTCTTTTTCGCCCAGCCGCACACATTCAAAAAGCCGCGCTTGCGCGGCTGCTCGAGTTGATCAATCTTCTCCTCTCTTACAACTTCCTGTTTCCGGTTGCATCAGAGGAGAATATTGAACAAATGAGCACCTGCACGTGCGGCTGGGCGAAAAAGAAAGCTGGCATATTCTACATCTAAGGTGATATGGAGGGAGGGAGATGGCGGAACACTGCAATCGGTCGGGTGTCTGCTGTTTTTGTATCACTGCCTGCCTGCGCTCACGTTCCAGATCCACCTGCATTTTTAGTGTGCACAATTGACCTGATTCGAGCTATAGGTGAACATGGGGGACACGTCATTGCAAGGGAGGACAAGTCAATTGATTTATTTTATGTTCTGTTTTTACTACAGGGCAGATGCACTAAAACAGATTCTCAGTGCAGTAGTAGTAGTGGTGGTGGCAGGATTCTCTTCTGTCTTCATGGTGTTTCGCAGTACTGAGGCTTATATGGATGCTGTGGGGACTGTGACGGGGCGGTGAATGGGATGGCAGTGGAGGTGAAAGGGATGGCGGTGACAGTGACGGGGCGGTGAAGGGAACGGCGGTGACAGGGCGGTGTAGAGGATGGTGGGCCGGGGACGGTGCAGTGACGGGGACAGATTTTTTTCCCCGTGTCATTCTCTAATTTATACAGCCTAATATAAGTATGTGGTGCAGTGGCAAAGCCATGGGTGGGCAGGACCCCACCCAGTGACAGTGTATATTGTTAGTGGAAATCCTCAAGCCCTGCCAGCTAAACAGTCCTCTGTGAAGCCTTCCTGACCTTCTTAAACCTCGGGGCAGTCAGCAGCATGCTTCCGACAGCCAATCCCCCTGGGCATGCTCATTTCATGCACATGATCTGAATAGCAGTTCTATCTTTAAGGTGTTTGACTTATGCGGTGAGGGGCTGAATATTGACTTAGCCAGCTATGTGTTGGCCTGCTCAAGAAAAAAGGATGTTTAGTGCTGAAACCCGATAAACTAATGAAAGGAATATCAAATGTGTGCTAACAACAGAATATCAGCAAAAACAAAACAATTAGCCATAAGAATGGGAATATGAGATGCTTTATTTGAGTTGACCTGACATGGACCGTGTTTCATCTAAATGCCTGCATCAGGGGGCTGTCAGAATGGGGACTGGTTATCCAACATGATTTTTGTTTCACTTGAAAGTTGTCTCAAGGATTGTCCCCAGTGCTCACAGTAGCATGAACACAGACTGCTGCCAAAAGCATTGGGATCTATTATATTTAGGTATTTATATATGCTTATCAAGGTTATTTAAGAACATAAGAATAGCCTTACTGGGTGAGACCAACGGTCCATCTAGTCCAGTATCCCGTCTTCGCAGAAGCCAATCTAAGTCACAAGTACCTGGCAAAAACCCAAATAGTAGCAGCATTCCATGCTACCGTCCCATGTCTGCCTCAACAGCAGACTATGGACTTTTCCTCCAGGAATTTGTTCAAACTTTTTATAAACCAGCTACATTAACTGCTCTTACCACATCCTCTGGCAACGTGTTCCAGAGCTTAACTATTCTCTGAGTGAAAACATATTTCCTCCTATTGGCTTTAAAAGTATTACTCTGTAACTTCATTGAGTGTCCCCTAGTCTTTGTAAATCTTGATGCAGTAAAATATCGATCCACTTGCACTCGTTCTACACCACTCAGGATTTTGTAGACTTCAATCAAATCTCCCCTAAGCTGTCTCTTTTTCAAGCTGAAGAACCCTAATCTCTGTAGTCTTTCCTCATATGAGAGGAGTTCCATCCCCTTTATCATCTTGGTCACTCTTCTTTGAACCTTTTCTAGTGCAGCTGTATCTATTTTTGAGATAAGAAGACCAGAACTGAATGCAATACTCAAGGTGAAGTCACACCATTGACCAACATTCTTAGTCTTGTTAACCATCCCTTTTCTAATAATTCCTAGCATCCTGTTTGCCTTCTTTGCTGCCACCACACATTGAGCGGAAGGCTTCAGCATATTGTCTACGATGACACCTAGATCCTCTTCTTGAGCGCTGACCCCCAAAGTCGTCCCTAGCATCCAATAACTATGATTTGGATTATTCTTCCCAATGTGCATCACTTTACATTTGTCCACATTGAATTTCATCTGCCATTTGGACACCCAGTCTTCCAATTTCCTAAGGTCTTCCTGCAGTTTTTCATTGTCCGTATGCGTTTTAACAACTTTGAAGTTTAGTGTCATCTGCAAATTTAATCACCTCACTCAAAGTTCCAATTTCTGGATCATTTATAAATAATTTAAATAGCATCAGTCCCACCGCAGATCCCTATGGCACACCACTCTTTATCCTCCTCCACTGAGAAAAATGGCCATTCAACCCTACCCTCTGTTTTCTGTCTGATAACCAGTTCTTAATCCACAGTTGAGCATTGCCTGCTATTCCATGACTAATTTTTTCAGGAGCCTCTCATGAAGAATGGGGAAGGGGTAAAACGCGGACCTCATGGACCTGACGGACCTCGCGAATCTAAACCCGTACAGCCTTAAAAATCTGAGGTCCGTGTCGGTCCGTGTCCGTGGCGCTTGTAGTTTCTGTCGCTGACAGACCTTGATGAGATTTTAGCACTGATGGATCCATCTCAGCATAGGGAGGGAAAAGTGTTAGAATCCGTCAGCGCTAAAATCTCTTCGAGGTCTGTCAGAGCCAGAGACTCGTGCTGGAGTTTGGAGACTTCTTTTCCATAACGCACGTCCAAAACCTATGTCCCCGCTCTCTTGGCTTCTGCTCTGTCGCTCCAGCACTAGTCTCTGGCTCTGACAGACCTTGAATAGTCTCTGGCTCTGACAGACCTCGAAGAGATTTTAGTGCTGACGGATCCTAACACTTTTCCCTCCCTATGCTGAGATGGATCTGTCAGTGCTAAAATCTCATCAAGGTCTGTCAGCGACAGAAACTACAAGCGCCACGGACACGGACTGACATGGACCTCAGATTTTTAAGGCCGTACGGGTTTAGGTCTGTCAGGTCCGTGAGGTCTGCGTTTTACTCCTTCCCTGAAGAACTCTGTCAAAAGCTTTCTAGAAATCTAGATATACTACATCAACTGGCTCGCTTTTATCCACATGCTTATTTACACCTTCAAAGAAGTCAAGCAAATTGGTGAGGCAAGACCTCCCTCGGCTGAACCCATGCTGACTCTGTCTCATTAAATCATGTTTGTCTATATGTTCCACAATTTTATTTTTTATAATTGTTTCCACTATTTTGACCAGCACTGAGGTCAGGCTTACCAGTCTATAATTTCCTGAATCTCCCCTGGAACCCTTTTAAAAAAAAATCGGTGTAACATTGGCCATCCTCCAATCTTCAGCTACTACAGATGATTTTAACAACATGTTACAGATCACTTACAGCAGATCAGCAATTTTATGTTTGAGTTATTTCAGTACTCTGGAATGTATACCATCCGGTCCAGGTGATTTATCACTCTTTAACTTGTCAATGTGGCTTAATACGTCTTCAAGGTTCACCAATATTTCTTTCAATTCCTCCGCCTCATCACCCTTGAAAACCATTTCCAATTCAGATAGATTTCTTACATCTTCTTCCATAAAGACCGAAGCAAATAATTCATTCAGTCTCTCTGCTATGGTTTTATCCTCCCTGAGTGCACCTTTTTCTCCTTGATCATCCAAAGGTCCCACGGATCCCCTCACAGGCTTTCTACTTCTGATGTACCTTAAAAAGTTTGTTACCATGAGTTTTTGCCTTTTTGGCAAGTTGTTCTTCATATTCTTGTTTAGCTTTCTTTATCAGTGCTTTGCATCTAACTTGCCAGTGCTTACAATCAAGTACTCAAGCATTTTCTCTATCTGTCCTGGTGGGCTCACAATCTATCTAATGTACCTGGGACAATGGAGGATTGAGTGACATGCCCAGGGTGACAAGGAGCAGCGCGGGATATGAACTCATAACCTCAGGGTGCTGAGGCTGTAGCTCTAACCACTAGGCCTCTTCTTCCTCCTTCTTAAAAGAAATGCCACTACTTCACCCTTCATTGCTTCAGATACAAACTAGATTGTACACCTTCTAGCGAAAAAAGGAAATACCTCTTGCCTTGAATTACCAATGAAAATTCATGAATTAATTTTAAATAAGTAAAAAATAGAGAATTCCAGGTTTTCTAGACCAGACTTGACCCCAGAAAACAAAGATGATAGACCATAAATATTCTATTTGTTCAGAGGTATCAAAATCCACCTGACATGTCCATTTGTTAGAGTTATCTGAATAAGCTTTGTACAGTTTAACAGTTGTCTAGACCTCTTTATGCATCATGAAATATAAGAATTACAAAGCAGACAAGGATATCCACTATGCTCTCATGAGGTTAACTTGGTTCCATGTTCATAGATAATTAGACCACCACAGAGGTCTTAGGGATCTTGGAAGAAAGCAACAGATAAACTTAGATGCAGTAGTTCAGAAAACACTTGAGATCTATTATTTATTGAGATTTAGCTCCTACTTTTTCAGTAGTTGCTGAAGGTGCTGGTATAGTAGGCTTTTCCCTACTCCTAGCAGACTTACAGTATAAGTATGTACTTGAAGAATGGAAGGTGGAGTGACTTGCCCAAGATCAGCAGCAGCAGCAGGATTTGAATCCTGGCTTCTGTGGTTATCAGCCTGACATTCTAACCACTAGACTACTAAAGGCTACTAGAAATGGTCAGTGATCTTCATCATTAAAAGTATTAGGACAGATTTAAAGATCTCGATATGTACACTTTGGAGGAAAGACAGGAAAGAGGAGATTTTTTTTAACTTTATTTAGTTTTTAATGCCAACAAAAAGTGTAATACAATTTATATATAAATAATGGTAATCAACCAAGCACTTATAATTAATCAGTATCTATACAAAAGATAAAAATTCCCTCCCCCCTCCATCATTACCAACAGGAATAATACCAAAATAAAAGATATACCCCCCTCCCGCTCCCAGCCCCCTGGATGTGTAGGTGAAAAACAACGGAAAATAAAGATAAAGATAAAAGACAACTATAGCAAATCTACAAAAGACATCAATGGACCCCAAACTAATTTGAATATCTTATTATGCCCCAGCATGTCAGCATTCATGAAAGGGGAGATATGATAGAAATGTTTAAATACCTATATGGCATAACTCTGTGTGCATGAGGCAAGTCTCTTTCAGTTGAAAGGAAGCTCTGAAATGATGGGACATAGGATGAAGGTGAATAAAGATTGACTCATAAATAACCCCAGAAAATATTTTTTCACAGAAAGGGATAGTGAATGCGTGGAACGGCCTTCCGATGGAAGTAGTAGAGATGAAAAGTGTTTCTGAATTCAAGAAAGCTTGGGACAACTACATTGGACCTCTATGGAAGAGGAAGGCATAGCAGATGGCCAGGCAAACTACATAGGTCATATGGTCCTTATCTGCCTTCGTTTTTGTTTCTATTGAGGCTGCTCCTTCCTGCCTGAAAACAGTCGGAATTATGGCTTAAAAAGACTGGATTTTTACAATAAGACTGAAGACAATGTAATGAACTTCAGAAAAAAGATCTGTACATTGATTTAGTATGCAACTGTTCAATATACACCTGAAGAAGCCATGGTAACAACAGTGCAGAGGATCATTGGTAGACCTACTGTGAGGCTGTCCCCCAGGAAGCTTTCTGACTTTTAAGAGATTTGATAGCTCTAATGATTTCCTGTCAGGAGACAGGTCCCTCTAAGTGAGAGACTTTTAGAGAATCAAGTTTGGGAGTCTCCAAGGATTCTAAAAACTAGTGTATATAAAATCAGTCAGTTGACATTTCGAGCTATATAGATTAATGTAAGAATTAAAGAACTGCTGTGCTGTTTCAGAAGGGTGATTTAAAAATTTTTTGTACTTTATAAATAATCAACCCAATATTTTTTTAAAAAGCATTAATTGAGGTATGAGCACCTGCTCTCCAAATAAATACTGCTGGTTGGAGCAAGTCACTGATTTTCAGTGGCGTAATCTGATAATGCCACCAAAATGCTTTACAGGCCATACCAGCACTATTGAAATAGTAGCACTGGGGTGGTCGGGGCAGAGCAGGAAAATATCTAGCAGAGATATTCAGCACTACTATCCAAAAAAAAATCCAGATAACTTAGAAGAAGAAAAAAACTGTCAGGAAACACCAGGAATTGTTTACATTTCTCTACCATACCTGCTGACCTGAAGACTTTTGAATCTTTTCAGGTGGACAGACAGGTCGATTTGACTTCCACTTGTGGAAATCTCAGCATCTTAATCATAAAAAGCCACAAGATCATTCTATTTTCCCCTGAAAAAAATAGGGACTTTTGGACCCTTTTAACTTTGAATAAGGCATAGTATCATAGGCAGTGAAATGCTGTCCTGTTGGGGGGGGAAGGAACTCCACCCTGGACCCAGCAAAATCCTGCGGCATGTCTCCTGATTTACCCATCCACTTCCTCCCGGCGCTGTAGCTTTAAATCTTCAGGCAGCCACTGTGCAGCGTCAAGGAGCAGGCCTGGCCCTGGAAGTAGAATGAAGGGTTCCGGGGCAGGCCTGCTCATTGACGCTGCATGGTGGCTGCCCGATGATTTAAGCTAGAACACAGGGACATGGGAGGGAGAGCAGGCACCAAATTTTTGAGGAGGCCATGGCCCCTTTGGCCTCCCCTGTTTGACACCTAAGCATGGTATCATAGATTCAATTAAATTCACCAGATTGTCTTCTTTCCCTTCAGGGATGTCCACTACCCTATTCTGTTTCCTCTGTGTCTGTTGCTGAGATCCTCTGTCATAAAGAGTGGGTAGCTATGCCACTGCTCCCAGATACTCAGTGCCGGGTCATATTCAGGCAATATTCAGCACTTAACCACATAAACTACACTGGATAAAGATAAGACTGTTATTTGTGTGGTCCCATTTGTCCAGTTTACTTAGGTCAGTGGTCTCCAACCTTTTTCATGTAAAAGGCCACAGTGTGATGATCAGAAAGCTCTTGTTGAGTTATTTGGATTCATTAGACATCTCAGGAAATGTTTGGAAATGGTTCAAGGGTTTTCAGAAAAATAAATCCTATCAAGTATACAGTGCTGAAAAATGCTCTTTTTTATGGAGTAACCCTTGTGGTGTCCTACAGGGTTCTCCATTATCGCCAACACTGTTTAATATCTACCTTGCCCCTTTGGGTCACTTATTACCTAGTCTCAAAGTTAAATTTTATATCTACGCAGATGACATTACCATACTCATCCATCTAACATCTATTACGGTAGATATAAAAAAATCAGATCTCATTCATCTTGACACAAATAGAACAATGGACTCTCCAGTTTAAACTCAAACTTAATCTGGAAAAGACAATTTTTTTTCTAGCAAGTCCTAACGATAAAATCAAAGAAAGTGTTCTTCATCTTCAAGGTCAAAACTTTTCTATAGCCACTTCAATAAAAATATTGTCATAACATTAGATCAATATCTAACACTGGAAGATCACACAGATCTAATGATTAAAAAATGTTTTTCAGCCCTTTAGAAACTCCGTACAATCAAAAAATATTTTGATCTAACCTCCTTTAGACTACTGGTGCAATCTTCAATATTATCAATTCTGGACTATTGTTTATTAAACAACTTCAATGCCAAAAAATGCAAAGTTATGCACCTGGGCAGCCAGAATCCATGCATGTCTTATACCCTTAATGGCGAGATCCTAGCAAAAACGGTAGCAGAACGAGACTTGGGGGTAATCGTCAGTGAGGACATGAAGTCTGCCAATCAAGTGGAGCAGGCTTCGTCCAAGGCAAGACAAATCATGGGCTGCATACGAAGGGGTTTCGTCAGTCGTAAGGCGGAAGTCATTATGCCATTGTATAGATCCATGGTGAGGCCCCACCTGGAATACTGTGTGCAATTCTGGAGGCCGCATTATCGCAAGGATGTGCTGAGACTGAAGTCGGTGCAAAGAATGGCCACCCGGATGGTCTCGGGACTCAAGGATCTACCATATGAAAAACGGCTTGACAAATTACAGCTATACTCGCTCGAGGAGCGCAGAGAGAGGGGGGACATGATCGAGACGTTCAAGTATCTTACGGGCCGCATCGAGGCGGAGGAAGATATCTTCTTTTTCAAGGGTCCCACGACAACAAGAGGGCATCCGTTGAAAATCAGGGGCGGGAAACTACGAGGTGACACCAGGAAATTCTTTTTCACTGAAAGAGTGGTTGATCGCTGGAATAGTCTTCCACTACAGGTGATTGAGGCCAGCAGCGTGCCTGATTTTAAGGCCAAATGGGATCGGCACATGGGATCTATTCACAGGGCAAAGGTAGGGGAGGGACATTAAGGTGGGCAGACTAGATGGGCCGTGGGCCCTTATCTGCCGTCTATTTCTATGTTTCTATGTTATTAAGTTTCAAGTTTTATAAAAATTTTGATGTATCGCAATATTATAAATTCAAAGCGATTTACAATTAAAAACAGGGTCTTAGTTATTAACTACAATAAACACACGAACATTATGGACTTATACATAGGAGAAGTGGGAAGAACTACAATAAGCATAGTAAAGAAAACATGAAAGGAAAGTTAAAAGGGAGGGTAAAATTTTTTAAAGTATAATAAAGAGTAAAAACGAGATTAAAAGTTTTTTGGGGGGGTTAATTTCTCTGAATCTAAGACAAAGGAAACGTGAGTTTCTGCAATGAATGGGGTCAAAAGAGAATCTGATGATTATGTCTCAAAGGCATCCTTATACAACCAGCATTTATCTAGGGTCATCTAAAAAAATTATAAATAGACTAAGATTAATTCAAAACATAGTAATCCGTCAGATTTTTGGGCTGAGAAAGTTTGATCATATTAGTCCGTTTTATAAACAACTCCATTGGCTACCGTTTGAAGCCAGTGTTGTTTAAGTTTGTATTTCTTTTAAAACATTATTTGGTTCAGCTCTTATTTATTTTGTCCCCCATTTTGAAATATTTAAGTCCAACAAGAATACTCAAGAAAATTACTTGTCGTTATAAGAGATTTTGGGAAAAAAACATTAGTCTATCAAGCAGGAAAAACAAATGCATGGTGGAATACACTATTGCCACAAACCCAGTCATACTATTCTTTTAGAAGGTTATTGAAAACTTTTTATTTGATAAATTTGTTACTGGTTAGATATTGTGAAATGTTAATTGATCGAAATGATTTGTAACTCGAATATCACAGCTGTACCATATGATATGTAATGATCGCTGTATTGTAACAATCCTCTCGATGTAAACTGCCTAGAACTAATATGGTGTGGCAGTATACAAGAAAAAAGTTATTATTATTAAATACCCCCAGAATCCTGATCCTGCCAATCCATGCCCCCTCCTCTTCCCCCCTCCCCTGTCTGCGCCCAAGCTTTCCCCCCAAAGGCCCCCCTACCTCTAACATTTAGGTAGGCCCTCCTGGGCCTATCTTTGTCCCTGGTAGTCTAATGGGAGGCTTGTAGGGGCAGGAGCTAATCCCCCTCACTCCTGACCTTTGCTTGTGGCTCCTCAAAATAGCAACCTTGATCTCTTGTGGAAGCTCACAGTATTTCCTGTAGTATTGTGAGTTGCCATGAGAGGTCATGGCAGCCATTTTGAGGAAGTTATACAACTAAATGTATCAGGGAATTCAATCGTGTATATCAGAATGTATATAAAACGTATTGAGAATAGTGTTTAGTAGCAACTTCTCTATCACCCAACATTTCAGATTTTCAAACCTATGTTCATGTTGGATACAGTGGGTCACTATAGGAGCCGTCAACTTCCGGGTGTTTAGACAGCTTTTGTGCTCCGTCAATCTCACTGTTAAAGTGTGTGAGGTTTGGCCCACGTAAAGCAGGTCACATGGACATTGAAGTATATATACAATGTTGGTTGATTGACAAGTAGAGGAATGAAGTAAGCTGTAATTCTTGCCATTACTCGGGTTATTAAAGCTAGAGGCCGTAACCATTATGTTACAATTAGAGCAATGGCCACATGGACTATGTCCCAGTGCAATATCCATACTTTCTTGATCAAAACGTTCTTTAGATGTATGACATAACCAGTCACTTAAATTCCTATTCTTATACCTCTACTTGTCAATCAACGAACATTGTGTATATACTTCAGTGTCCATGTGACCTGCTTTACGTGGGCCAAACCTCACGCACTTTAACAGTGAGATTGACGGAGCACAAAAGCTGTCTAAACACCCGGAAGTTGATGGCTCCTATAGTGACCCACTGTATCCAACATGAACATAGGTTTGAAAATCTGAAATGTTGGGTGATAGAGAAGTTGGTTGTATCTCTGAGGAGAGGAGACATTAGGAGAGTGCTATGGCAGAAAGAACAACAATGGATCAACCGTTTACAAACTTTAGAGCCTCATGGTCTTAACATTGTATATGAATGGCAACCTTTCTTTTGAACCTTTCCTTTGAATTTTGCAACATTATATGAAACCTAAGATCGCTAATCTTGAACTCTGTAACGTTCTATGAAACATAGGACTTGTAATCTAATTTGGTTTGTTATCAGCTGGGGTTTAGCCTATCACGCATCACGTTTTTGTGATGACGTCAAGTCGCCCTGTTCGTTCGTCTTTTTGTTCGAGCCGGGCGCGTCTCGCAGTCCCAGAAACCATTTTGAGAGGAGCCAGCTTTACATTTGTTGCGTTGGAAGAAGCGGGAGACTTTTGGACATTGGATTTTTCCCCTGAAGTAGCCTTTTAGGCGAAACAGAAAGACTTTTCTGTCGGGACAAGGAATTGAGAATAGTTTGAGTCACTTCGCATCTTCAGATGAGTGGATGTTTTTCTCTTACTTTTGTTCTAAACTCCACGCTTCAACAATTGCTTATACCCGTAAAGTTGAGCTGTAGCCCTCGCTAATTTTTTAGTTAGTTTTGGGATCCTGTTCATGCCGTAGATATGTTCTAATATATTGAACTCTGCTTACATTGCTCACACAAAAAAAACCCTGAAAAATTTTTTTTGAAAAATACTAACTGTGCATGAATGAAAACTATTTATTTAAATGTACATGGAATTTTTTCATAAATCAGTGATGATGTGAGTTGGCTCGGGTACTTGTGTAGTCCCGGCCTCTCACAATTGAGGTTTATTTTTCTCCGTTGTTTTATATTTTGTTATATTGATGGTGTGATGTTAAGAGTTTCTGTTAATGTGGTATGAATGATTCCGTGCTACTAAACACTACAGCCATTTTGAGGAGCCATGAGCAAGAGGCAGGAACAAAGTCCCCTCACTCCTGCCCCCACTGTCCCTCGCTGGAACACCAGGGACAGAGGTAGGTCCGGGAGGGGGGAGGCTTGGCCATGGGTTGAGGGTCTTCGGGGAGGGAAGGCTTGGTCATGGGCATGGTTAATTGGAGAAGGCCATGGATCAGGGGGATTGGAGACTCGGGGGGGGGGATTTAGATGTAGAGGAACAAACAAAACAAACTCATGCAGACCCTGTTCCAATATTCAGCTGTGGCTGCATAACTTATGTGGCCCTAGCTGAATATCGGCCTGGCTATAAAAGCTCTGGTTAGTCAAGTTGCCCCAAATTATCCAGGGCTACTTAATACCAGTGCTCAGACATGGCCCGACACTAAATATCCCAGGATAATTTAGCCAGCTGCAACCAGCATGTGAAAACATACTGACCACCACAAGCTGAATATAAAGGGGACAGAATTTAGCCCTATTCCTCTTCCTTAAGCCTTTCTTAATATCACCATTTCTTTTTTTTTTTTTTTTAATCTTTATTAATTTTTCAAAACTAATACAAAGTGCCAGGAATTATACTGTACAGACATTAATAAACAAAATAAGCACTTAAATTCAATCAATAACAATGCAGAAGAAAAATATCCCTCCCCTCCCATCCAACATATTTAATCAAAGAATAAGCCAAAAAAGATATCTCCCCCCCCCCCCACACCCTGTCCTGAATGTGTATAAAAATAAACAAAAAATTAAAACGCGTTTGATAAAAGGTATGGAAAACCTTTCATACGCTGAGAGATTGGAGAAACTGGGGCTCTTTTCCCTGGAGAAGAGGAGAATTAGAGGGGATATGATAGAGACTTACAAGATCATGAAGGGCATCAAACTTTTGAAAAGTACAAGAACAAGAGGGCATTCGGCAAAGTTGAAAGGGAACAGATTCAAAACCAATGCTAGGAAGTTTTTCTTCACCCAACGGGTGGTGGACACCTGGAATGCGCTACCAGAGGGTGTGATAGGACAGAGTATAGTATTAGGGTTCAAGAAGGGTTTGGACAATTTTCTGAAGGAAAAGGGGATAGAGGGGTATAGATAGAGGAGAGGACTACTACACAGGTCCTGGACCTGTTGGGCCGCTGCATGAGCGAACTGCTGGGCACGATGGACCTCTGGTCTGACCCAGCAGAGGCACTTCTTATGTTCTTATGTTCAAAAGACGACTATGTTGAAGTAACAAAGGATGTCAACGGGCACCAAACCAATTTAAATAAATTGCTGTGCCCCAACATATTAGCATTCATCTTTTCGCATCTGTATCCTAAACAAAAACTAGCCCACCAAAAAGGAAAATTGAGGCGGTCACAATTTTTCCAATTGCGAGTTACCATTTGCATGGCTATCCCTGTCATGCTTATGAAAAGCCTGCATTTGTAGCGGTCCATAGGGGGCTTAATATGCAGCAATGTTCCACATATAACTACCTCATACATCAAAGGAATTGTTGATTCCAGTATGAGATTAAATCACCATTTCTTTAAACTAAAGCATTTTCCATTCCTTAGATAATTATTTCATTACAGAAGCAATATTGTATTAGCACTGATATTCAAGTGTGAAGCTGAAAATGAGTATATCTCTCCACACACATGAACAACGCCATGCTATAGTTCTCATGTTAGAAGGTAGGAATACCTGTGTTCTGAAGGCCAATATCCTAATTAACACCACCAAAAGAGCTCTAAGTAAAGTCATATCCTACCAATATTTTAACACTTTTGTCAAAAAGAAAGTACATATAACCAATTGATTTCACATCAAATACCTCAGAGATAGAGCACATCGGAAATGCTGCTTGGCTGAATGAGCCATTGAAAAGATTGTGTTAATGTTTTTTTATTAATCTAAAGACAGTCATAAAGCCAGAGGCATTACAGCTGGACAGTAGATTTATATCAGTAAAAACCAGACAGAAATGATCATGCTTAAAAAGGCAAAAGCTGTTTCCTATACCCACTGTGAGCTAATATGGATATTTTATAGAATACTGGTTATGAAGGTTTAAGTTTGATCAGATAAGATTCAGGGCTGGTTTGAATATACTTGAATCACTTGTGCCCCAGGAACCTCTGACCCACTGCCTTCGAGACTGAAGAACCTGAGTCACCAAAATTTAAGCTGATCATGATTCATGATTCAATGCACCTTAAATGGCCAAGCTTGTCGTGCCAGGACAAGGTTGATTCTGGCCCAGATGTTTAGGTCAGAAGGTCAGTGGAAGGATTGGCTAGTTAATGAGAAAACTTCCTGCCTGGCCTCAGGATTCACAGATCTGAGACAATCCGAGCCAGCTTCTGAGGTAATTTTCAATTGGTTGTAAAAATAAAATAATTCAGATCCAATGATAGCTGATGCAAAAATCCATACCAATATTTGAGCCATGGATAAGTAAGCACAACTGAAATGCAGCCTGCTCAACCTCCCCTTACTAAACCATGATAAAATCTGATGACAGGAAATTTTTCATGCATTTATCAGTGATATGCACTGTAACCAACATCATATAACAAAGTCTTTCTCCCCAATTTCTATATCATATAAGGCACATTCTAACAGATGTACGGAGCAGTCAGGGAAGCATATAACATATACCTTTAAATCACTTATAGCCTTATGATACAATTGTGAATTATGTTTGTTCGTGTTTTGTAATTAGATAACAGATCAGATAGGCTGACTTAGTTGAAAGTGATATGTCTATTATAATAACCTGGGTCATCCAGCAATTGCTCATTGTAAGGGGAGTTTTCTTTATTATTTCAGGGTTATTGATCCACTGCAGTTTACAGGAAAAACATTGTACTTTTGGAGACATTCTCAATCAGTGATGCCAATTGTGTAAAACACAAAAAGAAAATGACATAGCTTTCTAGTATTACAGCATGCTTATATTATTATGTTTTATTTTGTAAGCCTGAAAAAATAAATGTAAAAAGTTAGAGATAGTATAAAATTTCAAGCTTGCTTCACCCTCTACCTCTTTTGGCCAGTTTTTCTCAATAGAAGCTGTTGCAAAATGAGATATACACTTCTCCCTCCGTATGCGCTGTGATAGGGGATTAACAGAACCGCAAATACAGAAAAACCGTGAATAACTTTTTCATATGTTATTCGCTATTTTCTATTAAAAACCATCGTGAATATGGTGAAACCGCGAATAACATGCTGGGAGACCTGGCCTATCCCTGAAGGAGAGGCAAAACACAGTGAAGAAAGTGCTGGGAATCGGTGATTTTTCTCTGTAAACGCTTGGAATCAGCAATTTCTCTATGCAAGCTGATGTCATGTGTGTGTGGGGGGGAGGAGCCAGCAAGCTAAAAACCATGAATAATCGAAACCGTGATTGCTGAAACCGCAAATACGGAGGGAGAAGTGTACGCGAAGAACATGGTGAGTATAAAGCTGGGCATATGTGATACTAGCTCCGACAGTGTAGTACAGTGTTCTTCATTACAATGCCAGGGGCCAGTGATGGCCCCTGGAGACCTCTGGGGCCACCACTGGCCATCCTCTTTCCATTTTTTTCTACTTTCTATGGCCTAAACTCTATGAATGGTGCCTTAAGTTAGGCGCCTATCTTAAGTGGAAAACCCAATTTAAAAATGATTAGAATTTGTTTTTTTTAATGTAGGCACCTACGGAGGTGATCAGTGGATCAGTGGAGTGCCACAGGGTTCGGTCTTGGGACCGACCCTATTCAACATCTTTATAAGAGACTTGGCAGAAGGGCTTCGAGGTAAAATAGCCTTATTCGCCGATGACGCCAAACTAAGTAATGTAGTGGGAAAATGCACAACGGACGAAGATTCAATGCCCGACAACATGATGCACGATCTACTCCTACTGGAGCGCTGGTCTAGGACCTGGCAACTCAGCTTCAATGCCAAAAAATGCAAAGTCATGCACCTAGGCAACCATAATCCATACAGGACTTATACTCTTAATGGTGAGATCCTAACAAGAACGGTAGCAGAACGGGACTTGGGGGTGATCGTCAGTGAGGACATGAAGGCTGCCAGTCAGGTAGAGCAGGCCTCATCCAAGGCAAGACAGATCCTAGGTTGCATACGCAGGGGTTTCGTCAGCCGTAAGCCGGAAGTCATTATGCCATTGTATAGATCCATGGTGAGGCCCCACCTGGAATACTGTGTGCAATTCTGGAGACCACATTATCGCAAAGATGTGCTGAGATTGGAGTCGGTTCAGAGAATGGCCACCCGGATGGTCTCGGGACTCAAAGATCTCCCGTACGAAGAAAGGTTAGACAAACTGCAGCTATACTCGCTTGAGGAGCGCAGAGAGAGGGGGGACATGATCAAGACGTTCAAGTATCTCACGGGCCGCATCGTAGCGGAAGAAGATATCTTCTTTTTCAAGGGACCCACGGCAACAAGAGGGCATCCGTGGAAAATCAGAGGCGGGAAACTACGAGGTGACACCAGGAAATTCTTTTTCACTGAAAGGGTGGTTGATCGCTGGAATAATCTTCCACTGCAGGTGATTGAGGCCAGTAGCGTGCCTGATTTTAAGGCCAAATGGGATCGACACATGGGCTCTATTCACTAGGCAAAGGTAGGGGAGGGTCATTAGGGTGGGCAGACTAGATGGGCCGTGGCCCTTATCTGCCGTCTATTTCTATGTTTCTATGTTTCTATCACAGTTGTGGAGATGCTTTACAACACCTAATGTCACTGTAGGCAAGGCTAATGCTGAAAGTGGTGTTAGTCGTCATAAAGCTCCTGCATAGCCATGATTCACACGTTCCCAAGGAAGCTCAGAACAGTTTACATGAATTTATTCAGGTATTCAAGCACTTTTCCCTGTCAGTCCTGGTGGGCTCACAATCTGTCTAATGTACCTGGGGCAATGGGGGGATTAAGGAGCAGTATGCGCCAGTTTTATGTACAAAAGAGGAACAGGAATTGGATGTGATCGTATGTGATGATCTTAAAGTGGCCAAACAGATAACAAATTGTTAAAAGCATTTCTGTATCTTTCTTGCCACACCAGGAAACACGCAAACATTACAGTTCATAAAGCGAGTTCTGGAGCCTTTCAAAAATCATCTCAAGAGCCAATTCCTATCTACAGACAAGGTGCATGAAACAATCAAATTTGCAGGTAGTGAGGGATCTGCATACCAAGTTTCGTTCAAATCGGTCAAGCCGTTTTTGAATTACAGTGAGAATGGCAGCTTTTTACATTTTTTCCATTGACATGAATGGGTGAAATCTGATTTTATGTTTGTAGCTCCGCCCACGTGTGCAGGTGGGCCGCGAGACCCCCAGAACATATCATCCCAGGTAGTGAGGGATCTGCATACCAAGTTTCGTTCAAATCGGTCAAGCCGTTTTAGCGTGATCACAGCACATACACACATACATACACACATACATACCTCCGATTTTATATATATAGATTTACATTAGAAGCTCTGGTAGAAATTCATTTACAAAGTATGTATTCTTTCCAATTAATATTTCCAAATTAATAAAGTGTCTTTGCATATTTGTAAATGGGTCTCTACCAGATCCTTTAATTCAGTAGCATCGGGGAAGACTTCCGGTCAGCTATGTGTGCTGCTGCAGGGCAGGTAGGAAAAGAAGACGAGCCTCGTGGCTCGAGTTGCATCGAACTCCGCGGGATCCCCGAGACCACGGGGGGCGTCCCCACAGGATCCCCGTGACCCGAAGGGGGAACCCATGGGTCCCGCGGGATTCCCGTCGTCCCCATTCCCGTGCAGCTCTCTACTAGATGGGCCATTTGGCCTTTATCTGCCATCATGTTTTTATGTAAAACTAGTCCCTTGAAGAATGCCTTCATCATTATTAGCAATAGGCAATAGTACACCTTAGAAAATGGATGTATTGATCTACAGGGGTACCTGTAGATGGTCATCTCTAGGAAATGAAAGAGAAGATTTTGGAAAGTTGATTAATCTCAGATTAGTACTACAAATCACATTATTCAAATTCTCAAGTTTAAGCCTCATAGCGATATAACTAAGGTGATCATACATCCCGTTTTGAACGGGACAGTCCCGTTTTCAGATCCCCTGTCCCATTGTCCCCACACACAGCTTCGGGACGACAAAATGTCCCATTTTCAGGGACAGCATCCCGAAGCTGTGCGCGGGGATAACGGGACAGGCAATCGCTTCCTGTCCCTCCCCTGCCGCACCAAAAAAAAAAAAAAAAAGCCTCCCTCCAGGCCCGATTTAGGTCCACTGCCGCTGCTCCTCTGCTGCCACTACTCGCACCCGGAAGCCTTCTTCCCGACGTCAATTCTGACGTTGGAGAGGACGTTCCGGGCCAGCCAATCACTGCCTGGCTGGCCCGGAACATCCTCTTTAATTTAATGTCCTCGCTTCCATTTAATATTTAAAAAAAAATTAAAATTACTTCCATTTAATATAAGAGAAGAAAAATCACTGAGCAAGTTTAAAAGTCTCCTAAAGAGCTGGCTATTCAAGGATGCTTTCCAATAGATTTGTTATAACCTATAATAGCTTCAGGAAGACGATCTAATAGAATTAAGCAGGTACCTGTTCCCCAACCTTCTGTGTCTTGACCCTCCCTTGGTTTTATTTTTATTTTTATTTTTTTAGAATTGTATTTATGTCAATTGCTGTCAACCGTCTCCCTCCTTACATGTATTACTGTATTAGTAGTGAATGTTATGTTTGTCGGTTTTTAATATTTTACTTAATTTTTGAACTTATGTAAATCGCATTGGATTTGGACTATGCGAAATAATCAAAGAAATTAAATAAACTTGAAACTTGAAGGCTGGCTCTGGGGGAGGTAGGCAGGCAGGCTGGCTCTGGGGTAGGTAGACAAGCAGACTGGCTTTGGGGAAGGCTGGCTTTGGGGGAGGTAGGCCGGCAGGCTCTTTGGGAGGGGGTGGAACAAAGGCTGGAAGGCAGTGAGGGGACATAGGAAGGAGGGATGAAGGAAGGAGAGAAAACGGCAGAGAAGGGGGGGTTGTAAGTAGAAGAAAGACTAAAGAGATAAAGGCCTGGTCCAAAGGGGAAAGACAGGAGGCAGAAGCAGGACTTTGGGAGGTGCAGACAGAGGGGGAGAGCCCCTGAGGAAGAGCAGAGAAAAGCAAGATCATAACAGAGGAGGGAGAGAGAGAGAGAGGGAGACCTGGAACAAAGGTACAGAGGAGAACTGACACTGGATCTGGGGGCACTAAGGACATAGGAAGGGGCACTAAGGACATAGGAAGGAGGCGCTGGGGACACTAAGGACATAGGAAGGAGGCGCTGGGGACACTAAGAACATAGGAAGGTACTGGGGGCACTAAGGACATAGGAAGGAAGGAGGGAGGGAATAGAAAGGGACAATTGTTGGGCCTGAGTGCAGAAAGAAATGAAAGATAGGATGCACAGTCAGAAGGAAACGCAACCAGAGACTCATGAAATCACCAGACAGCAAAGGTAGGAAAAATGATTTTATTTTCAATTTAGTGCTAAAAATGTGTCAGTTTTGAGAATTTATATCTGCTGTCTATATTTGTCTATTTTTCTATAGTTACTGAGGTGACATAGTTGAACACCCCCCAAATATAAATAATTAACATTTTCTCTGCGTATAGCGTGCTTTGTGGGTTTTTTTAAATTTTATGGTTACCATTATGAAATAATAAGATATTGTGTGTATATGAAAAATGAATGGAAGAAATTGGGGGCGGGGTTAGGGTGGGATTGGGGTGGGGCTAGGGTGGGATTGGGGGTGGGGCTAGGGTGGGATTGGGGGCGGGACTGAATATTAATAGATGTCCCATTTTGATGAAAAAAATAAATGGTCACGTTAGATATAACCCTTGAGCAGAGCAGATTTCATTTCTTGAGAAGCCTTTAAATTTGTGTTCCTCTAATACAGTTTGGAATTTAACAGCTTCTTTTTTCCAGAAAAAGAGTTTTAATCTCTTGAGATGAAATCCTCTCTTGCAATAGAGAGTGCCGTGGGACAAAGATTCATCCCCGTCCTCTCACTGTCCCTGCACTTTTATCCCCATCCCCTCATCGTCCTCGCAGAGAAGCACATTTTTCATCTCCGTCCCCTTACTATCCCCACATTTTGCATCCTATCCCCTCAGTCTTAATTTTCTTCCCCGCATCTCCCTGCTCAACGCAGAAAGATGATTTTATGCAATTTTATGGACCTAAGGCATTGCAAATAAATATTTTAAACCTGTAGTGGGGGGGGAGTTTCTAATTTTTATTTTGATTAAAGAACATCAATAAACATACCATTTTTGAGGCATGCTGGGTTCTGCATTGCACACAGAAAGTCAAACATCAGCTCAAAACCAGTGACATTTTAGTCCAGGCAATAATTTTAGTTCTAATATTTATGCACAAAACATATCAAGAACAGCCCTCAGAATATCACACACAATTTAGTGTTTTTTTTACAGTGTAAAAGCAAACCAATAGCACATTGCTTAGTGCTTTTTACAGTGTGAAGGCAAACCAAAAACAATGTCTATTTCCAAACAATAAACAACCACGGAAACGTTTTTAGCACAGGTTAGCGAACTGAAAGCTCTGTGCTGCTCCTGACGCTCATAGGAAAGCCAGCAAACAAACCAAAAAAAAAATCAATCAAGTACAGCCCTCAGAATATCATGTGCAAATAACTTAGGCCTGGATTCTCTAAACAGCACTGTTTTTAGGCGCCAGAAGGGCACCTAAGCTCCGTGAAAAATGATGCTTTACGGTGCCTAATGCCACTGTGGGCATGGCTAACATCAGAAGTAGTATTAGGCAGCATAAAACGTCTATGGAGGCACAATTCACATCAAAGGTAGGCCTTGAAAACCCTTACCTACATTTCCAGTGCCTACATTTGCCAGAGGCATGATTCATTAAATGGTGGCATCATATGATCGACACATGATTGGTGGCCACTTTTAAGGTGGCTGCCAAAAACAGCGTTGTTTAGAGAATCCGGGCATAAATGTTAGTTGGGTGCTAATATTCTATTATCTTAGGGTCGGGGGTGTGCGGGAGGGTGGAGTCTGGGTGGCCAAGACAGGAGGGTGTGGGCTTCCCTCCTGCTGGATTTTTTTTTAAGTTCGGGGGGAGGGGTGTTTTCATTTTTGGGCAGAGTGCTCATTTTAATATTGATGAGCTCGTTGTGATCCATTTACATACAATTATCAGAGGCTGTTAGAAACACGGAACAGACTGTGATTAGCCATATTAGGTATTGATAGCTGAAATACTTCGACTCTGAACAGGTTAAAACTGGTTTAGCGTTGATCATTAATAGCACGGTGAGTTTTGAGCATATTAGGTCTTGCATGGGGATATTCATGTGGGTGAGGCATGGGTGTCGCCCACAATTATACTCACATACAGTATTAAACAATAGTGTAATTTACACGCCAAAGTACAGCATTGAGGTGCACACATTTATGCCTGCTATAGCCATGAAGTAAGTGGTTTTGCCTAAGTGTTGGTGCATAAATGCTTTCACTAGTATTCTGTAGTGGAATCTGGGTGCCCAGCCTTTTGGTGTTTAACTTTTGGCACACTTTGCCCCCAAAGACCATGCATGAATCATATTTGTTTTTAATGGGGCAGTGGCCTCAACACTCTCTTCTATGTATTCATTCTGGACATCCTAAGAAAACAGATGACCACCATGGCATAGTGAGGGATGGGCGAGGGAGCGGACTGTCTTGAACACCATCTTGGCGGGAACACTGGCACCCCTCCTCTTCTCTGCCTACCCGCGTCTTCAAAATCTATGCCAACAGCGAGCAACATCTCCTATCTGCTGCACATGCCGACCTTAGCTTTCCTGACCTCATTTCCTGCTGACATCCAAGGGAGAGCTGAGGCCTGCGCGTGCAGCAGGTAAGAGATGCTGCTCACTGCCCGCAAAGATTTACATTACATTACATTTCTAGACCGCAAAACCTCTCAGATCGATGCAGTTCACAAAAAGTAAAAATACTGGACAATCCCAGCAATCTACAGATTAGACATTCACCCTTTTTTTAATTCTCTAGAAATCTTGTGAATAATATTGATTTTAATAATTTTCTGAATGTAAGAACAAGACCTTGTGAATAAAGAATGTAGTTCCCTATCCCAGCTCACCGCCTAGTAAGTAAGTAGGCGCTGTTGGAACTTTTTATGAGTACAGCCTGGAACCATCTGCTGGTAATATGTAGTGGGCGATTTGCTTCTAAGAAGGTGAATAGTTCTGCTAGGTATTCAGGTGCCTGACCATATAAGACTTTATAACAAAGTATCCCCAATTTGAACAGCACATGGGCTTTGAATGGGAGCCAATGGAGCTCTCAATAGTAGGATGTAATATGATCCGATTTCTTCAAATCGAAGATCAAACGTACTGCTACATTCTGAGCATGTTTGTATGATGTCCGGTAAGGTAGACTGAGGTATGCGGAGGGGGAGGAGGAATATATAAGGCAGAGATATGCATTGCAGGTGTAGCGGGGAAGAGTATGGGGGGGGGGGCACAGCACAGTAATGCCAGGTGCCACCGCCCTGTGTGCCTCCTTCCCGCACTATACCACTGGATAGCTAGGAGGCACCCAAGGACCAGGATGAGAACCATAACATAAAAGCTTACTTCTATACTGTAATACCGTTAAGTTCTATGCAATATTCCTAGAATTTCTGAAAAGAGTTTACCGTGCAGTGCATTTCAGATCATTTTAGCAAACGCCATTAAGAAGGTAATCCTAAAAATATAGGAAAATGCTGGTATATGTGAAATGGTTCATGCACAAGTCAAAGAGCTTTTGGAAGACACAAAGCTGATTCAAGTTGCATATGTTAGTACTCTGTTGACAGCAACCACTCGGAACACAAACCAGCAAACCAAAAGAGAGACAGCAGCACTAACTGAGATCACAACACTGCTGATGGTCTATAGTGCTACTTGTAGCTGGAGCAGGTGCATAAAAATGCCATCCAGAGCTGAGGGGATTAATAAGCAACTTCATGTCCATTCATGAATAACAGATTGCATTTTGTAGATAATAAATTGTCGGTCTGAAGTGCTTCACATTGGCACTGCTACTTGGTTAATGTAACACCAAAGTCAGCTCCATGGACCACTGATGTTTGCACTTGCTTTTACCTAAGGTTTTCCGAGCACAGCCGTTCTAGCTGCTAACTCCTGCTTCCGATGGCCGCTGTTTAGTCCTTGCACATATGCAGGAGCACACATCCCTCTAAACAATTAAATCCCCCCAAACTGCTTTGAGACTACAGACTGGCAAGTGTTATGTGAGCAATTCCCCTCCCCTGCTAAGTATTATTGACAAATCCATCAAAGGCAGTGATGCATTGGTTTCCACTTTACCTAGAAGGACACTAGGGCAACTGTGACATGCTGTCACCGTGGTAACTGCAGCTGAAGTGAACAGCCTGTTGGAATAGGTGACCTCTGCTGGCAGTGTGTCTACAGAAGTAGCAGTCGTGTGGCAGCCATGTCATCAGGACCCCAAGGAGAGGCCTGGAGCCCTCCAATTGATTCATTAGGCCTTGCAAGTATTGACTGGTCCAATTTGCAGGAATTTATTATATTGATATTGGACTGATTAACATTTTGCACCAGAATGGTTCAATATGTACTTGGAGCAGCTTTTAATGATTAATTGACTTTTATGATTCCATCTCAGTGTTGTCAGTGAGCTGTGAACTGTGGGCAGGCTCATTCCCAAGCTGCCTCTCAAGTGGCATGGGGCAGTGATTGAATACCTTGGAAATTAGCGTCCTGGCTGTCTCATTTCACCAGAGATAAATGCTATGACATTTAAAGCAGATCTTAGTTTGGAAAAGAATGGAGCAAATTATTTGGAAATTTAATCACAAGCAAGCATATATCAAAACTTACTTTTGTCTTTTATAGGACAAGACTACAATAATGTTGATTATACCAGTCCTTGCAAATACCTCCTTTAGCCTCAGGATCAATATAGCTACTAGAACTCAGTACCATGGAATTTAAGGAAAATATTTTCCTACCAAAATCTTGCATCCATTTTTATTCTGAGAAACGCCATGGCTGAACATCTTTGCTTACTTTCAAACCAGAACAAAAAATCAACAAAAATGTTGGCAACATTTGTGGTGCCTTAAAATGCAAAGTAAGCGTGCTTCTTCATATGTCCATGAAGAAAATGAGACCTTGAAAGGTAAAATTATGTCCTTACCTGATAATTTTCTTTCCTTTTAGTCACAGCAGATGAATCCAGAGACTAGTGCGATTACATCCATCAACCAGCAGGGGGAGATAGAGAGCACTGAATTGACCTTAGGTATATCTTGGATGCATATCCTCCTGGCCAATCAGTATAGGTCTCCTCAAAGCAGTTGAAATAAATCATATAAAAGTAAATCACATAAATCACATCAACCGCATTAAACATATGAGACATAGGACACCTATGGAACTTCTTCCGTCACATGCACTACCTGAATCATGATACATCAAAATCGAGACTGCAACTTCAGTCTAAAGGTAAGCTCAAACTGCTCCTGAGAGCAACAAACCCCGCACCAGGGTGGGGTTCTGGATTCATCTACTGTGACTAAAGGAAAGAAAATTATTTTTTCTGGGCAAACAGTAATGGCATTTGCTAATTAGAGGAAAAGATCCATTAACTGCAGTACAGCACATGAAAAAAACAGCCTTATGTTTCTTGCTAAAAAGCTACTCTTTTTTTCTCACTAAAGATTGCTCTAGCGAGGTCATTCTTGAAACAGGTGGATTCAGCAAATAAAGCACATGACAAAAAATATATAGATTGCATGCATAACTTCATTTGCAAAAGGTTTAAAGCAGAAAAAAATCCAGATACAGACCTTAGCTTGGCTTCTACTTCATTGCAAATGGAGGTTTGCAGCTGCACAATTCCAGAGAGCTATCTAGTAGATAACATTAAGAACGTCCAAAGAGTGCCCAAGTTCCGTCCATAGAACTCAGATCTATTTGAAGCCCAAACTATGCTCAAAAGTAGACCTGGCTTTCATTCACCTACAATATAGGCATGATATGGACGCCCTAGGTTGCTCAATGTTATGTAAATGAATTGAAGGACGCCCAAATTGAATCATTGCCCAAACCACGCCCATTCCACACCCACATCTATTGAGTTAGGTGTGAGTTTTAAACATGGGCGTCCATGAAATTGTGGCTGCGTCTACAAAGTGGCATCTATGTCCGTTAGACGCCTAAGTACCAATTATCGCTTGTTAAGACCCTTAATTGGCTCATTAACACTTAGATTGGATGCCTAAAGCATATCTAATTGTAGGCATGACTTATGTGCCCTTTATAGAATCAGGGCCTAAGAGTCCATCTATAAACCAGTATAACAGATAAAGTCAGTTTTTTCTGAGTGTACTAACCCCAGCTACATGACCACATGTTGGTCATATGATAGATTTATTTATACATGGAGATTATACTTTAGAACTACTGAAATGTAATCTACCTTTCTAGTTGAGTACCCTGTTTTTCTTTTTTTAAGAGTTTTGTTATTCTGATGTCTCTCAGTGGAAGTGACAGTGAAACTTCCTGTCTTTGTTTACATATCACCTGCTTCCTTATGATCCCTGCTCACTTACTGGCTGCCCTAAATAATGAGCCTTGTGTGGGATCAGTAGCCTTTGGCTGTGTTTGAAATGAAGATGCCTTCTGTTCAGTTAGCTGAGTGAAGATAGCATGCAAACACTGCAGACCTCAAAGCTCTTTTTGACTGTTTTTAAACTGGGAGAGCAGACACATAATTGCTTTGGTTGGAGTCACAAATGACATTTTAAACATCTGTCCTTACTTGGGCCTCCTTTCTCCCCCTCTCTAGTCACTGTTCAGTCTTCTGCACCATGTTCATAAGTGAAGGCTTCTGTCCTGTGCCAATATTTTCACCTCCTTCAAGCTGACTTGTCTGCAGTGTGTTTATTCTGATATGATCTCATGGAAATCTGCACAGAATGTGGTGGCATACAGTAATCAAATGATGCTTCATTGCAGTAGCATTTACTCCCAGTTCTCGAGAGTCACAAATGGGTTAGGTTTTCAGGAACACCTTTTTATGCATATGCATGAGACAGATTTGCATATATACTACCCCTATTGCATGCAAATCTAGTTCATGCATATTCTTTAAGGATATCCCTACAAACCTGATCCATTTGAGGAATGGGATTGAATATCACTGCTTTGCCATGAAGAAGTTACTACTTCTAATACAGACCCAGTTTTTTTTAAGAGTCAATATCTCTGTCTGTAATGATTTCATTTTTCTTTAAAAAGAAAAAAAAGTATCCCTGGACACGCCTACAGTGGTATTAGGCGCCTTTCTAGTGCCATTTGTTTAGGCGCCGGTAGGCACTTTGAAACATTATTTAAGTACTGTTTGAAATGGTGTTTCCCTCTTAACTTAGGCACCATCAGTCCTTGTTAATACACAAATGTGTAACAGTAACACATATAAGTGCTAGTGTTTTATAATCTAAGCGCACACATAAAGTAGGCTCAGATTCTATAAATGGTGCCTGAAGTTAAGCGCCTAGATTAACTTAACTATTCAATTAGGCTTAATCAGCACCATTAATTGAAAAGTGCCAATAAAAGTAATTACAAAATTTTAAAAAACATAATTAGCTGGTAGAAGCCTACCATTTGGAGCAGTGGTTCTTTACCTGGGTTCGACGGTGAATCAGTCTCGCGGGTTCGGCGGAGGTCAAAACACACCTCCTATTCATATAGCACTTCGGTCACGTTCAATCATCTATCAGTTATTCAGTGATTTTGATCACTCGATTTCTTGATCTATCAATCTGTAACTAACGCCTTATATACATCAATCAATTCCTGATCAAAATTTGTGATTTAACTGATAGATGATTGAACGTGACCGAAGCTCTTATGATTCGTGATGATACGCCCCGCTTGTCCATAATTGGCTGCAGGTGATCACGCAACATCGCTTGGCCTATCTGTGCTGCAGGGGATTTGATGCGCACAGTAGTCGAATTGTAACTGTTGTGATGATATGTCGTGTGATACCTATCTTAATATTTTAATCCCTTACTATGTCGAGCAAAATACGAAAGTGGTCGGAACGTGATGGGAGTCAGCGTCCTAATTGCATTATTATTCGAAATATAGGAGAACTTTTTTGTTTTCAAAATTGATATTATTTTTTCCCTCACTGTATACCTATGTTTTGAATTTGTAAAAATCATATTTTATTTTTCCAATAAAGAAGGGTTCGGTGAACACGCATATGAAACTGGTGGGGTTCAGTACCTCCAACAAGGTTAAGAACCACTGATTTGGAGGTAGGTGTCTACTCCGGGACACCCACCAGAAAGCAGGCATGGTCAGGGGCAGATTCTGGGTGGATTTTGGGCATGATTTAACTTAGATGCACTCATTTAGGCCAAGAAAACTCTGGCATAAATGGAATGGGCCTAAGTTTCAACGCCTACTGGCACCTAAGAACACTTAGGTGCCGCTAGGTACAATTCTATAAATGGCGCCTAGCGGATGATTAACAATTGTGGACAGTGACATTTACAAGTTAGGCTATATATACCTACAGACTGACTTTACGCCAAGAAATATTCCAATTCAATATACTGTATGTAAAGTCCCATAACAATAGAATCCAAAATGAAAGTTAATATGAACATTCAAATTCAAGGAAGAAAAGATTTCTGTGAACACACAGGTTATCTATGTAACTCTCCATGGGGAATTTTAATACCCCATCACCAATCAGAAAATGTCCATGGGCTTATTAGCTATTTACTTTTTCATACATAGTCATAATCTTCTTTCATAATGCATTAGAGCAAGAATCAATATAAACGTATGTTAAATTTCAGCAGTAACTCAGGCAGACAGCAACATTCAACGGAGCGTCTGTTTCACAACTGCTTCATCAGGAGCTACTTACTCCCCAAATACTTTCCACTCTCTAGAAAAAAAATATATAAGATGGTCTAAGAGGATGACGACAATATTATTAGGGACTTCACCTTGAAAAAGCATGGTTATGCAAAACATGTTGGTGATAATTTGTCCCTGATTCTGACCACAATAAAAAAGCTAAGTACTAACAATAACATTCATATTTATGAAATTTACTAGTATGGTTAAATATATATAAAAGTTACACTTAATGAAATATTGAACAAAAATAAATACATAAAGATACTATGATGACAGAACACATAAAGTCCTTTGTAGTGAAAATCTATTGAACACAGAGTGGTGGTTCTGAGGATGAAAAGATACTGGAAATGTGATACTGTTGGGGGATATTTGAATTTTATGTCCTCTTTATTCTATAAATGAGCAGAGAATAGGCATAGAAGGTGTTTTGTGATCATTGCATTGTAAATAACACAAGCAAATCAGCTCTTTTGCAGTTAGCATGGGACCACTTATTGACTCCTAAATAGGAGGCACTAGGGCCCAGATTCTATAAACAGCACCTAGATTGGCAAGTTAGGAGCCTACTGGCACTGATAATTGAAAGCACCCTTCAAAACAATTTTAAAAATAATTTTAAAAAATGTAATTGGCCAGTAGGCACCTAACTCGGTAAGCACCTACCTCCTCCTGGTAGGCGTCTACGTCAAGGCATCTGCATGGCAAGTATCTGCATGACAAGTAAAATCTGGACCCCTAGACCTGCCCCAGGCCCACCCACATCTGCCCATCCCCTCCCATTGCGCCCCAATCCCACCCCAGCCCCGCCCCCCACTGACTGCTCTCGTCGGGCAAGAGGGTGTCCACGCATGCGCAGATGCAATGGGATGATGTCATGCGTGGCATCTGCGTATGCCCGACACGATTTCAAGGAAGATTTTCGAAACCCGGACAAAGTGCCGGGTTTTGAAAAGCCATCCGGACCCCTGGACATTTCCTCAAAAAGGAGGACATGTCTAATGAAATCCAGACTTCTGGTAACCCTAAGGTATGGTTAGGGTTGGAGTTTGGACATTGATTGGCTTAGGCGCCAGGCCCAGAATGGGTTACATAGGATACATAAACAAAGTTTTCAGAGATACTCAGAGATACTCACGCTACAGAGTCAACAACATGCTACAGGATCATAACATAAGAACATAAGAAAGACCAGCGCCCTAACTGAGACTAGCCCTATCTGATTACGTTCAGGTTCAGCAGGAACTTGTCTAACTTCATCTTGAATCCCTAGATGGTGTTTCCCCCTATGACAGACTCCGGAAGAGCGTTCCAGTCTTCTACCACTCACAACTTATATGAAAATTAAAAGGAAATGAAATATAAATAAAATCTTCTCAATAACTAGTCAAATTAGTCTTAAATACAACTGTAAATATGAAATATAAATGCAAAAGCAAATGTAAGAGAAGAAAAGAAACCCTGAAAATCCTGGCTTTATGTACCGGCACCTAAGTCAATGTAAGCGCTTATAGGTGTAGGTCTATTAACAGTGCCTAACTTAAATTGACATGCAGTAGGTGCTGATGTTCTAGGCATCTACTGAGGCGCCTTTTACAGAATCTAGACCTAAGGCCCAGATTCTCTAACCAGCGCTGTTGGCAGTGACCTTATATGTGGCTGCCAATCGCATGTCAATCATGCAATGGCGCCAGTTACAGAATTGCGCCTCTGGCAAAAGTAGGCACAGGAAATGTAGACCAGGGTTTTTCAGGCCTACATTTATGGTGCCTACCATTGATGTGAATCGCGCCTCCAAAGGCGCTTTAGGCCGCCTAATACAACTTCTAGCATTAGCTATGCCTAAAGTGGCATTGGGCAGCCTAAAGCACCTATAGAGGTGCAATTCCAGTGCAGATTTTTTTAGGCATCTTGAAACTCGATTATACACATCATTTAAATGGCATTTGTTACTGAGCTTGGGCACCTACCGGCACCGTTTAAAAAATCCAGGCTGAAGTGTTTTCAAGCTAACTCCAAGAACAGTACCCTATGCTATCTGCAAATCTGGTCTAGAACTAGGGTTACCAGATTTTCCGTATGGAAAATCTGGACCCCTAGACTCACCCCCAGATCTGCCCAATTCCACCCATCCTTTCCCCGTTCCACCCCAGTCCTGTCCCCAACTCCGCCCTAGCCCAGCCCCAGCCCACCCCTGCTGCCTGCTCTCGTTGGACAGGAGCACATCTGCACGGATGCGACACGGACATCCTCAAAAGGAGGATATGTCCGGGGAATACCGGATGACTGGAACAGCAAAGGCTGGGAATGTTGCATTAAATTTGCAGCTAATGCATGGTAAAGTCCTGCAGTAAGCTGCAATAACTGCAGATTTTGCTGCCGATAAGAAAAGGGTGCCGTTGTACTTAAGATGAATTTTTTATAATGAAGAATCACTGTAAAATTTAAAATCACTTGAGTGCCATGCTAATAACGTACTGTAGAATTTGTAGAAGTTAATCATTTTTGTCACAAGCAAAGTTGTATTTGTAGAGTTTGGGCACTGAAAAAGGTTACCTGCATTTTCGAAAAGGATGTCTAAGTCTGACTTGGACATTTCCTACTAAACATCCAAAGTCGGAAGCACAGAATTGCCCATTTTTGAAAGCCAAACCATTAGACGTCTAACTTTATACCCCATTTTCAAACACGGAACCATCCAAGTTGAAAACATCCAAATTTGGCCATGGAAGTAGCCATCATTGTGATGGACTGGCCACACAGACATGCCAACAGAGCAGCGAGACACCTTAGGGTACTGCTGTAAACTTCACATAAAGGGTGCCAGAAGTACATCTCACCATAACCCCATTATAATTTATGGTGAGTCCCTCCAAACCTATTATACCCTCCTTTCTATCACCCCAATAGCCCTTATGGCTGCAGGTGACACCTATATGGCAGTAGAGTTTTTGGTGGGCTCGCACTATCCACCATAAATGTAGTGGTTAGAAAGGGCTTATGGACCTGGGTTCTCCTCTCTATGGTTCGTAGTCCATCCACCAGGTTACTTAAGACACCTGTGTGATACTCTACTAGGCTTTCCCATACCAAGTGCTACTGTTCTAGAGACACATATGTACTCTTTCATTTAGATTTGTGGGAGAGGGAGGGGGGTCAGTGACCAGCATGGGTGTGTAGAGTGGGGTCATACCTTCATGTATCCAGTGGTCATCTGATTAGTTTGGGTACCTTTATGGCACTTATGGTTCTAAAACAGGTCTAGCTCCAAACGTCTAAGTTCCATCCAGGATATCTTGAGAAAGGTTTGATTATTGCCGCAAGACATCCAAGTTAAGCACACCCAAAGCATGCCCATAGCATGCTTCCAACATGCCCCCTGGAATTCTGAATGCACAGCTAACAAAACGCCTCATTAGACATCCAGAAAAATGGATTCAAAAATCAGCACTTAGGACGGCCATGTGCCGACTTATGATGGTTTTTGGATGTTTTTATTTTTTGATTATGAGTCCCAAAGTTTTTAATCCAATGCAAAACTCACTTTTTGTCCTGATTCCCCCCCCCCCCCCAATAAAATACAGTATTAGGGATGTTTTTCTTGATCAACCTAGGTCGGTTTTCTGGCTGGTGCATGACCGTGTTACCTCTATCCCAGGGATCTCAAAGTCCTTCCTTGAGAGCCGCAATCCAGTCAGGTTTTCAGGATTTCCCCAATGAATATGCATTGAAAGCAGTGCGTGCACATAGATCTCATGCATATTCATTAGGGAAATCCTGAAAATCTGACTGGATTACATCCCTCAAGGAGGGACTTTGAGATCCTTGCTCCATCCCATGTTTGTTTATGCATTCATTTTTGAAATGGATAACTATTGCATTCCCTGAGGACAGCTAGTGGGAAATCCTCCCAAGTTTCCTAGCGCTTTGGTACCACTCTGTAGCCTGCACAGCATGGTTCCATTGATTTGAGTGCCGGAATGCCTCTGTTGGTACAATACCTCCATCCAAATCACTTCTTGCTACAGAGGACAAAATATACTCCGGTGGAAAGACATGTTAATTTGTCCTGAAATGTACAATTTCAAAGATTAAAGAAAAAAAAAAACCCAGTTTATTATAAAAAGAATAAAAGGAGAACACGAACATCAATTAAAGAACACAACAGTGGAGAAATCTGGTATTCAGCACCCAGAGAGAGAATCGTATTATGAATGCCCAGACAAAAGTAATACAGTACCTACACTTAATTGTTCTGACACCTTGCTGAACTCCTGCAGCTCAAGCCTGAGTGCTGAAAACCTCTCGTTGTTAATTGTATTCTCTTTAAAATGTAATGTCATACTGCTGCAGGCTCAGCTAATGAAACATCCTCATATTAGCATGCGTGCAGAATCTTTTTTTTTTTTTTTTGTACAACGCAGTGTATCAAAAGTGTTGGTGGAGCATATCGCACTAAAGACCCTTTCCTAGCCCAATACAAAGAAGCCATCAGTTACGTCAGCATTTCCATTATACAATTAATATGCCTCAGCAGGTAAAAACCCTGAATGAATTATTATGCCTGTTGCTTGCTTTAACCTAGGGGCTGTCAACCCAGTCCCCAGGAAACACCGAGCCAGTTAGGTTTTCCAGATAGCCACACTAAATATGCATGAAAAAGTGTACATGCACTATTTCCATTGTTTGCAAATGTGACTCATGCATATTTTATTGTGGGCATCCTGTAAACCGGGCTGGCTGGGTGTGTCCCAGGGCCAAGTGGAGAGTGACACAGGAACAAATTTTCCCCGTCCCTGCAGGAACTCATTTTCTCGTCCCGTCCCAGCAAGTTCTTTTCCTGTCCCTGCCCCGTTCCTGCAAGCTCTGTCCTCATCTGCACAAGCCTCAAACATCTTAAAATCAAAAGTGTTCGAGGCTTGTGCGGTTAAGGCAGAGCTTACAGGAATGGGGCAGGGACAAGCACAGCGACAAAACTTGCAGGGATTGGGAAATTGAGTTCCTGCGGAAATGGGGAAAAATATGTCCCTGTGTCATTCTCTAGGAGTCCAGCTTTAACAGGACTAGTACCAGGGTATTAGGCACCCGAGAACTTCAGCCTTAAACTACTCCCCCCCCCCCACCAACCCCATTTGAGGTTTATCTAATGGTCAGGCTAGCCTGACAGGAAACCTACATTTCATTGTTTTCATGGTACGGCTACTAAAGGCAAACAACTAATAAAGGAACAAGCTACTTAGAATACCTTTTTAAACGAGTAAAGGTGCTCAGAATCCAAGATGGAAAAAAAAACTTCAATTTGGGGTACAAACCCCTAAAAGGCGTAAAACGTAAAGGAAACGTAAAAAGTTCTTCTGAACCAGATATAAGAAGCACCTTTAACTTTGGACTATTTAAGCAACAGTTCACTAGCAGCGTAGCAGGTTCTCTGAAGCAGCCAGGATTGGCGAAACGCGTCAGAACCTCGCCGGGTCAACGCTATCTGAACCCACTTAGATAAGTTCTCATTATTTTTTGAATTCAAACTCATAGAATTCATATAGTAGTTTGAAAATAATCACTTTATTGGACATTTAAGGACATTTAACTCGAGTGTTTCTCAACAAGCACTCTCTATTACCTTTTTACTCAAAATGGTGCAATGATTGATTCTATAAAAAACGCCTTTTAGGGGTTTGTACCCCAAATTGAAGTTTTTTTTCCATCTTGGATTCTGAGCACCTTTACTCGTTTAAAAAGGTATTCTAAGTAGCTTGTTCCTTTATTAGTTGTTTGCCTATTCACACATTTTGGGAACAAACCTCTTTTTGAAATTTTTCCCAGTTGTATATAACGGCTACTAAAGGGCCACTGATTTCCAAATCTGAGAGACAGAGTTATTCTACTCTGTGCCAAAGCTGTGTGTGCTTGAGTAGAATGAGGAGCTGAATTATTTATTCTACCGTAACTCACTTGACCTCACTGTCTATTTTGTGAAGTGCATCAGTGCATGTAAACATAGCTCGAGTCACTGCTGCCACTTCAGATATTCCCCAGTTCTTTCAGTCCTCTTAAAGCAGCAGGGTGCTAGAAATGAAAATGTTACATAGACAAGAAAGGCCCTCTCTCCCTCCAGACATGTTAAGCAAAACATGTTCCTTTAGCACACGAAAAGTCGATAAAGTTAGCTCTGATTTGTGTGACCAAAAGCAGTGGCAATGCCCCTGCCCTTCTATACATGAAAGGAAGAAGAGGGTAATTGCTATCCTAGCTATCTCCATCCCAACAATAATTTACCCCTCAAATGTCATGTTTGGGAGAAAGAACTGTTGAAAACCAAATGATTTCAATTGTCCAAAGTATTGGAATTCTGTACCATTATCGCTTCGAATAATAAACTCTATTGATAGGTTTAAAACAGATCTGAAAACGTTTCTGTTTTCTGATGCATATTAATTGTGGTATTACCAGGCAACACTGCTACTACTTTGTAAAACAGAAAAAAAATCCTAATGTGTTTTCCTTCTACCTTTTCTATTACAGTTTGTAGTTCTTTTCCTTTTCCCCTTTATTTCATGTGTATTTGAATTTTGTTTTTATTATATATGTTTTTAGACTGTAAGTTGCCCTGAAGGCAACCCCCTAGGTGTGGGATATTAAACTTTTAATAAACTTGGAAACCTGGGTTTTTCCTCTTTTCTACCTGAGTGTGGCGCAGTGGTTAAAGCTACAGCCTCAGCACCATACTGCTCCTTGTGACCCTGGGCAAGTCACTTAATCCCCCCCCCCCCATTGCCCAGGTACATTAGATAGATTGTGAGCCCACCGGGACAGACAAGGAAAAATGCTTGAGTACCTGAATAAATTCATGTAAACCATTCTGAGCTCCCCTGGGAGTACAGTATAGAAAATCGAATAAATAAATTTTCACCTTTAGCAGTCTCTATACCTCACCATCCTCCAGTTCTCTAGATCACTGTTCTTCAACCGCCAGTCTGCAGGAAATTTCTGCCGGTCTGCACAGGGCTGGCAAGATCGACGAGATATTTTCAGCTGGGCCAGAGAGATCATGGGGAGCCTCCGACAGTGGCTTTCTCCCCTCTCTGCAGCTCTCCTTACTTACCAGTGCAGTGATTCATGAAGGCAGCCTTGGGGCTTTTGCTTGAGTCAAGGCCACCTCTGATGATGCAACTTCCGCTTTCCTCAGAGGCGGCGTGACCCAACAAAGGACCCGAGGCTGGCTTCCTGAATCGCTGCGCTGGCAAGTAAGGAGAGCTGCTGGGAGGGGAGAAAGCCACTGTTGGAGGCTGGGAAGCTGCTGGGCAAGGGAAAATAAAGGGACAGCTGATACTGGACCTGGAGAGGGAGAAGGAGAGATGCTGCTGGGAGGGGAGGAGGGAAAGGAGTCTGGGAAGCTTCTGGACAAGGGAAAAAAAGGGACAGCTGCTACTGGACCTGGAGAGGGAGAAGGAGAGATGCTGCTGGGAGGGGAGGAGGGAAAGGAGTCTGGGAAGCTTCTGGACAAGGGAAAAAAAGGGACAACTGTTACTGAACCTGGAGGGAAGGAGAAGGAGAGATGCTGCTGGGAGGGGAGGAAGGGAAGAGAGTTACTGCTGGACAGAAGGAGGAGGGAAGGGAGAAGGAAAAAAGGAAGGAAACAGCTGGCAGGGAGATTAGAGGAGGGGAAGGTGAGAGACAGGCATGAGAAAGTAGAGAGATTGATGATGGGAAGGGGGTCAGCAGAGAAATAAGCAGATAGGGACTACGATGCTAGATCTGGTGTGGGAGAGATAAAAATGAAGAGAGCAGTGAAGCTGGAATGAATCATGTAAAAAGGAGAGAGGGGGCACAGGCTGGATGGAAAGGGGAGAGGGGCATAGAAGACAGATACCATATGGAAGGGGGAGAGGGCAGACAGTGGATGGAAGGGGCAGATGCTGGATTGAAGAGACAGAGAGGGCAGATGCTGGAAGGAAGAGAGTGAAAAGAAGATGAAAGCAGAAACCAGAGATGACAAAAGGTAGAAAAAAATAATTTTATTTCTATTTTGTGATTAGAATATATCAGATTTGAAATATATATCCTGCTAGAGCTGGTGTTAGACATAACTGGGGACTGCAAAACCCAGGCAGTGCTTCTTTAGCTTCCAGCTGGCTTACGGCGCTCTCTGACCAGGGGGCAGTTGCCCTAGTTGCACTCCCCTAAAACTATTCCTGTCATGTGTGACTGCAGTATTCTGTTAGCATGATATTTCTGTGTAGCATTCTGTAATAATTTGGCTTATTCAGTTTTCTTGATAGTAGAGGGGATATATGTGATCCTCAGCCAGTCAGGTTTTCAGGATATCCCTACTGAATATGCATGAGGCAGATTTGTTATGTTATGTTAATCAGGTTTTCCATTCCGCCTTTACCTATTCAGTTCAAGGTCGGATTACATTACAAGAGGTTGGGTCAGTTACCCAGTAAGTTACAGTGGACAGTTTGACATGGACATTCAATAGAGTTGCTAGTACAGATAGATCAGTACAGTTAGGTCATGGTTACAAATACATAGCTACAAGTTCAAGTAGGTCATCTTTGGATCATTGTTATGTCCCAAGAGTTGCATTGGACAGTTTAGAAATGGGCTTTTACAATTATCGTTTCAGTTACTTCTGGGTTGGCTCTCTGTCATAGTAAAGAAATGCTTTTAAAAGTTTTCTGAACCTGAGATAATGGTCATAAGATCATAGTGTAAGTGGTAGTTGGTTCCCAACATTTTCTAATTGCTATTGAATGGATAAAGTAATTTGCCTGGTAGATCTTCAATGGAGATCAAGCAGAAAAAATTAACATCCATGGAAGTGAGCCTTGAAGACGTAAGCAGGCAGATAGAAAAATTAAAAACTGACAAATCCCCGGGTCCGGATGGAATCCATCCAAGAGTTCTGAAGAAACTAAAGGAGGAAATAGTGGAACTACTGCAGCAAATTTACAATCTATCCCTGAAAACATGCGTGATCCCAGAGGAGTGGAAGATAGCCAACTTTACGCCCATCTTTAAAAAGGATCAAGAGGTGATCCGGGAAACTACAGACCAGTGAGTCTGACCTCTATTCCAGGGAAAATGGCGGAAGCACTGATAAAAGAAAACATCGATGAACATCTTGAAAGAAACAAACTTCTGATAACCAGCCAACATGGTTTTTGCAAGGGGAGATCGTGCCTAACAAACTTATTGCACTTCTTCGAAGGAATTAACAAATGGATGGACAGAGGAGACCCCATAGACATCATATATCTAGATTTCCAAAAAGCCTTTGACAAGGTACCCCATGAACGCCTACTTTGGAAACTGAAGAACCATGGGGTGGAAGGAGACGTACATAGATGGATCAGAAACTGGTTGGCGGGTAGGAAACAGAGGGTAGGAGTAAAGGGCCACTACTCAGACTGGAGGAGGGTCACAAGTGGTGTCCCGCAGGGCTCGGTGCTCGGGCCACTGCTATTTAATATATTCATAAATGATCTAGAAACAGGCACGAAGTATGAGATAATAAAATTTGCGGATGATACCAAACTATTTAGTGGAGCTCGGACTAAAGAGGACTGCGAAGAATTGCAAAGGGACCTGAACAAACTAGGGGAATGGGCAACGAGATGGCAAATGAAGTTCAACGTTGAGAAATGGAAAGTATTACATGTAGGAAGCAGAAACCCGAGGTACAACTATACGATGGGAGGGATGTTATTGAATGAGAGTACCCAAGAAAGGGACTTGGGGGAAATGGTGGACATGACAATGAAGCCAACGGCACAGTGCGCAGCAGCCGCTAAGAGAGTGAATAGAATGCTAGGTATAATCAAGAAGGGTATTACTACAAGAACGAAAGAAGTTATCCTGCCGTTGTATCAGGCGATGGTGCATCCGCATCTGGAGTACTGCATCCAATATTGGTCGCCGTACCTTAAGAAGGACATGGCGTTACTCGAGAGGGTTCAGAGGAGAGCAACACATCTGATAAAAGGGATGGAAAACCTTTCATACGCTGAGAGATTGGAGAAACTGGGTCTCTTTTCCCTAGACAAGAGAAGACTTAGAGGGGATATGAGAGAGACTTATAAGATTATGAAGGGCATAGAGAGAGTAGAGAGGGACAGATTCTTCAATCTTTCGAATAATGAACAAGAGGGCATTCGGAAAAGTTGAAAGGGGACAGATTCAAAACGAATGCTAGGAAGTTCTTCTTTACCCAACGTGTGGTGGACACCTGGAATGTGCTTCCAGAGGGCGTAATAGGGCAGAGTACGGTACTGGGGTTCAAGAAAGGATTGGACAATTTCCTGCTGGAAAAGGGGATAGAGGGGTATAGATAGATGCTTACTGCACAGGTCCTGGACCTGATGGGCTGCCGCGTGAGCGGACTGCTGGGCACGATGGACCTCAGGTCTGACCCAGCGAAGGCATTGCTTATGTTCTTATGTTGCATGCTGTGAATTTTACGTGGAAAGGATTTCTGGTGGAATATCTGTTGGAGGCACCCTGGAATAGAATGGCCAACTCTGTTAGGTAGTCGGGGTCATTCCCTCTCAGGATCTTAAAGGCAGTGATGCAATTTAAACTTGATCCTTGCGGTTATGGGCATATAATAGAGGTGACAGGCATGCATAACTGCCTCATGCATATTTATTAGGCATATCTTGAAAACCAGACTGGCTGGAGGTCTCTCAGGACAGGTTTAAGAACCACTGCTCTGTGTGTGTGGGGGGGGAATTAATCATAGGGCAGTAACCAATTTAGCACATGCTTTGTTAATGCGTGCCAAACACTAAGATGTCCATAGGAATATAATCATTAGCGTGTGCTAAATCAGTTAGTGTCCCTTGATGAATTCCTCCTTAAATGGCAACAAAGTAGGTGCTAGAAAAAAAAATCAGCACTCAGCACTATTCTATAAAGCACCTAGCAGATATCCCCATGCCTAACTTTGGGTGCGAGGACTTATGATAGCCGAAACCTGGTGTAAATCCTGGCACTCAACTTAAGCATCCCCCAATTTCTATATCACTGCATGTGATTCTTTGGGATGGCCCTGATCTGCCCATGTTCCTCCCCCTCCCACGGCCATGCCCCCTTTTGGGTTGTGTACGAGAGAATTTGGGCACTGATCATTAGAGAATCTTTCTGCTGGGTGACAATCTTCTGCGGAGAATACCTTAAAATGAACCACTGCCAGCACCGGATTCTTCACATACTCTGCTGCCTGATGAAAGAAAGGCTTGTCTCTAGCCTGTCTACCTTGCATCTGAGTTTTCAGGTCCAGGCTTTTAAATTCAAGGTCAGAAATGTATTCTCTCTCCCAATTACTTCTGGCAAGCCTGCTTTACAGTGCTTGCCAGACAAGACCTTTGTCCCAGTGCAGTTTCTAAACTCTAAACCAAAGTCAATATTCTGTAGTTTGTCAGTAAAGAACTGTGCTTTTTTAAATTCTTCTTTTCTTCCATAATGCGGACTAGAATGTTTTTCTTTTGGAAGGGTTTGACTCTACTTTGTTTTTAGGCTTCCAGTATGCTGCCCAGCACTGCCACTTAAAAATGTTTTCCTAGAAATGTATTTTCCAAAACTCACCAAAATTAATCAGATTTGCCCAGAGATGAAAATTCTAGCTTTAATTAAGATAAATCAAGGCTCTACTACTTTCTTAACTAAAGCTGGTTTTTACAAAGCTGTGGTAGAGGTTTCCACTGCGGGCCGATGAGGTAAATACTCCGATGCTCCTAGATTTTCTATAAGATATCCTTCTTTAGCATAAAGAATGTTACAATTCTGTTACCATTCCTGTGTGTGATAGATATTTTGGTACCTACTAGGAAAGAGTCTTAAAGTTTGGATCACATCTTGCATGAAGAGTGTTCTTTTCCGATTCTCCTTAGTAAAAGCAGACTTTCAATAGAAAATGTTTTAGAAGAAAAAGATGAGACATTTAGATTCTTTACTTTAAGCAGTTCAGTTATTTGTAAAAGGAGCCACAAATGAGCTCTCTCAACATCTTCACAGTCTCACCCAGACTCGGCTCCATTTAAAAAAACCCAAAAACAACAGAAATGCTAAACACACTTTCCCCATCCAAAGTTCTCTAAACCCAACTATTTCTAACAGCTTCCATAGCTCAAATTACTTCCTTTTCCAACTATTTCTAGCAGTTTCTTCAGCTAAAATTACTTCCTTTTAGGCTCACACCCTCCTCAGCATTTTGCTTTGCCACCACCTGTCCTCAAACGACAAAACAGCACTCCAAGCAAAGTAATTACAACTGTGTCACAGCTCTATGTGTCTGTAGCCACACGGTCAGCTTGAGTTAACTAATGCCTCAGTTCAAATAAATATATGCTTTAAACAACCTTAGTTTCAACTTAAAAGTGCTGTGTTAAAATTTAAATTCAGCTGCCTTTTTCTGGACAAGTCACACACTCAGTATATTATATTTTAACAGTAATGCTTCCAGTTCAATCATGCTGCAGGTGACCAAACGTCCCGTTTTTAAAGGGACAGTCCCGTTTTCGGGCCAACCGTCCCGTTGTCTCGACCCACCACTTCGGGACACCAAAATATCCCGTTTTCAGGGACAGCGTCCTGAAGCTATGCGCAGGGACACCAGGACGGCCGATCAGATTCCCTCCCTGCCGTGTGGATTGAAACGCTGGGCCGCTGCCGCCGCTGCTTCTTGGCTTCTTCCCGACATCAATTTTGACGTCGGAGAGGAAGTTCGGGGCCAGCCAATTGCTGCCTGACTGGCCCGAACTTCCTCTCCGACGTCAAAAATTGACGTCGGGAAGAAGCCAAGAAGCAGCGGTGGCGGCCAAGTGTTTCAATCTGCGCGGCAGGGAGGCAGACTGGCAGGCAGCATTGTTACGCGGGCGGGGGGTTTGAATCCGTGGGGGCGGGGGAGGGGATTGAATCGTGGGGGGACTGAATCTGTGGGTGGGGGGGGTTGAATTTGGCACTGGAGAGAGGGAAGGAAGTATGCAGGCAGGCTGGCTTCAGGGGAGGGACAAAGACAAGAGAAGACATAGGAAGAGGCTCTGGGGTCACTATGGACATGGGAAGGAGGCATTGGGGGCACTATGGACATGGGAAGGAGGCACTGGGGGCACTAAGGACACAGGACAGGCACTGGGGGCACTATGGACAAGGGAAGGAGGCACTGGGGGCACTAAGGACACAGGACAGGCACTGGGGGCACTATGGACATGGGAAGGAGGCATTGGGGGTACTATGGACATGGGAAGGAGGCACTGGGGGCACTAGGGACACAGGACAGAGGCACTGGGGCACTAAGGACACAGGACAGAGGCACTGGGGGGCACTATGGACATGGGAAGGAGGCACTAGGGACACAGGACAGAGGCACTGGGGCACTAAGGACACAGGACAGAGGCACTGGGGGGCATTATGGACATGGGAAGGAGGCACTGGGGGGCACTAGGGACACAGGACAGAGGCACTTGGGGGCACTATGGACATGGGAAGGAGGCACTAGGGACACAGGACAGAGGCACTGGGGCACTAAGGACACAGGACAGAGGCACTGGGGGGCATTATGGACATGGGAAGGAGGCACTGGGGGGCACTAGGGACACAGGACAGAGGCACTGGGGGGCACTATGGACATGGGAAGGAGGCACTGGGGGCACTAAGGACATAGGAAGGAAGGAAGGAGGGAGGGAATAGAAAGGGACAGTGGTTGGGTCTGAGTGCAAGAAAGAAAGAAAGAAATGAAAGAAAGGATACACAGTAAGAAGGAAATACAACCAGAGACTCATGAAATCACCAGACAGCAAAGGTAGGAAAAATGATTTTATTTTCAATTTAGTGATCAAAACCTGTCAGTTTTGAGAATTTATATCTGATGTCTATATTTTGCACTATATTTGTCTATTTTTCTATAGTTACTGAGGTGACATTGCATATTTTAAAGTCATTTGCCTTGACATCTTTGAAAACCCCAAATGATAATTAACATTTTCTCTGCATATAGTGTGCTTTGTAGTTTTTTTTAATTTTAAGGTTACCATTATGAATTAATATGAAGATATTATGTGTACATGAAAAATGAATGGAAGAAATTTGGGGCGGGATTGGGGGCGGGGCTAGGGCAGGGTTGAGGCAGGGCTGGGGCGGGATTGGGGCGGGACTAGGGTGGGATTGGGGGGCGGGACTGACAATTAATAGATGTCCCCTTTTGATGAAAAAAATAAATGGCCACGTTGCATGTATAAGGTTACCAAATGTCCAGGTTTCCCTGGACATGTCCTCTTTTTGAGGACTCTTGGGAGTCCAGGAAGCTTTTTTTTTTTCTTTTACTACTTTTGTCTGAGAAAACCAGCCTACAGCAGTATCTTCAATTCAAGGCCCATGGAGATCTTCTGGGCGGCTTGCACATCTATCCGGAGTCTCCTCCCCCTGGCAAGATCCAGTTCTTCCTCACTATTCTCAATTCCAGTGGCACTGCTGTAACTCTTTGGATCACCAGCAGCAGTAGCAGAGAGAAAGCTTCTGGGTCGCTGAAGACAGCGTGCTTACTTCACTCATGCTACTCGTGGCCCAAAGAGTTACAGCAGCGCCACTGGGAAAAACAGTGAGCAAGCACCAGATCCCACGGAGAAGGGGGGTAAATAGCTTGGGGAGGGTAAGAGAGATGCTGAACCACAAGGATGGGGAGTAAAGGGAAGGAAAGATGCCAGACCTCCAGGGGAAGAAAGGGAAAGGAAGGGGCAAAAAGATGCCAGACCACAGGAGTGGGGGAAGTGATATAAGACCACTGGATGGGGAAGGGGGAGGGGGAAGAAGAGAGATATGTCAGACCAGGGAAAGGAAAGAGGAGGAAAGGATTCCAGACTAAGGCAGGGAGAAGGGGAGAGGGGAAGGGAAAGACAGAGAGATGTCAGATCACAAAGGGGAGAGGAGGGAAAGGAAGAAGAGGAGAGAGATGCCAGACTTGTGGGGAGGAGAGGATAAAGATCCCACACCATGGAAGGGAGAAAGGGGAAAACAATTGTCAGACCATAAGAGAGGGAGGAGATAGCAGACAGGGATGGAAGAGAAGGGGAGAGAGAGGGAGGACATGGTGCACAGGGATGGAAGGGGTGGGGAAGGGAAGAGAGATGAAAGAAATGCTGTTTTTTAATAGATGGGAATAGGGGAGAGGAAAGAGGTAGGAGATGGATGTTGGGGAATGGTAGAGGCAGGGAAGGGAAGACGTGGAAATAGATTTGAGGAGGAAGCAGAAAAATGGAAGAAAATTTGAATGTTAAAAGTTAATGCCAAAGATGAATGTGGGCAGAAAGTGAAGAAGAAAACAGCAAATTGATAACAAGGCCCTGGAAACAGAGTTAAGAGCACAGACAGAAGGAAGTACAACTAGAGACTGGGAAAAGATGAGTAGAAAAATAAAATCACCAGACAAGAAAAGTAAGAAAAGTGATTTTATTTTCAATTTAGTGATTGAAATGTGTCAGTTTTCAGAATATACATCTGTTGTCTATATTTTGCACTGTTCAAGAAGAAATGTATTTTCTTTCTATTTCTCTGGTGTTGTACTGCATGCAGAGTCTAGCATCTTAGGGTTTTGTTTGTGTATATTGGGACTTTTAGTATGTGGTCCTGTATTTGCGTGGAGGGGCATAATCAAAAGGGACGTCTAAGTCCGTTTACGTCCAACTCGCAAGTCGTCCAAAGTAAAAAAACAGCCTAGGACACATTTTCGAAAAATACGTCCAAAATTTTTTTACTTTCAAAAATCCTTTAATTATACGTCCTGCAGATCTGATCGTCCAAGTCGCTAAATCGTCCATCTTTATACCACATTTTCATCTAACTTTTCGTCCAAGTCTAAAACGCATAGAACAAGCCCTGTTGGACATGGGAGGAGTCTACAAAGTGATGGACTGAACACCCAGACATGGCACCTAAATAGTGGGGTACCTTACAGGGCACTGCTGTGAACTTCACAAAAAGGGTGCCATGTCTTCTCCTCACTACAGCTCCCTTATAGGTCATGGTAAGCCCTCCCAAACCACCTCCAGAATCCCGTAGACCCACTTATCTACCATCCCAATAGCCCTTATGGCTGCAGGAGCCACTTATATGCCAGTAAAAAAGGGTTTTGGGGGTGTAAAGGGGAGTGCACATGTTTAAGTATCAATTCAGTGATTACAGGGGCTTATGGACATGGGTCCTCCTTTCCATGAGTTGCTAATCCACCCCCAATATGACCTAAGCTGCCTCTGTGCTGGACGACTAGGCTTTCCTATGCCAGGCAGCCAGGTGATGATGGTCTGGAGGCTAAATTTTAAAGGTGTGATTAATATTTTTATGGGGAGGGTCGTGGATCACTGGTGTAGTGTGTGGGGGTCTGTTTTATGTATTTGCAGTGCTTCTCTAGTGACTTTAGGTGGGTTTTTGTGACTTAGACAATGGTCTAAGTCACAACGTCCAAGTTCCGTCGATCGTCGGCTATATAACTTTCGGTTATACATGCTGTACAAATAAGTCTAAGCCTGCCCACATCCCGCCCAACTCCCGCCCTCGACACTCCTCCCGAAATGCCCCGTTTAGCTTTGGTTGTTCAGCTGCACTATGAAGGCCTAGGTCGTTTAGAAATATTTCCAAAACCTGTTTTTAGTATCGACACTTGGACGTATTTGGGAAATGTTCGTCCAAGTGCCGACTTAGGCCGGTTTTTGGACGTTTTTCTCTTTCAATTATGAGCCCCGTAGGGTTTATCTGTGTTCTGCATATAAGACCAAGGCCAGGTGTTCTGGTAGGAATGAATGTCATGAAGCGTTATTGGTGTCATGGCCCCAAGTAGGAAGATATTTGTCGGTAGTTTATCTAGGTTTTGGAAGGCCCCGAGCTCAGGGCCATGTCTGAAGGGCCTCTGCGCATGTGTGGATGTCGATGTGATGACACCACACATAAGCGCACATGAGTATGATGTCATCATGTCAATGGCCACACATGCGCAGAGGCCCTCTAGACACGGCCCGGAGCTCGGGGAAGGAAACACAAGGTTCGTGTGGGAGCGGGGCTGTAGGGCAGAATGGGGTGGGGCTGGGGACTAAATGGGGAAATCTGGTAACCCTATGCATGTGGCCCCTAGAAAATGCAGTTTATACAGTATATGGCTAGAGTAAGCATTTCAAACCCTCTTACCATGCACACACATGCTGCTCTTTGTTTCTCTCCAGTGATGTCATCCCAGGGCTTCCCCAGCTCTGCCTTGCCTCACTTCTGGCCATGAAGGGCAGATCCCAAGCCTGATCCCACACATTACTGCCTTGTTGAGTGCAGCCATACTGGGAACCCTTCAGCATGACTTTTTCTTCTAGAGAACGATGAAGGATGAAGAACATGCAGAAAGGTTGTAGAAAAATACATGTGCCCATTAAAATTAGTAGGATGACCCTGGGAGACACAGAAACCCTCCTATGTTTATAAAATGGACCTTGTACCCAGTTAGTTTCTTAAGTCATCTCTCCCACCTCTAGCCCATTGTCCATAGAGAAACCTTCTTCCCAAACCTATGTCAAATGTAGGCTCAAGGAAAAGTAATTAGCCTTGCTATATCACCCTGAATAAGGCAGCAGAGTAAGTGATAGAGCACAAGCATCAGAACCTCGAAAGTTGCTGGTTTGTTCTTTGTGGTACAATCGGGGAACCTCTGCAACCCTTGCAACCCTTAAGTCACAGGAAAGGAGAAGGGGATACCTGATCTGCTTTGCTTTAACACCTAGGTACCCTGTTCATAATCCTTATGGTACAGGTACCATCTAGAGCAGGGGTGGACAACTCCAGTCCTTGAGAGCTGGAACCTAGTCGGGTTTTCAGGATTTCCCTAATGAATATGCATTGAAAACAGTGCATACAAATAGATCTAATGCTTATTCATTGGGGAAAACCTGACTGGATTTTGACCCTCAAGGACTGGAGTTGTCCACCCCTGATCTAGAGCAAAAGGAAAGACATTCATTACCTAGCAGGATTTCCAAAATGTTCCAGGTACAAACAAACAAAAAGATTTAAATTTATAACTTCACAAACACAGCTGTGCACTCAATGCATACATGACTTTAAACTAAATGCCTATGCCACCTCTTTGGTACCTCACTGCTGGTGAATACTCCATTCCAAAGGATTTTGTGTGCAAATTGTTAACAGTTTAATCCACAGGAGATGCCACAAGCACTTTGAAGCAGGCAAGAGCATACCAGGTGGTACCACTGCAATTGAAAGACATTAAATAATGAAAGCAGCAAATGGAAAAAAAAAACAACAACCCTATAAAAGATACAAAATACTTAACCATATCCCAATAATAATAATTTTATTCTTATATACCGCCAAAGCCATGGTAGTTTGAGGCAGTTTACAACAAGAAGAGCTGGACAATCAGTGAAGATAATTACAATGACGTTGTCGAGTACAATTGGAGAAGGTTGGATACAAGTTGAGTGGGTGTAAGTCAGAGTGATAGACACAGAGTAGAGGCATTGAGTACTTGTCGGAAGCATACTTGTGGCAGATGGAGTTTAATATAGAAAAATGCAAAGTGATGCACCTGGGCAGGAAAAATAAGGAACATGAATATAAAATGTTAGGTGTAACATTGGCCAAGAGCGAGCAAGAAAGGGACCTGGGAGTACTGATAGACAGGACCCTGAAGCCTTCGGCTCAATGCGCAGCAGCAGCAAAGAAAGCAAACAGGATGTTGGGCATGATAAAGAATGGAATCACAAGTAGATCGGCGGACGTCATAATGCCGCTTTACAGAGCAATGGTCAGACCACACTTGGAATACTGTATCCAACACTGGTCTCCCTACCTAAAGAAGGATATAACCCTGCTGGAGAGGGTGCAGAGGCGAGCCACGAAGCTAGTAAAGGGTATGGAGAATTTGAACTACAAAGAACGCGTCGGAAAAATGGGCTTGTTCACCCTGGGGAAGAGAAGACTGCGAGGGGGTATGATAGAGACTTTTAAAATAATAAAAGGATTCAACAAAATAGAGCAAGAAACACCACTATTCACGTTGTCAAAAATGACTCAGACAAGAGGTCATGGACTGAAATTGAGGGGCAACAGGTCCAGGACTAATGTCAGGAAGTTCAATTTCACACATCGAGTGGTGGACGCTTGGAATGCTCTCCAGGAGGAGGTTGTGACGGAGACCACCATTCTGGGATTCAAGGGCAAGTTGGATGCACACTTTCTTGCAAATCACATTGAGGGATACGGGAAAACAGGGTCTTCATCAGGGAACACCTAGCTTAGCCTCCGCATGTGTGGGTCGCCAGACTTGATGGACCTAAGGTCTGATTCGGCAAAGGCACCTCTTATGTTCTTATTAAGAGTTCTTGGTTACAAATCGGTTGAACAGGTTTATTTTAACTAGTTTTCTAAAGTTGAGATAGGATGAGGCGTGCTTAATGATGTTACCCAGCCAACCAATAAACCTGAGGCAGGGCTCTTTTGGTTTTCCACTTACTGCTCTCATTAAAGAAGCACTTTGATGTCTGAAGTCGTGCTCTTGGACTGCAAACAGCAGAAGTCGGGGTAAATGATGTCACAAAATGCCCAAGGAAACAATGTACCATGAGCAGCCCTACTGAGGAAGAACGGGGTAGGTGGGTGAACAGCAAGCAAACAATTTACCTGTTGGGAGTTTCCTTCCAAATCACGGGCTCAGCTTTCCCGAGCTATAAGAACATAAGAACATAAGCAGTGCCTCCGCCGGGTCAGACCATAGGTCCATCCCGCCCAGCAGTCCGCTCCCGCAGCGGCCCGAACAGGTCACGGCCTGTCTGAGTCACCAGAAGGGGCCCCCTTGCCACCTTGGTTTCCCATTGAGTCCTATCTTCCCATCGAAGTCCTAACCCTCCGGTCTTGCACATGCACGACCTGGTTGGATTTCTATACTTATTACCTAGTTAGCTTTCTATACCTGTGTTACATCCCAGCACCTCTCTCAGTATCCCACGATCCCCCTATCCCTCAGGAATCCGTCCAATCCCTGTTTGAATCCTTGTACCGTACTCTGCCTGATCACTTCCTCCGGTAGCGCATTCCAAGTGTCCACGACCCTTTGTGTGAAAAAGAACTTCCTTGCATTTGTTCTGAACCTATCTCCCTTCAGTTTTTCCGAATGCCCCCTCGTGCCTGTTGACCCCTTCAGCCTGAAGAATCTGTCCCTATCCACCCTCTCTATGCCCCTATCGAGTGCATGTACTGATGTTCAGCAAGTTCAATGGTCTATTGCGCCTGGAGCTGGATCCTGTGTATCCCCAGAGCAACATACACCACTGTCTGGTAAACAAACTAGCACTGATGGGCCAGATAGAAATAGGAGCCTGGCACATACATTACAGGGATAAAAGTAATTAAATGAGGTTATACGCAAAGGACACATTTTTGAAGATAACTAGCACAGCATTAATTATTTACTCCATATTATTAAACTCGTGTTGCTTATAAGTTCCATGTACAATGCATTATTATTAAATGATATGATCAAGGGAAAACTCCACCAGCAAAAGGGTTAGCAAAATTAAAATCTAGGCATGAAACTCTCCTCAGTAGCTCTTCCTACCTTTCTCATTTTGCTATGCGGCCAGCTCCGGGTTCACTAGCTTGCAGCATAGGTCTCTGTCCTAAAATACTCACCTTCCTTCCCTGCCCCTCAGCCCTGGCATGATTGATCGATTGATTGCTATTTGATAACCACATTTTTCCGGTAGCATCAAAGTCAAGCAGATTACAGCAGCAGGCGTTTTGCACGCGCTTTCCCTGTAAATGTTGTATTAATTATCAATCCAATAGATATGTTTTTTATGAACCCGATCAATTACAATTTTTCACGGAGGGCAAAGCTGCTTCAGTGGCCCCAGAGAGGTTCACTGATATCACTACCCGGATTATTTAGTTGAATACAACTGTTTTGCTCCTTAATTGTGATAACAATGATATGTTTTAAACCATAAGAATTGCCATCTCCGGATCAGACCCTGGGTCCATTAAGTCCGGTGATCCGCACACGCGGAGGCCCCTCCAGGTGTACCCTGGCCTAGTTTTAGTCCCCATATCCCTGTATGCTTTTCAAGGGAGATGTGCATCTAATTTACCCTTACCCGTATCACTCTATGCCACTCTTAAGGAGATGTGCATCTAGTTTACCCTTAAATCCTAGAACGGTGGATTCTGCAATTACTTCCTCTGGGAAAGCATTCCAGGTGTCCACCACTCGCTACGTGAAACAGAACTTCCTGATATTTGTCCTGGATCTGTCCCCCCTCAGCTTCAGTCTATGTCCTCTTGTCCGTGTCACACTGGACATTGTAAATAACTGCTTTCCCTGCTCCATTTTGTCGAATCCTTTCAGTATTTTGAAAGTCTCGATCAGATCCCCTCGCAGTCTCCTCTTCTCAAGGGAGAACAACCCCAGTCTCCTAAGTCGTTCCTCGTAGTTCAGGTTCTCCATACCTTTCACTAGCTTCGTTAATCGTCTCTGCACCCTCTCTAGCAGTTTTATATCCTTCTTTAGGTATGGAGACCAATGCTGGACGCAGTATTCCAGGTGCGGTCTGACCATGGCTCTGTAGAGCGGTATTATAACTTTCTCTGATCTACTCGTAGTTCCCTTCTTTATCATGCCTAGCATTCTATTTGCTTTCTTCGCTGCTGCTGCACATTGCACCGACGGTTTCAGTGTCCTATCTATCAGTACACCCAGGTCCTTTTCCTGTTCAGTCTTTCCCAGAGTTACACCTGACAAACTATACTATACTTTTTCTTGGATTGCAATTACCCTTGTAGTGCTTGTTTTTCTCTCCTTAAGTTGTGGACTGTCTGCATAGTACATTTATGTTGAATATTATATGTATTATTTCCTTACTGGATATTGATATTTTTTCCTCAAAGTTTGTTCTTTCTTTTATGTAAATAAAAGATAAATAAATAAAAATAAATAAATAAATACAGTACAAATAAAATAGAGCCAGGAAATTAAGCAGCACAGCCCATGAGTAATCAATAAAGAAGTTACAAAATGGGCAAGAAAACAGTCCAGAAATACAGATTAGGGTACATGCTATGACCTTGCTCTTATGTTTATTATAAAACCTGATATACCACCTTTTCTAAATAGAAGCCAAAGAGGTTTACAGTCACATTAAAATTAATAACATAAAACAAATAAACAAAAGAAATAAACTCCCTCCTTTACTAACACGTAGCGTAGGTTTTAGCGCTGTCAGCGGCGGTAACTGCTCTGAAGCTGCCAGCGCTAAAACCCGTACTACATGTTAGTAAAGGAGGGGGAAAATGCCATATTGAACAGAAAAGGAAACAAAACTTACACTCAGAAGCAGCAATCAAGCTTATCAACAAACAAATGTAGAACCAAAAAGAGAACGACACGGGGACAAATTTTCCTTGTCCCTGCAGGATCTTTCTATCCCTGTCCCAACCCCGCAAACTCTGTCCCTGTCTGGGGACAAATTTTCCCTGCCTCTGCAGGATCTCTCTATCCTCGTCCCATACGATAACGTCTGCATTGTATGAAAATCTCTCTCATGAAATTAAAAAATAATCATCAGACCAGACAAGCTTGATGGAGCAGATTATGTCCACAGATTCATTTATTTGTGTGACATTAATGGTAAAGTATTACAGCAGTTACCCGAGCTAAGTGAATGAAACAAAAAATATAAAAGCACAGAAGCAAGGACTACCTCCTATCCACAGCTAAGAACCCACAGATCATGGTAAAGCTGAAAATTATGCTATCAACACTCAGCCATAACAGCTATATTGTCCCTGTTCATTGGAAACGCAGTGTGCAGCTGCAGCATAAAAAGCAAACAGGATGCTAGGAATTATTAGGAAAGGGATGGTAGATAAGACCAAGAATATTATATTATCTCTGTATTGCTTCATGAGACCTCACCTTGAGTATTGCATACAGTAATGGTCACCCTATCTCAAAAAAAAGATATAACAGAATTAGAAAAGATTCAAAGAAGAGAGACCAAAATGATAAAGGGGAAGGAACTCCTTTCATATGAGGAAAGGCTAAAGAGTTTAGGGCTCTTCACCTTGGAAAAGAGATGGCTGATTGAAGTCTGAAATGGATGTAGATTGAGGTCTACAAAATCCTGAGTGGTATAGAACGGTGGTTCCCATCCCTGTCCTGGAGGACCACCAGGTTTTCAGGATAGCCTTAATAAATATGCATGGAGCAGATTTGCATGCCTGTTACCTCCATTATATGCAAATCTCTCTCAAGCATAGATATTAGGGCTATCCCAAAAACCTGACTGGCTGATAGTCCTCCAGGATAGGGTTGGGAAGCACTGGTATAGAACATGTAAGAGTGAATCAATTTTTCATCGTTTCAGAAAGTACAAAAACTAGGGGGACACTCAATAAAATTACATGGAAATACTTTTAAAACAAATAGAAGGAAATTTTTTTTTACACAAAAAATAGTTAAGCTCTGGAACTCATTGCCAGAGAATGTGATAACATCAGTTAGTGTAATTGGATTTAAGAAAGGTTTGGACAAGATCTTGAAGGAAAAGTTCATAGTCTGCTATTGAGACACCAAAAAACACTGTGGAGTGACGATGTTCCTGAAATGGACTTTAATGAAAATTTAAAAGTTCCAAAAGTCAACGTGAACAATCCACAAAAAAGTAAAATAATCCACATAAAAACCTTAAGGACCTAGTTCGCTGAGAGCGTAGGACCCAATACGGTCCGTGTTCAAACAAGATAGTCTTCTTCAGGGGTTGTATAAATGATAAGGTAACATTGGAATAATATGTAAGCAAATAAGAACAGTCTCTGTGTTGGTGAATCTAAGGATGCAAGTGGCATCATGCATAGAGGTGATTTGGTGCAAGAGTCAAAAAATATATAAGTGACTGATGAGATCAAAGAATAATTGAAGTTAGTGAGAGAATGTGATCAAGCTTGTAAAGGTGAAGGTAATGGATAAGAATGAAGGTGATGAATAAAAAATGGAGAGTTACTCCGATGAAATATATACGGTTGCTTTTATGTGAAATTAATTATGAAAACACAATGGTGTGGAAAAGAAAAAAAGGAAGGGGAAAACTCTGTGCAAAAAGAAAAGGGAATAATCACTATACAAGACAAGATACATACCCTGATAATCCTATGGTAGTAGATACATGGATAAACTAATCAATACAAAAGAACTACAATTTAAATGATTAAAAACACATAGGAAACACTCAAAACCCCAGAAAAATAAAATGTATATTAAATAGGTATATTAGAATTAAAAGAATAAAAACTCGTATGTTATAAGTCATCCAATAGAAACTCATATCTAAAATGAAAATAGCATAAAAATGTGTTCCACTCGTGGACTAGATTCAGTAATTGGTGTCCAAATTTAGGAGCCACAAAAAATTAGCACTGAGCGCTATTCTATAAATGACAGTCTGAGTTGGGCGCCGTCTAAAGAATAGCACAATTTGGGGCAGGAGTTTTTACACCAGCTGAAACCTGGTGTAAACCCTTGTGCTTAAATTAAGTGCGGATCTCCCGCATTCTCTAATGCTGCTTGCTTCTTTTGTGAATGCCCCTTACCTGCCCATACCCCTCCCATGACCACACCCTCTTTTCAGTTGCACGCGGAAAAATCTACGCACACATTTTTACAGAATCGCGCCTAGCAAGATGCGCGCAAATCCAAATTGTTGCCAATTGGCACCGATAATTGATTGCCAGCACCCAATTCCTGACACTGATTGGCTCATTAACTAAATTAAATTGTGTGCGCAAATTGAGCATGCACTCACATTTGCATGTGCAATTTTGAAAACTGTTTATAGAATTTGGGGCTATATCTATAATGTCAGCAACTAAACCAAAATACAGCTGCCCGGGTCATTTCTAGGGTTGATTATAGGAACCATTAATCCCAATTCTATTCCAGCTTCATTGATTGCCTGTATGTTTTTGTGACAGCTTTAAGACTGCCTGTTTAATATTTAAGGCCCTTCGAGGTCTTGGCCCATGTTATTTAAAATCTCATCTGGTACTATACATGCCTTCTCATTAGCTTAGATCTTCTCAGGCAGGTCTATTTTCTAAGTAAAAACTACAACAACAAAGGCTCTGCAGAGAAGTGATGCTATAACTCCTGGGTTGCAGCCAATCTTAAACCCAAGTAAAATATTTATTTCCCTCAGCCCAGCCTTGCTGGCATACTCTGTGGAGTCCCTGTAGGGGACAGCTGGCCTAGGGCCAGATTCTCAAAACTCACTGTACATTTAACAATGGGTGCTAACTGGTTTAGCATTCAAGTATTTTATCTGCCGATTCTCAAAACGGCTCACCATGGTCTTTTCCTAGCAAGCTCTGATTGTACTATGCAAATGTAGTATAACGAGATCATTAATATTAAAATGGTAGTACAACGAGGTCATTAATATTAAAACAAGCACTCCGGGCGATTCTCTAAACTTCTGTCCACTTTTTACGGGTAAAATTTTCCAGCAGGATCTGAACTGTCATCGTCTTAGTTTCCTGTGAATGTCAGAGCACTGATTGGCTCAGGCACTGACAGGAAAGTAAGGCCTGACAGCTCAGATCCCACCACAAAAAATCCCCTCCTACACAAATTTAAAAAAAGACCTCTGATTCCTCCCTACCTCTCACCAGTCCCCTCCCCCAGGGCTGTTCAATGCCCCCATCCTCAATAGTTAAAAAAAATTGTCTGGACTGGATCATTATCTTCCTTTTGGAGCAGCAGCGTGTCTGGCCGGCTCATTCCGTTCCAAAGCCGTGGGTTGGCGGCTCCTTGCGCTATCCACAAAAGAGCCATCCAGCCACTCCGCTGCTCCAGTGGCGTACCAAGGGGGGGGGGGGGCGGTCACTGTTCTCCCTAGAGTGCAGCTCGTCTAGAGCAGTGGTGCCCAACCTGCTTCCCTTCCCT